>NW_020173499.1:0-32762 GCF_003031525.2 Neophocaena asiaeorientalis asiaeorientalis | reverse complement strand
TGGATCAGCAAGAGCTTTCAAAGCGTAAAAGCAATGAAAGTAATCACAAAGGAAAAGGTGAATAGATTCAACAATAAAAGCTTGCATAGACAAATAATAGAAGATTAGAAAAAAGCTAGAAGTGTCAATCACTTGGGGGGAAGGATCACAAAGATCCCAAGAGAACGCTGGATGAAATATGACTAGGCTATTTGAAGAAATAAGTATGCCTTATAACTTTGTGAAAAAAGGTTATTGACCCAACGAGAATAATAGATCATGGTAAATGAATTCCTTTTTTTGGCCGGGGTACAGTGGAATGGATTCTTTTACTCCTTGTGAGAATGTAAATAGGTGCAGATACTCTGGAAGTCATATTAGTACTGGATTTCTGATCCTTAAAAATTTCATACCCTCTCCCCACTAATTTCCTATGCACGTTCATATGTTTAGATAAGAGTGGAAGAAAATTAGAGAATATTTAATAGTGATTATATGTTGATAGTGGAATTATGGCAGGTTGTTTTTGTGTGTATGTATGTAAATAAGTGTATGTGTGTGTACAGATCAGTAGTGTTAAGTATAATCACATTGTGCTATAGTCTTTTTCATTTTGCCAAACTAAAACTACCTATTAAGCAACAATTTCCCATTCCTCTATCCCTCCTCCCCCTGTCCCCTGGCAACCACCATTACTTTCTCTCTCTATGGATTTGACTATTTATAGTCAAAAATATTTATATTTTTAACTTTCCAGATATTGTAAGAACACAAACTAAGTTAATAAAAGAGCAAAACCAGCTTTTGAAACATGACTCATTTGGAAGTTTAAGAGTCTGTATAAGTGTTCTTAATGATTTCTGTTATTTTAGACCTCTCAAGCTGGGTCAAAAGACAAAAAGATGGACCAGCCCCCTCAAGCCAAGAAGGCAAAAGTGAAGACCAGTACTGTGGACCTGCCAATTGAGAATCAGCTGTTATGGCAGATAGACAGAGAGATGCTCAACTTGTACATTGAAAATGAGGTGGTTATTTTAAGTCTTTTAGAACAATAAGCTAAAAAGTTAACTTGACCGTAACGTTCAAACTCTGTGTCTAGTGACCTTCATGTATTTTAGGTTGTGTGGGGTTTGAGAACAGTTTTAGGTTTTGGGGTAGTGGAGGACAAGTTTAATAGATCCCAAGACATAACATCAAAATTCTTTTATGGTGATATTATGTCTTTATTGCTAAAAACTCTGTTTTGAGATCTTTGACATTTAGGGGAGGTATCATTCATGTTTGGGTGTGTGAGTTTGATTGTTCACTAGCGATGGGGATGTTTGAGGCCAGGGTCAGGGAAGTTGATCAGCAGGAGAAATCACATTAGCCTTAATATTTTGTTTATTAGTTCCTTTCCCTGTTGCCAGTCAATATGTAACTCTAGTTATGGTGAGCGATGCAAGGTTTGGGACCCTGGAGCACAGTTATTCAATTATTGTCTGTGAGATTTCTTATCATCTATACATTGGATCTTAGAAGAGTTTTGTTTCATAGACCCTTTAGCATCTATACTATATGAATAATTTGATTTTCCTGGGTATGTAATACAAGCAGAGTATACTCACCTTGTGACATTGAGCTAATAGTTTCTTAAAGTTCTCTTGTCTTAAATTCTTTTCCTTATTTTTGCTTTTGAGTTCAACATCTTGATATTTCTTCTATTGCTCTTTTTTTCTAAGTACACCCACAGAACTCTCACTTGATCTTCATAATTTACTAAGGACTGATGCTTCTAGCTCTCTTTCCGTGAATGATTCGCAGAACTAAAAGGATTTGAGGAAGAAGGCTTTTCTACTTTTATAGTTTTACTTAATAGTTAAGGGGAAATTGTCTCAGTTTTCTGAAGGTCTAACTGTACTGTTCACAGGGTAAGATGATCATGCAGGATAAACTAGAGAAGGAGAGGAATGATGCTAAGAATGCAGTAGAAGAATACGTGTACGAAATGAGAGACAAGCTTAGTGGTGAATATGAGAAGTTTGTGAGTGAAGATGTAAGTATGTGCCGCAGTGTGTCTACTTAGTGTGCGTCTTCCGGCAGGATCCTTAAATGTAGTTAACAAGGGAAGTTTGTATCTGTAGGTATACAGAAAAATGATTAAAAATGCACTTTTTTGGGGAAAAGTTTTATATCGTTTTATTTTCTGTTGATGGAGTGTTTCCCAAAGGTTAGATGTTGTGCATCACTCTTTTTTTGGTGTGTCACTTTTTGATACATTTTTGCATGCTATTATTTACCTAGTATTTTTCTTTAAATCAGCTCACTTTTCCCTGATGTTTATTTTAACTCACTTCTTAAAAATAATTCAGTATAATTGACATATAACTTTATATTAGTTTCAGGTGTACAGCATAATGATTCGATGTTCGTATACATTGTTAAATGATTACCACAATAAGTCTAGTTAAACATCCGTCACTACACGTACTTAAAAAATTTTTTTTCTTGTGATGAGAACTTTTAAGACTTATTCTCTTAGTAACTTTCATATATGCACTACAGTATTATTAACTATGTAACTCAGTTTTAAATGTAGTTTTTAATTCTGAAATTTTCAAACATATCCATCTGTCCCCTACAGCAGAGAAAATAGTGTAATAAACCCCTTTGTACCTATAAAGCAAAATAACATTTTGTCAGTCTTGTTTTCCATATCCCCATCTCTCCACTCCCCCGTATTTTAAAGAAAATCCATATATATCATAGTTTGTGCCTGTTTCTTCATTTGTGAATCTACTGATTTTTGACTGACTAAATTGCAATGTTTCCTTCACCTTTAGGACCGTAACAATTTTACCTTAAAACTAGAAGATACTGAAAATTGGTTGTATGAAGATGGAGAAGACCAGCCAAAGCAAGTTTATGTTGATAAATTGGCTGAATTAAAAGTGAGTGACTCTTGAAAGCAGAAATGCTGTAGTTTCCATGGAGAGTATCTCAAAATTGAGAGTAATTCTCATGTTAAGTAATTGAAGGCAGATTGAAAGTGACTGAAGAGCTATACTTTTTATCACTTAGGTTCACTTTCTTTCAGAACTTTGTAATAGCAAAAGAATTTTTCTGAAAATTGAGTTTAGACCTAAACTGTTTCACTGAATTGGAGCTTGACTATGTTCTTGGTGTCAAGAGATTGAAAGACTAGCAAGATGCATCCCTGTCCTAAAGGTACTTGCAATGCAGTTGGAGCAGGGCTGTGTGTATACAGCTTTGATTCTCAATAGAGCAGAAGAGTCTGGTTTTGTATTTAAAGAAGCTGATAGTTACACCTTAGAGTTAAAAGTACAAAGAATTATTTAAAGTTGAGGCCTTTCTCTCACTGTTGCGGCCTCTCCCCCTCCTCACTGCGGAGCACAGGCTCCGGACGCACAGGCCCAGCGGCCATGGCCTACGGGCCCAGCCGCTCCGCGGCCCGCGGGATCCTCCCGGACCGGGGCACAAACCTGCGCCCCCTGCATCGGCAGGCGGACCCCCAACCACTGCACCACCAGGGAAGCCCGAGGCCTTTTGTTTGGAAAAAGATGCAAATACACAAGAAGAACTTTTTGCATTTCTCTGGATTACTTAGTTTCTTGTCAAACTGGGCCATTGTGACTAACCTCTGGAATGGAATTGCTGAAGGACAGTGCCTGCAGTTTCCTGTCATTCTGGCAAGAATATAAAGAGTCTCCAGTGAGATCCTTACCATTGAGGTTTTTGATTTACTTTTTATTATGGGAGATGTCCAACACGTGAAAGTAGACAGAATAATAGCTTCAACTGTTGTCAACTTATGTCTGGTTTTGTTTCATTTCTGCTCGTTTCCACTCCCAGTTATTTTAAGCAAGTCTCTCAGGTTATATTTAATCCAAAAATATTTCAGTGTGTATTTAAAAGAAAATGTAGCCTTAAGCTGTACCATTATCACATGCATAAAAATTTCTTAATGTCACCATTAATATCACCATATATTCAGTCTGTTTTCAGGTTCCAGTTGCTTCATAAATTATTTTTTAGTTTGTTTGACTCAGGATCCAAACAGGGTCCATACATTCTGTTGATAATGTCTCTTAAATCTGTGTCTGTACTTCTCCTTCCATCATTTCTCCTCCCTTACTTAGTTGATGAAAAAACTTGATCATTCGTGCTCGAGGATTTATTCCTGGTCTGGATTTTACTCCTTTTCAACTCTGGTGTTTAATCTTATCTGGTAAATTGATGGTTACAGCTGGAGGCTTTGTCAGATACAGGTTTAAAAGAAAATTTATTTTTTCAAGTGTACTTCATATATGGTGAAGTACACCATATCACTGTCTGGAGGCACCTAATTTTTGGTTGTCTCCCTAATGTATTTTGAGAACTAGGGTTCAAGTGACAAGTTGAAGTGGCTCCACTTGGAACAGTATTGAGGTATATTCTCATGTAGACTGAGGATATATTTCAATTGGCTGGGGAAAAATATTCAACTTCTTATATATAGAACATGGTGATTAAACGTATTTTAATTCATAATCAGTCTTAGTAGAAAGATACTACGCTTAAAGTTTAAACTCCCCTGTGAAGAATTTGTATATTCTCTCTTCTGTTAAGAATCTAGGTCAGCCTATTAAGATACGATTCCAGGAATCTGAAGAAAGACCAAAATTATTTGACGAACTAGGGAAACAAATCCAACAGTATATGAAAGTAATCAGCTCTTTCAAAAACAAGGTATCTTTTTTTTTTTCTTTCTTCTCCTCTTCCCTACTATTGTTTCGGTAGAGTTAAGTATTGAGACATTTACGTAGCAGTTTTTTGTCTTCTTTTTAACTGTTGTTTAATGATAGTATTTTCTTTTTGGATATTAATGTAATGTATAGTATTTTATCTAATCTTACTAAGAACCCTGGGATTTGCTGCTTCTCTTTAATAAGGAAGGGGACTATGGAATTGAGCAATATTATTCAGCTTCCTTTTCTTGTTTTGAAATGTTTGATCATTGACTTAACTTGCTCTATTTTGGTGTTAGAACACATTAGGCAAATAATTTGGTTTGTTATGCAGATGTAGGACTGCATATAAATAAACTAAATACATATAAATAAAATATAAATAAACAATAAACTACTGTCATTATTTTTGAGCACTATATGATATATACTCCATAAATATATTATCTGATTAAATTTGCACAGTACCCTTATGAAGTAGGTGGTAGCATCAACATTTATAGATAATTTCTAACATCTTTAATCCTCACCCAAGGTTACTATTGGGGGAGCTGGGATTTGGCCTGAGGTCTGATTCCAAAGTTTGGATGGCTCCCAAACTTTGGTAAATAGTTTGGTTAAGTCCACTATTATACTCAAGGTTCTTGATGTATTGTCAGTGTAAGAAACTTTAAGACAGATAAATTGAGCTTTCTAAAAAAATTACTTTTAATTAAAAAATTGTGCTTCTTTCAAAAGACCTCTTTTTTTTTTTTGCGGTACGTGGGCCTCTCACTGCTATGACCTCTCCTGTTGTGGAGCACAGGCTCTGGACGAGCAGGCTCAGCGGCCATGGCTCACGGGCCCAGCCGCTCTGCGGCATGCAGGATCCTCCTGGACCAGGGCACGAACCCGTGTCCCCTGCATTGGCAGGCGGACTCTCAACCACCGTGCCACCAGGGAAGCCCTGAAAGGCCTCTTTTAAAAAACTGTACTCATTATTATTTTGGCTCCTAACAAGGATGCCTAAATCTCAGGTCTCATACCTAATGACATGTCATTTTTTTTTGCATTGTATAAAATTTTGTGTAAAGCATGTGCTATGTATACTGCTGAAGCATTTTAATTACCACCTTGTGTAATTTTGGCCTTTAAATGTATTTCCTCTGTGTTTTAAAAATTGGGGTTACTTTTCTGAATTCTTTGGGAATTGAATGTCTATGTAGTTTGTGAGGCTAGGTGGGCTTCATTTTGGGAAAGATTGTAACTTTTTGAAAGATAGTGAAGAACTAGGCAATGTTTGAGTAGGGACAGTATCATCCTTTGACACTTGTCTGGTTGGCTACTGGTTGCAGGAGGACCAGTATGACCATTTGGATGCTGCTGACATGGTGAAGGTAGAAAAAAGCACAAATGAGGCCATGGAGTGGATGAATAACAAGCTGAATCTGCAGAACAAGCAGAGTCTGACCGTGGATCCAGTTGTCAAGGCAAAAGAGATTGAAGCTAAAATTAAAGTAATGTATGATTTTAAAGATTTAATAGTCTTTTCTAGTCAGTCTCATTATTTATTATTAATAGAGAATTTCATTATTGCATCTTTGCTTCTGGCTTGGGGATAGGGTAGGAGAGGGTGGACTTGGATTTTAGTATGCCATGTAAAATTTGTTACAAGAAACCACGGTTTTCTCTCCAATTGTTCTAGGAGCTGATGAGTATCTGTAGCCCTATAATTTCAAAGCCGAAACCCAAAGTGGAACCTCCAAAAGAGGAGCAAAAAAATGCAGAGCAGAATGGACCAGTGGATGGACAAGGAGACAGCCCAGGCCCTCAGGCTGCTGAGCAGGGTACAGACACAGCTCTGCCTTCGGATTCAGACAAGAAGCTTCCTGAAATGGACATTGATTGATTCCAACAATTGTTTATATTAAAACAGACTATTATAAAGCTTTAAGTTGTCAACTTTGTTCTAAATATCAACTAGAGCAATTAAATACTGGAGATTTCTTAGTTTTTAGGGGATTTGGGTGGCGGGAGATATAGGTAATGTATGGAGCATTTTGACTTCGAAATAGTTAGATACAGAAATGAAGTGCATTGTATCTTTTTCATAATGGTACTATTTAGAAGCCCAGTTAGTCTTACTGAGCTTATGCTTCACTCCTTTTATGTTTAATCATGCTTATACAAAGAGAAGTTTGTTTTAGAAAGTTGAGCTATAGCACAAGCTATACCTAGCTATCAAGCAGACTTTTTGTTATGACATATATGGCAGGAACTCTAATTGTGCTTCACAGATCTGCTGTGGAGATTGCCACAAAGGCTCCCCGCTTGGTGTGGGGATGGAGGAGGGGTCTCCCTCTGTTTCTGAGGACTAGAGAGCATGGCATGGATTAACAGAACAACTAAAACGTATGCTCTGAGCTTCATCACGTGTCAGTCAGCTCCCCTGGGACTGCCACCCCGTCTTCCTATCTTCCCATCTTCCCCCAGTTAAAGGAGCTCCTATTAGAAATGCCGTGTGTTGCTCCTGGAAAAATAGATCCTTTCACCTGGAGCAAGTTGTTAACTGAGGATTTTAGACCTGCAGGCTCTTCCTAAGAATGTATGTTCCTGAAAGTATGTCCACTAATATCCCAGGTATCAAAGTCTAAATAATTTTCTCTTCAGAAGGTTAGAATTGGGTAGATGTACTGTTGGATATAGGCCTGGTAAATTTAACTGAGGGACTGATTCTTGTTAATTATGGTGTGAAGATTTGTATCCTGGCCTGCTTATTCAGGTGAGATGTTCTGTGTAAATTTGAGGTATAGCTTGAAGTCTTACGACAAGAGTTAAAAGTTCTTTTTTGCTCATTCACAATCACTTATGTGTTGTGTTAATATCTGTCATGAATCTGCCAATTTGTATGTGTTAAACAGCGGACAGATCATACAGAAAACTAAGATGCACTGGATTGTACTGGATGAGTCTGAAATAAGTGTTAAAAGAAGTGTGGTGCTGACTTTAGCAACACCTCATTCTTACTGTGCAGCCAGTGTCAGGAGCACCAAAGCATTCCCTGTGACTGCCCTTTGGGCAGTGCTGATAAGAGTGAGGCATTTTGGAAACTAAGGGAAACCTGTAGTATTAGAGGCCAGAGCTGGTACCTGCCCTAGAAACCGTTACAATCTTTGTTGGTTACTTTTTGGACCTTTGTAATTGTTAATCTATAACAGAGAGCTGCTCTGTTGATTTTGGCCTATGTTGTTAGAAATAAGATTATACCTTGCATATCTAGAATATGTTTCTGTCCATCTCATGCACTAAAATATTTAGAGTGTTACAAGCTCTAAAGTGCTATAGAGAAACATCACTTAGAGGAGGAAGGTGGAAGTGTATTTATGTTGGAGTGTAAGCATGTGTGGAAGCCTCGCAGCACCAGGACTTTGGCACTGTTCTTAGAGCCTCCTCTATCCATTCTCTACCTGTCCTGCTTCAAGAGTTCCAGCTGGCCTGCTGTGAGGCTAAGAGCTACTTAGGAGTGCTGGCTGCAGGATTAAGCCAATTCTTAGGCAACTGACTCAGTTCCTAATGGCCATTTCTTCTAAAAATTTTCTTTTGTGTGTGGGGGAGGGTGTGGGTTTTGGGATGGGGGTGAGGTTAAGGTTTAAAGTTTAAACTAGAAATAAGATGATGTGGTCTGCTTGCTCTCTGTTTAGATAGGCTTTAAGACCAATTGGATTTACATGGAGGCCAGGCCAGAGAATCGTAATCAATGACTTGTGTGCAGACAAGCATTTATCCAGGTTGCATTGTCCCAATTGGTTTGTTAAAGCTCCAGGTTATGTTCTTACACAAAGAAAAACATTCAGTAAACATGAGACAAGTTTTAGGAAAACTTAATAAAAAGAAACCTGTCTTACACTCAAAGGAATGGTTTTCTTAATTTCATAATGAAGGGTGTGTATGTGTGTGTTTGTATGTTTTTGTGTTTTAAATAAAAACTCTTCTCTAGAGGTAAGAGTCCTCTAAGCTAAATTCCAAGTAGTTAACATTTGTCAGAGACCTCCATTCTGAAGAACATTTGAGGCTTAGCACACTGGGTGGTAAGAAGTAGCTCTTTCCATACTTATTCTCCCATGCTGAGTCTTGGCCCAGTTCTCTTAGAAATCCTTACCTTGCTCCTGTGACTGGACCTTTGAGGGTTTTGATATTAGCAGGAGGTGGGTTACGGCCCTATAAAGGCCAGTGCCAGGACTGATGAGTGCCCCTTCAAAGAACAGGACATGGCCCAGAATGTGCTAGTAACAGTTGTTACCAGTGACAGTTCCAACAGTGTGTGCATGTATGTGTGTCTTGGTGTGTATGTGGGGTGGTGTTGAGTGTTGAAAGGGGGTGAAGCCACCAGAAGAGACACTAACTATACAAAGCATAGGGCCTAGATGGGGAGGGGTCTGGGGCCTTCCTCTCTGTAGTCCTGCTACTTAATAGTCCCGGTGCCAGGCCTACCAACAGGGCCTGTGCCTGCCACCTTCAAGAAGTGTCTGGAGTAAAGTCTTTTTTTTTTCTGGGCCTCTGTCTTAGGGAGAAGAGTGGACACCTGGTAATATGAGTGGGAAGCCAGCTAGCTAGTGATCATCCAGAGTGTAGCCATTTTGTAGGGCTGTTGGAATCACCTGGAAAGAGTAGCATACCTGTTTACCCAGGAGAGATACCAGCATCCCCGGTGTCACTGGGGAAGAGGGTGTTGGAGGCAAGCCAGGGCTGTTGGGACGGTTTTGCAGTGGGGCAGCTTCAGCTTAACGTGAAGAACTTCTGTGGCTCCCGTCGGGTTGATGAGAATTCACAGAGGCTTTAGACTAGTGGCCTTTGAGATGCCTATCAAACATCTTGAGGGGTTTTTGTTGGGGCGCTGTCAGAGGTGGTAGGGCTGAGAGACTGGAGTCCTGGTGTGGAGCACTGGGGCTTTTAGCCTGACCTGAGAGTGACAGTGTTTTAGGGATGCTCATGTGATATGTGCAGGGTGAGTGGGGCCTGGGGGAAGTTGGAGGTAGTGGAACTTTTAAAATAATCCACGTTTTAGGGGGATGAGCCAAATGAAGGGGGAAGTGGTAGGTCTTGGTACAGGAGGAAAGGGGAAGATGGAAAAGTGACTTTAAAACAACCATGCTGTTAGAAGTAGAGGAAGTAGTTAACCTTTATGGAGTAATGACAAGGCAACTCAGGCTAGGCTTCAGGGGCCTACTGACATTTTATATTGAGCTGGCTTTTGGTAGTACACTTTGTATACTTGATTGATTTCAATCATTCTTCTTTAAGTAGCTTAACAGATCATTTTGTATGTAAAATTATAATACAGGTTATAAAACAATACGCACAGCTTCCCATGTTTGGAAAGAACATGGAAGGTGTTTGCATAAATATCAAAACTGGATAGGTGTTTCAAAATGAAATGGTTTTCTTCCAGTTGTGGGATTGTGAGTGATTTCTGTTTGTAAGTTTTTGCTTGTTTGTATTTTCTAAGATTTCTGTAATAAGCATTTTGGAATTTTATAATGTTAAATTAAAAATATATTTCAAAAAGAATGGCTCCAAGGTTTCAAACCTGGAATAAAAGACATAATAGACATGTGGAGCTTCCGGTCTGCAGGAGTCAGTGCAGATGTTTGTGAGAGTCTGGATAAGATTAGGAAATTGTACAGACATGGAATCGAGAGATCCTGAAGCTACAGTTGGATGTGGAAGGAAGCTTTGGGCGTCAGGGTGTGTTCTTCCTGCTTCAGAGAGTAAAGGATGGTGTTTGGCTGTGTCAGGAAGAGGAAGGGGAAGCTTTGAAGGAAACAAGCAGCTGCCAGAGGGGAATGATCATCCATGAGGCATGTTAGGGAGGAGGGAGATTTGAGAAGTGAGAGGTGGCAGTGGCCAGTGGGGTTAGATGCTGAGAGGATGCTTTAGAAGGGGGGTAGCTGGGCTTTGTGGGCGTGCAGTGAGGCCTCAGGTGGAGGAGAGTATCTGGCCTAGTTGAAATGAGGGATCTACTTGGGGAGGAAGGAGGTGGGCAGCATCCTAGGCCCGCTGTCTTGTGTGCAAAAGGGGCTAGTTTCCTCCAGTTACCCGGAGACCATGGCATTCCTTTCCTGGGTGGTGCTCCCTTGCCTGTGGCTGGAGCAGCCCTGGGATATGACTCTCAATGCCCTGGTCCTCTGAGCTGGATTACTGCAATTTGGAGCAGGTGCCGTAACTGTAGAAATCAAGGAGGTGACCTCTTAAGCAGCAGGGTAGGAGGCAAAATGGAAAAACAGCCATGTTGTTGGGATAGGAGCAACATTTCCAGGATGGTAACGGAGGGAATACATTTCTGGGGGATCAGGGAAGGGAAGATCTCAGAGGATGTGAAAATACAGACTGGTTTCCAGATCCGTCCAATAACCATGAGCAAGTGCCATGCTAATCCTGACATTGTCACTCCAGTTTTGACACATGCTGTAAGGGCAGGGAGGGAGAAAAGGGGAAATACTTCTAACCTGGGATTTGCCAGGTTCAAGGACAACAAGCAGAAAAAAAAAAATGGAGCTATGTTTGGGGCCATTTCCATTAGTTGTGTCCGTGTGTACATCCTTCAAAGTCCAGGTAGACTGGTAAGATTTGGAGTCCTGGATCAATGGAGGGAGAGAGAGCACTTAAAATTCTTATCACAAGTAAGCAGGCCCTTACCCACCGTATACATTGTTTTTTCTACCTGCACATTATTTATTTTAATTAATTAATTTAGTTTTGGCTGTGTTAGGTCTTCGTTGCTGTGCGCGGGCTTTCTCTAGTTGCGATGAGCGGGGGCTACTCTTCGTTGTGGCGCACGGGCTTCTTGTTGCGGTGGCTTCTCTTGTTGCGGCGCACGGGCGCCTGGGCTCTAGGCGCACGGGCTTCAGTAGCTGTGGCTTGACGGCTCTAAGCGCAGGCTCAGTAGTTGTGGCTCACGGGTTTAGTCGCTCCACGGCATGTGGGATCTTCCTGGCCCAGGGATCGAACCTGTGTTCCCTGCATTAGCAGACGGATTCTTAACCACTGCACCACCAGGGAATCTCCCTCTACATGCACTTTAAAATTTAAAATAGACTGGTCTACTATTTGGTCAAGACTTGGCTAAATGCTCGGGGGAGAGAAAGCTAGAAACACGTGGAAAACCGCCTCAATGCCTCAGCTTCCAAGATGTAAATCCCAGCAGAGCATTTCTGAGGATGAGCAGGATCAGTAGATGTTCCAGAAAAGGATGACCCAAATGATAGGGTACCTTTCAGCAATGCCGGTAGGCAGTCTTCTAGAACTCATGTGAGACTGCCATGAAGACCAGGAGGGTTGTGTGTAATAGAACTCAGAAAATTGAGAGGGCCCATGCAGTCATAAACAAAGCCCCAGGCTGGGTGAGGGGCCTTTCCTCTGTGACGGGTCCTGTCTGTGTTTATTCTATATCCTTCAACTGAAGGATGGACTCTGCCTAGTTCACAACTGCCCCCTGCAGCCAGCATGAAGCACGGGATACCTGAATACACACGTGCAGTATTTTCAGTGAATAAAAAACTCAGAACATGAGAACTATTCTTGAAAACATATTCAACTTTGCTTTGTGGATGAGGAAAAAGCCAAAGCAGGCGAAGCTGACAGAGCAGGTGGATGGCAGAGCCAGGAATCCCTATTCCAGCTATTTTGAAAAACATTTATCTTCTGGAAAGGTGTGTGCCTAGAATATGGGGCTTTTGCCCCCCAAAACAATTGCTCTGCATATTACATCATCTGGCTCCCTGAAAATCCGATGGCCTTCCTCCAGTCAGTTCTGATTTGGTGTTGTGTGAGCTGCAGTGTTGAAGCTGCCACTTGAGGGCGGCATCGCTCTTCGTTTGCCTGGGGTGACACCAGTAAAGGCTTTATTCCTTGAGGAGTCCCAGAGTTCAAAGAATGCAGACCTCCATCTCCTCTCCAGGGTAGCTAAGAGCAAAACAAGTGTGGTTTAACAGAGCCCCCAGGCGAGAAAGCAGAGAACTTTTATGGACTTTTGCTAGTAAAAGGTCCTTATCACTCAAAGTGTGGCATCACTTGTTGTAAAAGAATATTGGGGACTTCCCTGGTGGCCCAGTGTTTAAGAGTCTGCCTGCCAATGCAGGGGACACGGGTTCGAGCCCTGGTCCAGGAAGATCCCACATGCCGCGGAGCAACTAAGCCCGTGTGCCACAACTACTGAGCCTGCACTCTAGAGCCCGCAAGCCACAATTAGTGAGCACACATGCCACAACTACCTAAGCCTGTGTACCCTAGAGCCCGCAAGCCACAACTACTAAGCCCACCTGCCACAACTACTGAAGCCTGCAGGCCCTAGAGCCCATGTTCCGCAACAAGAAAAGCCACTGCAATGAGAAACCCGCACGCTGCAATGAAGAGTAGCCCCGGCTCGCTGCAACTAGAGAAAGCCTGCGCACAGCAACGAAGACCCAACACAGCCTAAGTAAGTAAATAAATAAATTTATATATTAAAAAAAAAGAATATTGGACTGGCCCCAGATCTTAAGTACCCAGCCCAGTGCTTCTCAAATTCAGGTGGGGCTCTTGCTAAAAGGCAGATCCTGATTCGGTAGGGGCTTGGGAGACTACAGTTCTAACAAGCTCCCAGGTGATGCTGATCATGGACCATATTTTAACTTGGAAAAAGACCTCTAGGAGCCTTAGTTTCTTCATCTGTGTAATTGTGATCACACCAGTTCTGCCCATCACATGAAATGATGGATGTGGAAGACATTCTAGACAGACAAGAGGGATAAAGGTATTGTGAGCACCAGGCATGTAATTTGCCTTTTTATGCCCTATTAGCAGTGCAAGGAGCAGCTGACCCAGGTATAAGCAGTCCCAGGGCTGTGGAGGAAACTCCTTTCTTGCCCTTGTCCTGCCAGTAGCCCAGATTCCTAAGGAACGTTGTCGATGGGCAGCCTAGGGAGCTGAGAGGCACTGACCTCCTTCTGGGGGGCATGGTCACTAGCCCCTGGGTTGGAGAGGGAGTGTTGCTTCCTGCCCCTGAGCTGCACATGAATCCATCCTACCTAGTGCCAGAGGACACTACTTGTGACTTGAGCCTATCCTGTTGACTCGGTGTGATCCCACTGGTAGACCCAGAAGGGGGCTGCTCCTGACCTCTGTAGAGGTTAGGGTCTCCAGGTGTGCATAGAGCTTCCCAGGAATCAGCTGTATGACTCTCTGAATCCTGGGCTCTGCTGCAGAGGATTAAGACCAGCTTCAGAAGAACTGGGGTAAATTTGAGCCTCCAGACACCTAGTTTAGTGTCCCCTCCTTGCCTCATGGTAGGTATCCCCGTTTGAGTGATATGAGAGACACAAGGTTCCCTGGTGTATGAGGGTCCCCAGGCCTTCTCCTCCACCCCCAACCATTTAAAGAGGATTATCTCCTGCCATTGCCCACCCTCTGTGAGTTCTGTCTTGGCTACTTGTTTTCCAGATTTCTTTAATGCCAAATCAGGAGAACAGGTACAAGAGATTGAACTGAAGCAGTAGGGCAGAATGGTGGGGAGGATCCTCCCTGTGGATCAGCTCCTGGGCTCTCCTCTGAGGTAAAGCAGTGGCTCAACTGTGCCTCTGAAAGCCTTGGGGAGCCTGTTAAAACCCAGGTTACTGGGCCCTACACTCAGAGTTTTTGAGTCAGAAGAACTGCTGTGGGGTCCGAAGATCTGCATTTCTAACAAGTTCCAGGTGATGCTGATGCTTTTGTTCTGGGACTAGAGAACCTGGGTAATGGGTGAAGGGGAAGTGAATGAGGCTGTTGATTGACAGAATCCACAGCTGAGGGTGAAGGTGGTTGTGGGCTGGAGGTGGAAAGGGAGAGACTGGAGGAGAGCCGTGGGAAGCAGGAGGCGAGGAAGGTGCAGCGTTCCTCTGGAAATGCCAAGTCAAGTTTGGAATTTCTTTGAGACTACTTGCGATGGCAGGGCGATGCGTCTCTTTGGACACAACATTTAGTTTACACTTGCCCTGGTGTGACTGGGGCACTAGTGTGTGGGGCTTCTCTTCTCCAGGACCAGTGGCCTTCGGCCTATCTCCTCGGTGTATCTTACTTCCCTGGCCCTCACAGGGTAGGTAAGTCTTGTGATTTCTTACTCTGTGTGTATCTTTCTCCTGGCTGTGCTAAGAGCTTCTCCAGGGTGGAGAAGCATTTGCTGGGTTGAGTTCCCTTCTCGAATTGGGCCCACAGGCTCCAGAGCCTAGCTTCATGTATGCACACCCCTGTCCACCCCCTCCTCAAACTGGAGGAGATATCTGTAGCTTGGAGGGGTCGTCACAGTTCAAGGGAAAAGCCTCGGCATTTCGATATTCTCAGCTGAGACATAATATCACGCGATTTCCATTAAATCAGACTCAGCTCTTCAGCCTGCTCCACACAGCTTTTAAGGACACTTTAAAAATAAGCCCTGAATTGGAATGAACTCATCAAGCAGCACTATCTGTTAATGAAATTGCTTCCTGTTAATTTGAGTTTACAAAATAAATGGTTCCCAACAATCTGGCATTGCTGTGATGGCGCCCACCTCTCAGACTAGGCTGCCGGCAGTGGCCACCAGAGGACAGCACCTGGGAGCCATGGCAACTGCCGCAGGAAACCTGGAGGTTGCAACAAATGGGGAGCCTGGACTTCATTTGTTGGCTCACTGGTCCTTTCCACAAACATTCTCTGAGTAGCCCTGGGGCTCTGCCCTGTCCCAGGGATGTAAATACAACAGGGCCCAGAGCTGTCTTGCTGTAGCCCTTGCTTTGCTGGGGCCTACAAATAAACAGATAATTGACCATCAATCCCAGGGTGGGATTGGAGCTGAGAGGTAAAGGGTGAGTGGGCGGCAGCTATATAAGCAAGTAAAAAGAAAGCGGTTGGTGCAGGAGCCCTAGACAGAGGAGAAAGAGTGACCAAAGGTGTGCAGGGATCGACAAACAGCTCTGGGTGGAAAGTGTGGACAGGGCAGGGAGTGGTCAAAGATGAGAGGTGGGGGGCCACTGGGTGGAATCACATAAAACACCCCTCCCCACAAACGCTTTTTGCAGCCATTATTTTATATGGGGATTCGGGGCCTTTTGAAATTGAAGATGATATACACCATCAGAGACGGGGGTGGTGGTGAGCAAGGTCAGATTCTAGGAAAGGCCACAGGGACCCATGAGAGGGTCTATAAAGCAACCAGGAATCCGGCCTGGTGATAGAGGAGGGAGGAGAAGCACATCCTCACCCTGCCCGCTGCAGCTTGAGGACACCTGGGTGTGTGCATGGAGACAGCTGGCCCCCAAGCCTGCAGTGCCTCAGCCCCAGGCACCTTTGCCTGAGTGTGGCTCTCTTGAACAGGAAGGACAAATGGGTAGGTGGTTTAGTAGGTGTCTCACGTCTGGGGACTGTCTGTGGCTACAAGCACAGCCTCTGGGCCTGTGCTGATGCCTGGCACCCCTTGTAGGACGAGGCAGGTAAGTCACCCTTGCAAGCAGCGTCCTGGGAAGTCCTAAGTACTTGGGGAGGGAATTCCTGGGGCTTGGATCCTTGTATATTTCATAAGAGACAAAAACGGCCTTGATTTTCTCCTGAGCGTGTTGAAGAGCCCTGGTAAGTTTCTAAGCAAGGACACACAGTTCCTGGGATTTGTATTGTAGAGAGGTCCGGCTGTTTGGGGGTGGGGGGAGGAGGGGACGGACTGGCAGCAGGGAGGCTGGTGAGGAGCTGTGTGAGGCCGAGTGGTTGGCTGTGGGGTCATGGCAGAGGGCCTGTATCTCTGGGAGATAGTGATCCTACGGCTGGGTGGTTCACTGTGGTGGAGGGTGGCCAGAGATCTGGCCAGGTTTCTGTGATTAGGCGGGGGCTCACGTTTGCTATGAGCAGAATCAGAGGGAATCAATCTGCTTTTTAGGAAGCACACAGTTTCCATACGTTAAGAAAGGCACGGCACGTGTTCAGAGTGGGGATCCCGTGAGCACAAGCAGGACAATCTGTTTGGGATGTGTCTTCTCTCCAGCCACCACTTCCTCCAGCTCCTGGCCCTTTGGCAGGGGGAGTTGAGGGTGAAGGCTGGGGGGCTCTGCAGGAGGAGAGGCCTTGGTGAGGATGCAGGTGGCTTGGTGAAAATGGGCAGGCCCCAGGGGTCTCTGGAAGTGCTCACTCAAGGACACACTGGCCGTTTGCTGTCCTTGTTCAACCCGGCTCCTGAATTTCCAACGTTTAAAATGGACTTGGCTAAGGTTTCTCCCCCCACTCATAATTGCAGTGATCAAGGTCATTCCTCAGCTCCCTGACAGCTGGGTGACCTCATCTTTTCTTGCAAGGGAGGGGGAAAGAGGAACACCTGCCCTGGATCTCGGAGAAAACGGCCCAGCGTGTGGGTGTCGGGCATCACAATTGCCATTCCCGGTTGGAGGACACGTGTAAGTCATCTTTCGGGACAGTCATTTGTGTCTTTTTTTTTGTGGTACGCGGGCCTCACACTGTTGTGGCCTCTCCCGTTGTGGAGCACAGGCTCTGGACGCTCAGGCTCAGCGGCCGTGGCTCACGGGCTCAGCCGCTCCGCGGCATGTGGGATCTTCCCGGACCGGGGCACAGACCTGTGTCCCCTGCATCGGCAGGTGGACTCTCAACCACTGTGCCACCAGGGAAGCCCCCATTTGTGTCTTTTCTGTTTGGCCCTCTCTCTCTCACGTAGTGACCTATGTGACTGACTATCAGTGGCAGTTTTTGTCTCCTGGAGAAAAGGTAGATGGATGTTCCTGCCTTCTTTTCATACTGGGCTCTTGGGGAACAAGCTGGGTGGTATTTGAGGGAGCTTCCGTGGAGGTTCTGGTGATGCCCCCTTCATGCCATTTTTGAGCCTTTTTCTTCTTATTTCATAGGCCCACTGGTGTTGATGAAAATTCCTTTCTTTTCAGCCCTATTTGTGTTAAAATGGCCCAGTTAACAACTTCACCAAAAACATGGGACCACGTGAGCACCTTAGTAGGGCCTTTCACGGGGCCTGGAGGAGGCTCATGTTAGGGGGGGCCCGCCTCTGCCCTGTCAGCATCCCAGTGACAGTGGGGTGTTTGTTTGCTGGGGCTGCTGTAACCAAGTCCCTCACGCCAGGGACTTACACAACTGAATGATTCTCTCACAGTTCTGAGGGCCAGAAGCCTGAAATCAAGGTGTGGGCAGGGTTGATTCCTTCTGAGGCTGTGATGGAGAATCTGCCCATGACTCTCTCCTGGCTTCTGATGGCTTCAGGCATTCCTTACCCGTGGATGGCGTTCTTCCTGTGTCTTCTCATCGGCTTCCTTCTGTGTGGGTCTGTCTCTGTGTCCAAATTTCTCCTTTTCATAAGGACACCAGTCACATTGAGTTAGGGTTTACCCTATGAGCTCATTTCACCTTGATTAACACTGTGAAGACCCTATTTCCAAATAAGGTCCCATTCTGAGGTACCAGGGTTTAAGACTTCACCCTATCTTATTGTGGGGGAAACAATCAACCCATAACTGGCCCCTTTATGTGTGGGTTTCTCAGAGACTTCAGGGCACATGTGCTCAGAGACGAGGGTGGGTCGGCTGAGTTGCTGGGATTGCCCTGTGAGCAGGTCCAGGGGCTGGTCTGTCAGGAAGGGCCTCCGGGTTTGAGCAAAATGTCAAGAAACTTTGCTATTGAGAATTCTGTGCAGGGAGTTCCACTTTCGCACACTCCTTTTTCTGTGTCCATCCTGCATCCACTCCTCCCACTTCCTCTGTGGGCAGTTGCGTGAGGAGGCACGTGATGCAAGCAGTGCTGGTTGCAGCGCTGGCTTCCTGGAGTCCCTGCTGTGGGTGGCCTAGGGAAGTCCCAGAGGACCAGGTATAACCTTAAATGCTAATCACATGCAAATGTGCAAGAACTCACCTTCCTATTTGGCCCGTATAAATGTGCTGAGAATCAGGCTGATTTGGGTTCTGGAAGGGTGGTCTGCTGGACCAGGTTTGGGTCACCTAAAGTATAAACTCCAGAGGGCAGGGGCTGGTGACCCCTTTGACCTGTACTCTGGGGTCATCAGAGGTGAGCCCTGGGGGCCTGTCCTCTGCTGCACTTCGTGCCAGTTTGTTTCTGTATGTCGTTCCTGGGGTTTCAGAGTAATTACCAGGACACCAACTCCAAATGTAGCCTTGGCTTCAGAAACATGGGACAAAATGGCAACAACTGAATTTCAGATGTAGATCTTGCCGCATTTAACATTTATGTGTGGCAATAAAAGGGAAGGTTGGAATTGTATCTGCAGTTCTCAACCACAAGCCATAATTTTACACACTCCAACATCTGTTTTAAGATCATAGCGGAGAGTGTCGGGTAATTGGCTCCCTTTTGCCCTGGACCCATCAGTCAAGCCCCATCAACTTCGTTATACATTCTCAGGGATTTATTAGTAAACAACATTTAGGGAGTCTGATGCTGCCACACTGCAGCCAGGGAGTTTGAAGCATCTGAGCATGGGCCTGCCAGTCAGTGCTTTCCTGGGTAGCCCAAGAGCTTCTAACCTGGGGAACCCCAGGACAGGAGGTGGGGAGAGAAGTTAGAAGGTACAGCTCCCTGGGAAAGAGGCCGTGCAAGCACGGGCAGGGGTGGTGGTGGTTCCCACCGCCTGATGCACTCTGGGGTCTGGTGCATTGGAGATTTGGGTGCAGAGAGATCTGATAGGCCTGGAGGCTGAGGGAAAAGGTGGAAGGCTTTGGAATTGGACAGGCCTGGCTTCAGTCCCAGCTCTACCATGCACCAGCTGGGTGACCCTGGCAAGGCATTTAAGTTTCCTCATCTGTAAAATGGAGATGATGCTATAGTCCCGCCTGCGAGGATGATGAGGAGGAGTAACAAGACTGCGTGTGAGGGCTCAGCACCATTCTGGGCACACAGAGATCCCACAAAGTGGGATATTAGTACTGGGCAGTGAAGGGAGAGGGCTAAACCAAAGAGCTGGGAGGGGTGGGCAGCTGGCTGTCCACAGGAACAGTTGAGGGCGCTGGGTTTGGTGGGTTCTGTATGGCTGCCTTCCTTATGGCAGGTGTGGGCCTGTGCAGGAGAGGGAGGAGGTGCTGACTGCATACTACCGCCTGGCTGGGAGAGTGGGCAGCGTCTCTGTATTGCAAGGTCTTTCCTGGCTCATCTGGGCCTCCATCCTAGCTGTCATGTTGTTCTCCTAGTCTTTTGGCCAGACCCTTCATCTACCTATGGGTCCACCCACCCTGCCTCAGCTCCTATGGGAGCAGAGGTGCCGAGCAAGGCCCAGTAGGAGTTGTGGTTGGGTGTAGGGGACCTGAGGTGGGGTGGTCCTCAATGTCCTTTGCCTGGGGGTGGGTTCTGGCTTAACTTCCTCTCTGTGTCCATGTGGTGGGGCATTCCCAGGACACAGGGATGATGGGGACCTAACAGGTCTGCAGACCTGCACTCCAGGGTTTGAGGTGCCGTAGGGCAGAGGGACTGGCTGGCTTGGGGCTTCTCTTTTGACCCAATGGCCTTGACACAGCTCGTCTGGCTGACCTGCCTGGAAGAGCTGGAGCTGGGCAATTTCTCTGGGGAGGACATAGCCCAGGATAGCTGCTCCCAGCCTGGCCGCAGACAGGCTTCCCTTCCCTGCAAACCCCAGTCTGGCCTCTTTCGCGGTGGGCCGGGGGATGGCAGTGATGGTGACAGATCCCTGACTCAGTCTGCTCCAGAGCACTCCAGGGTGACGGGTTCCCAGCAACGAACCCATGACTGGTCATGTAGCTCACACAGCCCTGAGCCCGAAGCCATGCCCCTGCCACCCAGCCCTGGAGCCTGCAGTTAGCTTCCTGACTTGTGAAATGGGGTAAGGACAGAATCTGTCTGCGGGGATTAAACAAGATACTGTGTGTCAGTGCTTAGCGCTGCACCTGGCACCTAGTAAGTCCTAAATAAACGCTAACTCATCTTATTCCTCAGGGTACACGAATCATATAGGCATTCAGTGTGAGATAAGCCCACCTGGATCTCGGTTGTGAAAGTAATCCTCTTGATGAGGCATAAACAATAGAGACTCTGGAGTCGGGCAGGGCCCAGTTCAAATCCTGTCTCTGTCACCTGTGTGACCTTGGGAACGTTACTATCCTCTCTGAGGCTCCACTTCCTCATCTACAAAATGGGCATAAGAACATTGCCTACCTCATTGACTCTTTGTGAGGATTAGATGAAACATGCTCATTAAGTGTCTGGCTCAGTGAATGTTGGTTTCATTGTTATGAACGTGTTTACTCACATTAAGGGAACAGTTTTTTTTCTGAGCCGTGCTCTTCCTCCTCACGTCACCCTGGTTCAGGGCTCTGATGTACATGGAGGTGGTGACAGAGGGGAGAAACCCTGTCAGCATGTGGCACAGACGGTGAGGATGGGCTGGGGCCCAAAAATTCACCCCGCTTCTCTCCATGTTCAGCATGCATCCGTATTTTTCTCACCCGAACTCTAAACTATCAAAGAAAACCTTGGATCTCATGGCACACGACTGTGGTTGTAATTAGTTTTCAGGTACTTGCAGATCTGGGAGGGAATAAAAAGACTGTTTTTGCCCCAGATGGGAAATGAGTGGCAGGAGAGGCCAGCTTGGCAGGGAACTCATGCCACATTGTCTGCCAGCTGGATTCTGAGGTGCCCTCATGGGCAGCTGGGGCTCTGGCCTCACCCAGGACAGGATCCTGCCCTTCCCATCCCTCACCCTGGGGCGGCTCCATGCTCCCCTCCGGAAGTTTGGATCCCCAGGGGAGTGCATGAGATCTCTGCTTTCTATCAACAATAAGACTTTATCTTATGTTATCTCCCCAAAGGCCCCAGAACGTGCAGGGCCCCCTGGCAGATGAGGAAATGGAACTCAGTGTCAGGGCCCTGCCCCGCGCCCCCGCCATCCAGTGGGAATCAGAGCCCTCACTCCACTGGTTCAGCGTGTGCTCGCCATGGACTGGCTTTTCGTGTGCTTTGAATCAAAGCCTCCCTCTTTCTCAAGGAGATCTGGGTCTGGTCTCCTCTGTAGCCCCATCGGCACCCACTGCCCTCCTCCTGCTCTGCATCCAGCCTCAGCAGCCCTCCTTTCGTTCCCTGATCGCGCCCACACTTGGTTTTGCATCTGGAGTTTGTGGTACAGTTTCTGCTGCTTGGCAGGCTGCTCCCCAGGTGCCCCCACCGTTCCTTGCTTCCTCAGGTCTCCATCCCTCCTCAGAGAGACCGTCCTGGGTTCCTGTAAGTAAAAATGTCTCCCCCGAGTTGCTCTTTCCCGTTACCCTGTTTGTCTCCTTTATGGTCTTATCACAAAAGACGCAGAGTGAGGGGGTTGAGAGAGAGGGCTTAGAACCAGACACATCTATGTTTGTGGTTCGTGACCCTCCATTTCTGGGCCTGTGTGACCTTGGATGAGTTATTTAATCCCTTTGTGCCTCCTGTGTAAAATGGAGATAATAATAGAACTTTCCCCATAGGATTAGATGAGTTAATACATGTAAAATACTGAAAATAGTGCCTGCCAGTAGAGTCAGGCTTAGGGAGTGTAAGCTTTTATGATTATGATTACAGTCTGTACTTGTCCTGTTTGCTGGTATCATAGCCACTAGACTGTAAGCTCAGTGGAGGAACCACTGAGCCATAGTCTTCAGACGAAGGCAGGAACCACGTCTCACCTGTTCATTGCTGTGTTCCAGTGCCTATGACACACCCAGGATGTCATGGGTGATCCATAAATGCTCGTTGAATAAACCAACAGTACCAAGGCCGTCTCAGTGGATGGCAGAGTTCAGGCCCTGGAATGGGCCTCAGGTGAGAGAGGGCCTGAACTTTGTTCCCTTTGTTTACCCTACACTGACATTCCTAGGTAAAAACATTCTAAATTATTTAAACTCAACTCTTTTGGTTCAGTTTTATGCCTTCCCTCAGGAAAGTAATTTGTAAAGGAAAATAAAAGGGTGTCCTTCATTGCCGGCTGGAACTGTGCTGTAGCAGGAGAGTGGCTCGGTCATAGTGGTGTGGGTGAGATGAGAGCAGGGGGCAGGCTTGTCCTTGCCTTCCCTTCCCTTCCCTTCCCTTCGTTCATCACAACGGTCATCTGTCCCAACAAAAGACCCACAGTGATGCTGGGGTGGGAGCGTGGGGTGTTGTCTGCCTTGTCCTCACCTCTCTGGTGCTAGGATTCCCATGGGGGTCTGTAAAAGGCCTGGCCTTTTTCTGGTGTCCACTCCAGCCCAGCCTGGCGCTTGAGTCTGGGAAGAGCAGTGGGGAAGGGGAAGAACAGTGGGGAGAAGGTGCTTGGGCAAGGATGGAGCGGACTTTGCGGAGTGGTCCCATGTCCAGTTGCCCTCAGGGTGTGCTTGGTCCACGTAGAGGGACATTAGGGGAGATGTTGGCATCTGCCACCTAGGCAGGAGGAGAGACAGGCGGCTGAGCTGACCCAGCTGCCTCATCTTGGATTATTCACGTAACTTCTGGGACCCTCAGTGTGTAAAGTGGATATAGGAATTCTGTCTTCTTCTTCCCCTCCCCTAGGCCACACTTCTAGGGCTGTAGTGCCACCAGGACTTGTGATTCCACAGTTCAGGAAACATCTAGGGGGATGAGCTGGAATCTCCCTCCTGGAGGAGGAGGGAGAATCTCCCTCCTCTCCCGAAGTTTCCACACAGACTTGGGGGCCGAGCATCCTCTCTGCTCCTCCTCTGGGAGGGGACCCTTCACAGTTTCTGGGCAGGAGGGGTGACAGGGTGCATAAGGGCCTACTTGGCCATGTCTTAGTAAGTGGGCAGAGCTGTTCTCTTTGAAATGTGTGGGGCTTTCTTCTTGGTGTCCTGAGCTTTGTGGCTCAATCCAAACTCCAACCTGGGAAAATCCCATCGACAGAATGTTCTCCTCTTCCCCAGGAGATCGGCCTGCTCCAGGAACAACTCTTTCTGGGGCTTGATCCTCCCTCTCTCCGGGCCTGGCTGGGCGCCTTCATCATAGTTGGCAGCTATGAGAACTGCCTATTGCATCAGACCTTACGCTTTACTCAGCACCCACTAGGAACCAGATTGTTTCTGCCCCCCGAGCCTGAAATCCAAGGGCAAAGGATTGAGGCGGGTCTGGTTGGGGTGAGGGGAGTGAAGCTCAGGCCTTGACCCTTCCCTGTCCCCCACCTGCTCTGAACCAGTGTCCCTGAGATTTAGGTGCTGCTGGCCCGTGTCCATGTCTCATTACAGATGGGGCTGCAGGCTTATTTGTCTGATTTATGTCTAATAGTCTCCTGGTTCTCATCAGTTTAATAATGATCCATAAACCTGTCTCCCTGGACTTAGATTTGGAAGGTCTGAGTCTCTGGGGACCATTTTGATTTTATACATTTTGTAAAGTAACTGGGGGATTTAAACTCTCTCATGGCTGGCCCACCTTCACACACATTTCTTTGACTCTCAGCTCATCGGGAACCGTTTTCCATCATGTTCTCCCCATGTATTTTGTGATTGCCCTTTATGTCCTCGAACAGGTTGAGTCCGGGTTCATGGTGGTGTGTCTGGGTTGTGTTCTCCTTATTTGCTCCAGGTCCATCAGCTGGTCTCTGGTAGGTCACTTGGGCCCTCCTGACTCTGGCTAGGTCCTCCTGGTTCTGAAGGTGCTGCTGTCTCTCCCTGGAGCCTGTTTCTTGGGTATTTCAGGTTCGTGCATATAGCCCTGAGCTTATGCAGAAGTGAAGAGAAGGTACATCTTTCTCTTTCATGTTTCTTCAGCTGGAGGGAGTGTAGTGCAGCCAGACTGCTGACGTTCTGCAGCACTGCAGTGTTTGTAGGAGAGGGGCTGTTGGTTTTAATTTATAGCCCTCTTCTCTCTTACACCCAGGTTGAATCATCAGGGACAGAGCTGGTCACATCATCAGGCTTGGTCTCTGGGTTAAGTTTGTCAGACTTGGTCATTTTTCTCGCAGGACAAGTCCTCTCCTGGGAGATGCTTCAATGTCTTAGCAGATGGACACCCAGGAAGCTCATTTTACTCTGTTGTCAAGCTTGCTGGTCATGAGCCCAGCCCGGCTTAGCCTGAAGTGTCTCCCCATACTCATGGTTTTTCCTGGGGATTGTTTAGGGATGATGTTTTTCTCTGAAGGATGTTGAGAGGCCTACAAGATGAGGGCTGCATGCGGAGTGGGGACAGACAAGGGCGGATGGAACTGCCCGTGAGGGAGTAGGTGGTTCCAGTTTAGTGGACCCCAAATTTCTGAGAGAGAAGCCTATTGCTGCTTCTTTTTAGATTTAAATTAATTAATTAATTTTGGGAAGGGCTGATGGTTTTTATTTTATTTTATTTATTTTTTACTTTATTTTTTTAATTGAGGTATAGTTGATTTACAGTGTTGTGTTAATCACTGCTGTACAGTAAAGTGATTCGGTTATACATATACATATACACAACTATATCTGTGTGTGTGTATGTATATATATATATATGTATATACACACACACATTCCTTTCTAAAAATATTCTTTTCCATATGGATAATCACAGGATATTGAATATAGTAGGAACTTGTTGTTATCCATTCTATATATAAAAGCTTATATCTGCTAACCCCAACCTCCCACTCCATCCTTCCCCCAACCCCCCCACCCCCGACCTTGGTAACCACCAGTCTGTTCTCTATGTCTGTGATTCTGTTTCATAGATAGGTACATTTGTGTCATATTTTAGATTCCACATGTAAGTGATACCATATGGTATTTGTCTTTCTCTTTTTGACTTACTTCACTTAGTATGACAATCTCTAGTTGCATCTGTGTTGCTGCAAATGCCACTATTTTGTTCTTTTTTATGGCTGAGTAGTATTCCATTGGATATATGTACCACATCTTTATCTGTCCATTGATGGACATTTAGGTTGTTTCCATGTCTTGGCTATTGTGAATAGTGCTGCTATGAACATAGGGGTGCATGGATCTTTTTGAGTTATAGTTTTGTCCACATATATGCCCAGGAGTGGTGTTGCTAGATCACATGGTGTTCTGACTGGTGTGAGGTGGTAACTCATCATAGTTTTGATTTGCATTTCTCTGATAATTTACAATGCTGAGCATCTTTCATGTGCCTGTGGCCATCTTGTATGTCTTCTTTGGAGAAATGTCTATTTTGGTCTTCTACCCATTTTTGGATAAGGTTGTTTGTTTTTTTTTTTGTTGTTGTTGAGTTGTATGAGCTTAATATTTTGTAAATTAAGCCCCTGTCTGTTGCATCATTTGCAAATATTTTCTTCCATTCTTTTTTTTAATACATCTTTATTGGACTATAATTGCTTCACAATACCATGTTAGTTTCTGTTGCACAACAAAGTGAATAAGCCATATGTATACACATGTCCCCATATACCCTCCCCCTTGAGCCTCCCTCCCACCCTCCCTATCCCACCCCTCTAGGTCATTGCAAAACACCGAGCCGATCTCCCTGTGCTACGCTGCTGCTTCCCACCAGCCAACTATTTTACATTCGGTAGTATATATACATCGATTTTTCTTTTGCTGTGCAAAAGCTTTGAAGTTTCATTAGGTACCATTTGTTTATTTTTGTTTTTATTTTCATTTCTCTAGGAGGTGGGTCAAAAAGGATCTTGCTGTGATTTATGTCATAGAGTGTTCTGCCTATGTTTTCCTCTAAAAGTTTAATAGTGTCTGGCCTTACATTTAGGTCTTTAATCAATTTTGAGTCTATTTTTGTGTATGGTGTTAGGGAGTGTTCTAATTTCATTCTTTTCCATGTAACTGTCCAGTTTACCCAGCACCACTTATTGAAGAGGCTGTATTTTCTTCACTGCATGTTCTTGCATTCTTTGTCATAAATTAGGTGCCCATATGTGTGTGGGTTTATCTCCCATTCTTTAGGTTGTCTTTTTGTTTTATTTATGGTTTCCTTTGCTGTGCAAAAGCTTGTAAGTTTGATTAGGTCTCATTTGTTTATTTTTGCTTTTATTTCTACTGCCTTGGGAGACTGACCTAAGAACACATTGGTACAATTTATGTCAGGGAATGTTTTGCCTATGTTCTCTTCTAGGTGTTTTATGGTGTCATGTCTTATGTTTGAATCTTTAAGCCATTTTGAGTTTATTTTTGTGTATGGTGAAAGGGTGTGTTCTAGCTTCACTGATTCACATGTGGTTTCCAAATTTCTCAACACCACCTGCTGAAGAGACTTTTCCCCATTGTATATTCTTGCCTCCTTTGTAGAAGATGAATTGACTATAGGTGTGTGGGTTTATTTCTGGGCTCTCTATTCTGTTCCATTATACATATGTCTGTTTTTGTGCCAATACCACAGTGTTTTGATTACTGTAGCTTTGTAGTATTGTTGGAAATATGGGAGGGTTATGCCTCCTGCTTTGTTTTTTTTCTTCAGGATTGCTTTGGCAATTCTGGGTCTTTTATGTCTCCAAATGAATTTTAGGATTATTTGTTTTAGTTCTGTAAAAAATGTCATGGTAATTTGATAGGGATAGCGTTAAATCTGTAGACTGCGTGGTTAGTATGGCCATTTTAACAATATTAATTCTTCCAATCCAAGAGTATGGGATATCTTTCCATTCCTTTGAATCATTTTCAGTTTCCTTTATTAATGTTTTATAGTTCTCAGCATATAATTCTTTCATCTCCTTGGTCTGGTTTATTCCTAAGTATTTTATTTTTTATTTGGTATGATTTTAAAAGGTATTGTTTTTTACATTCCCTTTCTGATATTTCATTGTTGGTATAAAGAAATGTGACTGATTTCTGTATGTTAATCTTGTATCCTTCTACCTTGCTGAATTTTTAAATCAGTTCTAGTAGTTTTTGTGTGGAGTCTTTAGGGTTTTCTATATATAGTATCATATCATCTGCATATAATGATAATTTTACCTCTTCCCTGCCAATTTGGACACATTTAACTTCTTTTTCTTGTCTGATTGCTGTGACTAGGATTTCCAGTACTGTGTTGAATAGAAGAGGTGACAGTGAGCATCCCTAACTTGCTCCAGATCTTAGCAGGAAGGAGTTCAGCTTTTCACCATTGAGTATTATACTGGCTGTGGGTTCGTCATAAATAGCTTTTATGATGTTGAGATATGTTCCCTTTATACCAACTTTAGTAAATGTTTTGTCTTGAATGGGTGCCACCAGGGAAGCCCTTGAATGGATGTTGAATTTTGTCAAATGCTTTTTCTGCATCTATTGAGATGATCATGTGGTTTTTGTCTTTTGTTTATGTGGTGTATCACATTGATTGATTTGTGTATGTTGAAGCATCCTTGTGAAGTTGGTCATGGTGTATGATCTTTTTTGTGTATTGTTGGATTCGGTTTGCTAATATTTTGTTGAGAATTTTCACATCTATATACATCAAGGATATTGGCCTATAATTTTCTTTTTTTTTTTTAACATCTTTACTGGGGTATAATTGCTTTACAATGGTGTGTTAGTTTCTGCTTTATAACAAAGTGAATCAGTTATACATATACATATGTTCCCATATCTCTTCCCTCTTGCTTCTCCCTCCCTCCCACCCCACTATCCCACCCTTCCAGGCGGTAACAAAGCACCGAGCTGATCTCCCTGTGCAATGCGGCTGCTTCCCACTAGCTATCTACCTTACGTTTGGTAGTGTATATATGTCCATGCCTCTCTCTCGCTTTGTCACAGCTTACTCTTCCCCCTCCCCATATCCTCAAGTCCGTTCTCTAGTAGGTCTGTGTCTTTATTCCTGTCTTACCCCTAGGTTCTTCATGACATTTTTTCCCTAGGCAGCCTCTCTGCTAATGGGTGGGATTGTGTTCCTTTCTTGCTAGTTGTTTGGCATAGGATGTCCAGCACTGTAGCTTGCTGGTCGTTGAGTGAAGCTGGGTGTTGGTGTTGAGATAGAGATCTCTGGGAGATTTTTGCTGTGTGATATTATGTGGAGCCGGGAGGTCTCTTGTGGACCAGTGTCCTGAAGTTGGCTCTCTCACCTCAGAGGCACAGCACTGACTCCTGGCTGCAGCACCAAGAGCAAAAAGAGGAAAAGGGGAAAAAATAATAAATCTTGCTCTCAAAGTCCACCTCCTCTGTTGGGATGATTCGTTGTCTATTCATGTATTCCACAGATGCAGGGTACATCAAATTGATTGTGGAGATTTAATCCGCTGCTCCTGAGGCTACTAGGAGAGATTTCCCTTTTCTCTTCTTTGTTGGCACAGCGCCCGGGATTCAGCTTTGGATTTGGCCCCGCCTCTGCGTGTAGGTCGCCGGAGGGCTTCTGTTCTTCGCTCAGACAGGACGGGGTTAAAGGAGCAGGTGACTCGGGGCCTCTGGCTCACTCAGGCCTGGGGGGAGGGAGGGGCACGTAGTGCGGGGCGAGCCTGCGGTGGCAGAGGCCAGCGTGATGTTGCATCAGCCTGAGGCGCGCCATGCGTTCTCCTGGGGAAGTTGTCCCTGGATCACGGGACCCTGGCATTGGCGGTCTGCACAGGCTCCCCGGAAGGGGGGTGTGGATAGTGACCTGTGCTCGCACATAGGCTTCTTGGTGGCGGCAGTAGTAGCCTTAGCGTCTCATGCACGTCTCTGGGGTCCTCGCTGATAGCTGCGGCTTGCGCCCGTCTCTGGAGCTCCATTAAGCAGTGCTCTGTTTTTTTGTGGTACACGGGCGTCTCACTGCTGCGGCCTCTCCCGTTTCGGAGCACAGGCTCCGGACACGCAGGCTCAGTGGCCATGGCTCACGGGCCTAGCCGCTCTGTGCCATGTGGGATCCTCCGAGACCGGGGCACGAGCCCGTGTCCCCTGCATCGGCAGGCGGACTCTCCACCACTGCACCACCAGGGAAGCCCTTAAGCGGTGCTCTTCATCCCCTCTCCTCGCGCACCAGGAAGCAAAGAGGGAAGGAAAAGTCTCTTGCCTTCTCAGCAGCTCCAGACTTTTTTCCGGACCCTCTCCCGGCTAGCCATGGCGCACTAACCCCTTCAGGCTGTGTTCACGCTGCCAACCCCAGTCCTCTCCCTGCGACTGAAGCCGGAGCCTCAGCTCCCAGCCCCGCCCGCCCTAGCGGGTGAGCTGACAGGCCTCTGGGGCTGGTGAGTGCCGGTCGGCATCGATCCTCTGTGCGGGAATCTCTCCGCTTTGCCCTCCGCACCCCTGTTGCTGCGCTCTCCTCCGTGGCCCCGAAGCTCCCCCCTCCGCCACCCGCAGTCTCCGCCCATGAAGGGGCTTGTAGTGTGTGGAAACTTTTCCTCCTTCACAGCTCCCTCCCACTGGTGCAGGTCCCGTCCCTATTCTTTTGTCTGTTTTTTTCTTTTGCCCTACCCAGGAAAGTGGGGAGTTTCTTGCCTTTTGGGAGGTCTGAGGTTTTCTGCCAGCGTTCAGTGGGTGTTCTGTAGGAGCAGTTCCACGTGTAGATGTATTTCTGATGTATCTTTGGGGAGGAAGGTGATCTCCGTGTCTTACTCTTCTGCCATCTTCCCACTCTCCTAGGCTTTTTTTTCCGACAGGCGGATTCTTAACCACTGCACCACCAGGGAAGTCCCTAGTCCATTGACATTTAAGGTAATTATTTTTTAGTTATTTATTTATTTTGGCTGCGCTGCACGGCATGTGGGATCTTAGTTCCCTGACCAGGGATTGAACCCGTGTCCCCTGCATTGAACGGCAGATTCTTTACCACTGGACCACCAGGGAAGTCCGAAAGATAATTATTGATAGATGTGTATTTATTACCATTTTCAACCTTGTTTTCCCATTGATTTTGTATTTCTTCTTTGTACCTTTTTCTTTTTCCTTTTGTTGTTTGATGATTTTGCTATGGCTCATGGGCCCAGCCACTCCGCGGCATGTGGGATCTTCCCGGACCGGGGCACGAACCTGTGTCCCCTGCATCAGCAGGCGGACTCTCAACCACTGCGCCACCAGGGAAGTCCTGATTTTCTTTTGTAGTATACTTATGTTGTCTTCTTTTTGGTTTTTGTGAATCTGTTGTATGTTTTTGTTTTGTGGTTACTCTGTTTTTCAAGTATGCTCACTCCTTCCTATCTCTACTTGCCTTAGACTGGGAGTCATATAGGCTCAAATGGATTCTAGGAAAAAAACCCCTACATTTTCTTACTCTCCTCCCCCACATTTTATGATTTTGATGTCCTCTTTTACATCTTCATGTTCATCCTTTAGCTGTTCATTATCATCACTTCCACAGAATTTTGTTGATTTATTCTTTTAATCTGTGTACTGGCTTATTTAATGATTTACTTTCTGATTGTGATTTTCTCTTTCCTATAGATTCTTCTTTTCTATTCAGAGAAGAACTTTCAATATTTCTTTTACGATAGGTTTAATATTGTATTCTTTTAGTTTTTGCTTGTCTGAGAAGTTCTTTATTTCTCCTTCTATTCTAAATGATAATCTTTCTGGGTATCCTGGGTTGCAGATTTTCCCCTTTCAGGACTTTGAATATATTTTGCCACTCCCTTCTGGCCTGCAATGTTTCTGTAGAGAAATCAGCTGATAGCCTTATGGAGGTTCCCGTATAATTAACTCTTTGTTTTTCTCTTGCTGCCTTTAGAATCCTCTCTTTATCTTTAACTTTTGCCATTTTTATTATAACATGTCTTAGTGTAGGTCTGTTTGGGTTTATCTTGTTTGGGACCTTTTGTGCTTCCTGTACCTGGATATCTGTTTCCTTCTTTAGATTTGAGAAGTTTTTAGCTATAATTTCTTCAAATACATTTTTGATCCCCATTTGTCTTTTTTCCCCTTCTGGAATCCCTATTATGTATAGATTGGCACACTTTATATTATCCCATAGGTTCCTTATATTGCTTTCTTTTTTTTTGGTCTGGCTTCCTGTCTTCTGTCCTGTTTGGGTGATTTCCATTAGTCTGTCTTCCAGGTCACTTGTCTGTTCTTCTGCATTATTCATTCTGCTATTCATTTTCTTTAGCTCAGCTTTTGTCTCTGCAAATGAGTTTTATAATTTTTCTTTGTTCCTTTTTATAGTTTCTAGTTCCTTCTTATAGTACTCTACCTTTCTGTTGATAGCCTTTCTTAATTCCTTCAGTATTTTCATTACCTCCTTTTTGAAATTGTTGTCTAATAGGCTGAAGAGCTCTGTTTCATTGTTTGTTCTTTCAGGGGAATTCTCTTGGTCTTTTAACTGGGAGTGGTTCCTCTGCTTCTTCATTTTACTTATATTTCTCTTACTCTGTGAGTTTAGGAGAAACAATTATCTACTCTGGTCCTGGAGGGCTATTTATATGTATAGGTGTCCCTGTGTAGCTTTAATATATTTTGTGCGAGGGCTGTTTTTAGTATGGATGCCTGTCGTCTCTTTCCTCAGCACGTGCTCGTCATTATCCCCTTGATAGGGGGTGTGCAGATCTGGTGGCTGGTTCCCAGTCCTAGGGTTCTTGGCAGTGTTGGCAGCTCAGGTGTGCCCCTGGAGCACATGATGGGAGCAGAGGTACTCCTGACCTCTCCTAGAGTCTGCGAGGACAGTGGTGGTGGCTGGCGACCACTCCCAGGGTCTGGGATGGAGGCAGTGGGGGCTTGCAACCGCTCCTGGTGTCCAGGAGGGAGACATCGGGGGCCTGCGACCACTCCTGGCCTCTGGCTGGGCGGTGGTGGAGGCTTGCGACCACACTTGGAACCCGTACAGGTAGTGTCCTGCTCTCTGCAAGTGTGCACACAGGGAACAAGGCTACAACCTGCGTTCCTCCTCTCACCTCATGCACCCCCCAAACTATGGCGACTGGCCTCTAAGCTAGCCCAGACTTTCTCTGCTTACACCCTCAGTTGTGGTCACACTGGGTTCCAGCCTCCTTAGGCTGTTTCCACACAGCCAACCCCAGTCCTCTCTCTGGTTCTGATATCTGAAGCCTGAGTTCTAGCACCCAGCCCTCAGCCACACTGGGGGTCATGTGTCTAAGGCTGGAGAGTGCAGGGTGGCGGCACTGACTGTCTGGGTAGTTCTCCCTCTGCTCTGGCTGCCACAAACCAGCTGCTGTGTTCTCCTCCGAGGCTCTGAAGTCCTCTCTGTCCCTGCAAATCTCCCCACTGATGAGGGGGCTTCCCAGGGTGCAGGAACCTTTCCTCTTTCACA
>NW_020173498.1:750682-824574 GCF_003031525.2 Neophocaena asiaeorientalis asiaeorientalis | reverse complement strand
TCCTGTCTTGCTAGTTGTTTGCCATAGGATGTCCAGCACTGAACCTTGCTGGTCATTGAGTGAAGCCGGGTGCTGGTGTTGAGATGGAGATCTCTGGGAGATTTTCACCATTTGTCTCCTGGGAGGGGAGGTGTGGACAATGACCTTTGCTTGCACACAGGCTTCTTGGTGGCTGCAGCAGCAGCCTTAGTGTCCCATGCTTGTCCCTGGAGTCTGCGCTGATAGCCTCGGCTCGCATCTCTGGAGCTCCTTTATGCGGCACTGTTAATCTCCTCTTCTCGTGCACCAGGAAACCAAGAGGTAAGAAAATGTCTCTTGCCTCTTCGGCAGCTCCAGACCTTTTCCCGGACTGCCTCCCGGCCAGCTGTGGCGCACTAAACCCCTTCAGGCTGTGTTCACGCCGCCAGTCCTCTCCCTGCGCTCCGACCGAGGCCCGAGCCTGAGCTCACAGCCCCGCCCGCCCCGGCGGGTGGGTGCCCCTCGGCCCTGATCCTCTGTGCGGGAATCTCGCCGCTTTGCCCTCCGCACCCCTGTTGCTGTGCTCTCCTCCGCGGCTCCGAAGCTTCCCCCTCCGCCACGGTAGAAGCCCGAGCCTCAGCTCCCAGCCCCGCCCGCCCCGGCTGGTGAGTGCCGCTCGGCCCTGATCCTCTGTGCGGGAATCTCGCCGCTTTGCCCTCCGCACCCCTGTTGCTGTGCTCTCCTCCGCAGCTCCGAAGCTTCCCCCTCCGCCACGGGCAGTCACCGCCCGCGAAGGGGCTTCTAGTGTGTGGAAACATTTCCTCCTTCACAGCTCCCTCCCACTGGTGCAGGTCCCGTTCCTATTCTTTTGTCTCTGTTTATTCTTTTTTCTTTTGCCCTACCCAGGTACGTGGGGAGTTTCTTGCCTTTGGGGAGGTCTGAGGTCTTCTGCCAGCGTTCAGTAGGTGTTCTGTAGGAGTTGCTCCACGTGTAGATGTATTTCTGGTGTATCTGTGGGGAGGAAGGTGATCTCCGCCTCTTACTCTTCCGCCATCTTCCCGGAAGCCTCTAGAGGTAGCTTTAATCTCAGGGAACGGGTGAAGGAGTAGATCTGTCATTGGGTGAGAGACTTTGTAGGTGAAAGGAGAAACTGGCTAAAATTTTAAGTCTTGGACTAATGTGGATTGTCGAATACACATGAGCCCCAGACACAGAATGAGTCCTTACTATTTACAAATTCTCAATTTTAGGACTCTTATTCAGCAGCATGTGAGCAATTGGGTTCAGGCTGAAAGTCAAAAAGAGACCTTCCATGGCACAGAAATCTCAGGGCAGGGCTAGGGAGCAGAGTGGTTATGTGGTGCTTGGATACCAAAGCCCAGCTGGAAGGAGGGATCTTTCACACTTGAAAACTTTTAAAACCAGTGGTGAATTAAAACTAATCAAAGCCACAACCTAACCCCAACTTAGCTTAACTCTAATCAGAAAGATCACTCTAGCTGCCTGACAGAGGCTGCTTTTTTTGTGCGGGGTAAATATTTTCTACTTCAGTCTTTACAATTCATTTATACACAATATCTGGCATACAATACACAACTATGAGACATCCACAGAAGAAGGGAAATGTGATGCACAGATAAAAGAGAACAGTCAATGGAAACTGACCCACAGATGACTCAGATGTTAGCCTTAACAAATACTTTAAACAATCATTATAATTAGGATAAAGAAATAAGGAGAAAGATGGAAATAACCGGGGGAGGGAAGAAAATTTCAAGAGTGAACTTTAAAAATGTTTAGGGTACTTGAAAAATTCATTGAATGGGCTTAACAGTAGAAATGAACATGGCAGAAAAAGGATAGATGACCTCTAGCAGAGGCCAGTAGGAAAGTCCCAACTGAAGCACAAAGGCAAAAATAATGAAAAAAGGGGGGAAAAGAAACCCCAACTGATCAGAGCATGTAAGATGTGTGGGACAGTAATAAGCAATCTAAACACATGTAATTGGAGTCCTAAAAGGAAAAGAGAAAGACAATGGTGCAGAAAAACATGTGAAGAGATAGCGGCTGAGAATTTTCCAAAACTGATGAAAGACATCAACCCACGAAACCAGGGAATTCAGAAAATCCCAAAAAGAAAAAGGAAAAAGGAAACCTGGGCATATCATAGTCAAACCAATAAAATCAAAGATAAAACCTTAAAAATAAAGGGCTACCTATGATATTTAACAGAAAAGTCCATTATTGAATGTCAAAGGGGCATACTTTCCTTATCATGAAATCCAGAATTAATATAAAAATATTATCTATCATATGGAAAATTCTACTTCCATTTTTTTGTCCAGCTTTTTTGCCCTGCAACTCTGATCATAAAAAGTTACTTTTATCTCTGGCAGTGAACAAAATGTTACCAGAAACTTTGGTTCAGTATAAGCTCTACTTTTTGCTCCTTGGTAGGCTGTTTCTTGCCTGACATCATACCGTCACTTTATATTTATCATAAAACTTATAATTCTTCAGCATTGCATTAAAGACCCTAATGCTACCTCACCACAATCTAACTTTCTAGTTTTATTTTCTGTTAAACATATGTTAAAATATGTAATACATAAACATGCAAATTAAATATGGTCAAATTTATTGACAATATGGAAGGCTGCCTCTCTCTCTCTCTCTCTCTCTCTCACACTCACACTCACACACACACACACACACACACACACAGAGTCTACTATTTTCTCATGACAGCCTCTTCATCAGGACATACCTCTTCCTCCCCCAAGTTTTGCTCATTATAACCAAAGAATCTCGTGTCTTCAGTCTGGACAATATCTTTTAGGGCATAATTTCTAATCTCCAGGCTTTCAAACAGAAGTACAGGCAGAGATACTGGTGAGGCCCAGACATGAATTTGGAGACTTAAATGTTTTCATAACAATTACTAAGATATTCTAAGCTTTTTGAAGTTCTTAAAACTTAAATAATAACAGTATTAACAAAAGACCTCAGTGACCTCAGAAAAGGGCATTTTAAAAATTTTGTTGAGGAGTACAGACTATCTAATTAAAATACTGGTTGTACATAGGCCACATAATTTAAGAAACACTGTTATATTCAGTCCCTTGCTCAGTTAGAAATCTTTTCTGTACTACAGGGGATAGTTCAGTCTCTATCTGAACCCTACACGGATAGGAATGTTTGCCAATTCATAAGGTAAACCAATTCCTTGTGAACAGCTATTTATTAGAAAGCTTCACTCCCTCCTCAGCAGTTATGGTGTCATAAGTGCTGTTCATCAAATATTTCCAGCTCTTCACCTTCTAAGCGTATAGTAGGATTGCATGTCCAAGCCCCGTTGTGGTTGGGTGGGCCCTTTGACTAGTTCTGGACAAGGACCTCTGAGTGGACAGAATATGTGTCACTTCTAGGCCAGGGCACTTATTATTGGTTCTAGATTCTCCAGAGTTTTCTTTCATTTTTCTCCTTTGCTACATTGACCAGTGACCAGTCTTTGACTTAGAATGAGAATGGGTAAAGCAGAGCCCCTAGCTGTCCTGAAGTAGACACATAGCTTGGGTGAAAAATAAGCTTCTGTTGAATTAAGCCACTGAAATACTGGGGGGTTTTGTTACCATAAAATAACCAAGATAATATTGACTGCTCCTGCTTTGTATTGACTCACATCCAGTCTTAACTGTTCTATAAACATGATTATTATACCACAATAGCTTCAGAGCCATATTCTAAGTCATTGGATATAAAGTCGAAAACCTAGCGGTTCTTTGCCAGCGTCATGATAAAACCAACTGTAGAGGAGAAGGCAAATACTCACGTAATCTGCACTACAGTGGATAAACAGAATACCCAACAATGCTTCAGTTGTTTGTGGTAAGACTACAGTGACGCTGCTTGGATATTTCTTTGGTTGGAATTCCTATAAATGCATCTTAAATGCTTTTGACTTTATATATAGTTTACCTCAGTCCTAATTGTTCAATCCTGCCGTGTTTAATTGCTTCTCTGATTTAAAAGGGAAGCTATATGTCCTCATGGGTTAAAAGCATGGGCTTTGGCATCAGACAAATGTTAAGATCAAATCCCAATGTAACACTCCAGTAAGTAACCTATCATTTGGGGATGGATCTTTGTTTCACCATTTATGAAGTGCTGGTGGTGGAGGTGGAAGGGGTGGGAAAGGAAGGACAGTGGTGATGAAGGGAAGGTGGCAATTTGGGAGAATGGGAAATGAACAAAATGGTGTCTTCTGGGACTAATATTCTGTAGGGAATAAGCATAGTTAAGGAATTAAATAAATATACTTAATTTGCATTAGAAAATAGCAAAGTGTTCTTTCTGAGGCAAACAACTCTGGACAGATGACTGGGAATTGATGCCACAGCACAGTGTAATCTAGGTTATCCAGTGAGAGCTTAATAATACCATTATTTTCCTTTCCATTCCCTTAGCCAAGATAAATAAACAGACATATTAGCTCTAATTCCCAGTCTTTCTGCTGCGGGATGAAAGAAAGTAATTATTCTTGGAAACTTATCTTGGTCTAGGGATCAAGGACAGAGGGTGGTAACAGCTATAACTATCATAGCTTCTGAATAGAAGAAGGGAGAAAACCTTACACCTACACCGTTGGAAAACCAGTGCTCTCATGTGCAGATGTGACAGTTCCAGTTCCCTGTTTTAGAAATCAATTTTTTGAGTTCCTTAAACCTAACAGTAGAGCATCAACCATTAACATGTATCAAAAGCTTACTAAATGCAAGGTACTTTTAAAACCACTTTATCCTTATGAACACAATCACCACAGTAATCCTATGAAGTTGATTCTATTATAGCTCCATTTGACCAATGACACAACTGAGGCAAAGAGAGCTGGCCCAAGGTCACACAGAAAATAGGTGTAGAGGGTAGAGCTGGGATTTGATTCCTGGCCATGTGCTCCAGAGCCATTCATGCCATGCTTCCGAAATGTTGGAGGTGAACATCAGACAGCCTACCTTGGATTCCTGATGAAGAAGCTTAAGACCATCCCTCTACACCCTATTTCCTGCTTCTCCTTATACAGGCTGAGGAGCTGGGCTCCTTCCCACGTTTCTCTGTATTCAGCCTGTTCTCTCCTTAATTGCTCCCACTGAGTTCAGGCATCAAAAGTAGACACAGAACTTACCAAGAGAAAACGTCTCCAACAAAACTCCATCATTAGCATCCCGAAAAACTCCATCATCCAGCATCCTTAAAGAATGAATCTCTCTGACTATATACACATATATATGCATAAAACCGAATCACATTGCTGTACACCTAAAACTAACACAACATTGTAAATCGACTATACTTTAATAAAAAGTAAAATAAATTTTTAAAAAATGAGTCTTTCTGAGGACTAGATTCATCAGATAGCTTACAAATTAGTAAATCTGAATAAAAATCTTCCTAAAATGAGGGCACAAGTCTATGATCTCTCAAACTTACAGTCCCTGAATTGAATTTTGTGATTTCTCAACAAAGAATTTAATTAAAGAAACCTCTACAATCATATTACGATGATGTCCTCAAGGACGTCATCTAGCAGTCACCCAAATTTGATTTGTGTAAGAATTTTACCCAAAGGAGTTTATTAAAAATGCAGATTTCTAGGCCCATTCTCATCCTTTAGTCAGTAAGTCTGGGGTGAAGCTCAGGAATTTGAATTTCTACAGGCATGTCTAGGTAATGGTGATTCACGTGGTCCTTCAGACCACACTTTGAGAATCATCATCCAATATGGATGCCAAGACAAGACAGGTTTGTGTGTCCTTGATCATATGTCTAATTGACTTCATAGCTTAGGGCAGCCACATTTCTGTCTAAAATCAAACTGATTCATACCTGAATAATTACTGGCTAAAAAATATGGCCTTTCCACCATTTTTCCATCAAACATGACTGAAATCAAGAGGAAATATATGGCATGTCATCTCATTACATCGCAATTCCATTACCTGACCTCAACCTCAATGTGTCATAACTCATCTCTTCACATGCTACTCAAATGTTCAACTAAGAATATTTCACTCTAGGGAGATGGCAAAATCTAATTGAATATTTTAATTTAGAAAATTCAGTTCTGGGATTTCTCCCCCTACCCCCCCCCCTTTTTTTTCTTTTTTTGAAGTGAAAACAAAAGTTGAATTTTCAGTTTTTCCTTGTTAGGCAAAAGATAGATTTTTCCCTTCTTTGTCCCTGAGAGTTGAAGACACTGGGGAAAAATTGGGCACAGCCCATTACTTTTACAAACCCCAGTGACTGAGCCTCAATGCACAAAAAGATGGCATTTCTGAACATCTGCAGCATGATTAGATCAAAGACCAACAAATTAACCACAAATGGTTTTACAAGGAACAGGCAAATACATCATTTGGAAAGGATAAAACTTTTGGCAATAATTGCTAATCAACACTTTCCCTTTGGGAAACCCACACTGTACCAAAGATACCTGGCAATGTATTAATGCCTGTGCAGCGTTTTACATTTTACAAAGCTCTTACATGCACAATATAACATTTGATCTGCGTGTCAATGTAGTTAATATTAGCCCATTTTACAGGTGATCGAAAAAAAGCTTTTATAAAAGTAATGATGTGTTCATGTTTTCCCAGCTACTAAATTATTGATTTGACTATGTCAAAAGCCATATCCAACTTCAGGACTTCCCTCTGTTCATTCATTCATTCATTCAGTCATTCATTCACACACCTTTATTAAATGCCCATTTGTACTTAAGCACCATTTTTGGCACTAAGGATAAAAAATTAAATCAGCTCTTCTTCTTGAGCTACAATCTGGTAGTGGAGGGGATAAGCAATAAACAAATAAGACAATATCAATAGTGATAAATGCTCTAATTTATCACTAGTGATATTGAAACAATACAAATAAATTAGAGACGTACTAGAAAATGACCAGAGGAGGAGCTATTCTGTTAAGAAAATGTTGTCTCGGGAAGGGACACTTAACCTGGGACCAGCAGTGTCAAGGTTTGAGGAGGAACCCCACTAGGCAGGAAGCCACAACTAAAGCAGCCTTGTAATAAGAATGAGCTTGGTCTGTTCAAAGAACAGAAAGTGAGTCTCAAATGAAATACACAAGCAGAAAAGTCACATGAAATAAATTAGAAAGGGGGATAGAGGCCCGATCACGTAAGGCTTGGAGGCCCAGGTAAGGAATTTGGATTTTATTCTAAATGTAATGGAGAGCTACCAGGAGAGCTTAAGCAGAGGCTTGACATGCTCTGATTGGCAGTTTACTAGATTGACCTTCATTGGTCCTTGAGTTTAGCGATTTTTTGTTTGTTTGAACCCGAATTCTTTTCCTGCCACCACTGTAAGCGTTGAGAGCCCCGTCAGTTCAAAGTCATTGAGTACTGCTTGGTACACCTATGAGGCAGATGGATAGGAAAAGATAGCCAGCCCTGTTCTTTGCAATTACCAGGCCATGTGACCTTGGAGAAATTCTTTACCCTAGTCAGCCCTTTGCGACTTCACTCGACGTTCATGGGAGAATTAGTGCCTTAAAAGTCATTGTAAAGCATTTTGTATAGATGTTGAAATATTAAAACCTATTCCCTCTGAATGTGAGTGAGTTCAAATATAGAAGCAAGTTCCTCCTCTTTAGAGAATTCAAAATGATTTGATTGTTGAATTGCATGCAAAGTGAACAAGAACGACTATTTTGTAACTAGGGCATTCTTAACCCTGAATAAATCAGATGTGAACAGATGTAGAGAACAGACACAAAGGACAAAGTTGGATTTATGGCATTGTGAAAGCAGTTCCAATAAAATAAAGAATGTTAATCTGCATAAAACACCAAAAGTTTTAAAAAGTTAAAACATTTTTCAACTATAAAGTAGAAAGCAGTTGTCTCTTTGAAGTCTGAAATGTGAGTCTTTTGAATTTTTAGATGTATTCATTCATTTAAAAATATTTATTAAGACAGCCACAGTTCTAGGTGCCAGAGATTCAGCAGTGAACAAAACAGACCCCAGTTCTTGTGCTCAAGAAGCTTACATTTTAGTGCTGGCAAATATGTTTGAGTGACCACCTGTCAATATTACGTAATACAGCAGCCTCATTCCCAAATGAGACTGGTAACAATGATTTGATTATTGAATTGAATGCAGAGTGAACGACAACGACTAATTTGTAACTAGGGCGCTCAACTCTGAGTAAATCAGATGTGAACAGATGTAGAAAACCGACACGAAGGACAGAAGAAGAGACAGAAAGAGCAAGGGATTTGGCTTTAGAAATGGAAATAAACCTGGTAAAAATACAAAGAAAAATTACAGGAATTGATGAGTAGTTTACAGATTTGAAAAAACAACATATCAGTTCTTGCCATTTTCTGTAGGGTAGTTTGTGAACCTCGGTGTTTGGACTGTGGGCTCCAATCTCAGCTTCAAACTTCTGGTCAAGTTCTCATCTCTAAAACCTCAGTTTCTCTAATCTGCAAAATGGGATTAACAATAGATTGCTCTGTGTGAAATTTGCACTGATCGTGTGTATTAAACACATAGTGATGAAACTGGCACAGTTCAGGCACTCAATACACATTATTCTTCCTCTCTGCCAGACTATGAGACAATGAGAGCATGACTTTTTGCACTGATGGCCCTGAAACCCCTCACATCACTCAGTAACAAGAAGTAGAGGCAAAAGAGCATCCAATAAATTTAATGGAAACTGAGTTTTCTTAGAGGGAGAAATCAAGAATGGATTAACTGATACTTCTTGAAGGCATGTTTTGGAGGGCTGGAGAAATCTAACAGAGAGAGGGAAAGGAAGAGAACATGCTACATGGAGAATTATTATTATAATGAAAAACTAATTTTAGCCACCAGTTATTTCCTACATGCAACCCGCTATGCTAAGCAATCTATACTTCACATTATTTAATGCTCAGAAAGTCTCTATGAATAAGGTAACAGATTCCCGTTTTACAAATGAAGGAACTGAGGCGAGGGAGATTAGGTTATTTTCCTAAAGTGATGAATGCTAAGTAAGTAGCAGAAGCAGACCACTGTTAAAACAGCATATACCCAGTGACCACTCACACCACTCAGGAGAAGCCATTTACAATCAGGACTCTCACAAGTCTGGGGGAATCCTTGACCAGCGGAAGTGACCATTTCAAATACTGACCAAAAGGGCTTCCTCCACTGATATAATGGCAAACTTTTTAAAGCCACATGATATAATATACTCCAGGGCTATCCACTATGAATGGTAATAATCAATAATCAATAAAAGCAATCAAGCTCTAGTTTTCCTAAGACCACTCCTTCCAAGGAGTTATTAAAATCATTTCAATTCTTTGATATTAAATGTCACACAGAAAATAACCTCTTGCAAAATGTTGGGTTCATCATATTTTAAGAATTAATACTTTAGGTCATTTTAATCAGTTTCTGATACATGCAGTTTTCAGAAAGCACTTCAGGGAAGAACACTGGGGCCACGACTAATAATGACAAGGATATGAACTATATTCTTCATATACATATTGGAATCAGAACATTACTGAAGTACTTTACCATCTTAAGTATTTAGGAAGCTTTAAATAAAAAATAAATTTGCCTATTTCACTGAAATTGAGCATCCTTTTTTCAGGCATAAAACTTCAAACTTATTAATTTCATGGCTATATTTTAAAATGGGTGCCAGTACCAGCTAGATGACTGCATGATAAGTGTCTTAAAAGTTCAAGAAAAGGCACTAAATTTTTCACAGTATTTGTGTTTCATTCTCAGTGTAATAAAAATATGCCACCCTTTGCATAATGAATAATAGGTTCTCAGTTTGATTTACCTGCATGGATTAAATGTCATGTTTGAAAAGTTGCTATTTTATTCATATTGGATTTCCCTCCAGTAAAACAAAAATGGTGCCCATCTACTACTATAATAATGATACCTTGCCACACTGATGTATAAATAGTAACTGGATGATATACTTCTTAAAATTCTATAGAACCATGAAAGAGTCTGATAACACAGTGAGTTTAAGTCAGGTTTTCTCTGGAGCTTCTGAGGTGCCTATATGTGCCATTCAATTAGCCAAAACCCACTACAGTAGGGGAGCCTTATTTCTTTTTTTCTTTTTGGCTGTGCTGTGCAGCATGTGGGATCTTGGTTCCCCAACCAGGGATCGAACCCACGTCCCTTGCATTGGAAGCGCGGAGTCTTAACAACTGGATTGCCAGGGAAGTCCCTAGACCTTATTTCAAAGATGCCAGATTTACGTATTGAATTCTAAAAGGTTGAAGCAAATTGTTGCTTCTTCTTTCCCACTGAATAAAAGGACAATTCATTGTCACCAGTTCTTCATGAGCCCCTCTATTACTTTTTCAGGACCACCATAGCAAAGTACCACTGACTGGATGGCTTTAACAATAAGAATTTATTTTCTCACAGTTCTGGAATTGGACATCCAAGATCCAGGTGTCGGCAGGATTGGTTTCTTCTGAGGCCTCTCTCTTTGGTTTGTCTCCCTGTGTCCCCACATGGTCTCCCCTCTGTGTGTGTCTGTGTCAATCTCCTCTTCTTTAAGGACACCAGTCAGATTAGATTAGGGCCCACCCCAATGTCCTCATTTTAACCTTACTCACCTCTTTAAAGACCCTGTCTCCAAACTTAGTCACATTCTGAGGTACTGGGATTTAGGGCCTCAGCCTACGAATTTGGGAGAAACACAGTTCAGTCCGTAACAGCCCCCCTATTTATCCACTTCCATCTCCCACATCTCCTTTTTCACATACACGCAGCGTAACTAAAGGACAAGACATGGCACACAGGACGCAAATGCCTTTTGGGTGAACCAACTCTGAATTTAGACACATAATGATTCTTTTTCCTTAAGCACACGAGGTTATATTTGCAGAAGCTACCCAAGCAATTTAAAAAGACAGCCCTGACTTTATTTCTCCAACTCTCGATGTCGTTCTTGGTCACAGAAGGGGCTAAATAAGTTCTCCAGTTATCTATTGCTGCATAACAAACTACTCCAAAATTCAGTGACTTGAAACAACACTTTTCTATATCTTCCCATCACGTAGATCAGAAAATCGGAGATGACTGAGCAGAGTAGCTCATCTACTCCACAGGGCATTGGCTGGGGCCACTTGGTGCCACTCTTCTATTACCTGTATTTTTTTCCTAAGTTTGAAGTGATTATATATTTATTTATCAACTCCACTTCTCCTTTGCATAGTTAGACAGCTATGACTAATAAAGTGAAGGTAAGTGTGAACTCAGTTAATGTGGTCCCAGAACAGGAACACATGCTTGTTGAGAACTCTACTTTTACTTGTAGATTTTTTAATTCTCTGAATTTCTTAACAAAGAGCTTAAGTTGTCTTCTGTCATCAGAAAGGCCAATACAGCTATTTTTCACTTGAAAATATCAAAAATCATCTGGAGAAATATCAAAAATCATCATATTTGAACATCTCCATCTTACAATACAGGAAAATGGACGTTAAAGTGTGGAAATATTTGGGACAAAGTCCAAATGACAGTATCAGAAGTAGGACCGTGGGTGTTTGGAGGGCTATTACCTTGGGCTTACCAATCGATATATCTGCTGCCTCACTTAGAGGCTTGTCAAACCCTATAAGCAAACTTTTCACCTTAACTTTCAATTGTTTGCCTCCTGATCCAGCTTGATACCAAAGAGAAGCCACCTTTGATGCTATAACGTTGTACCCTCATTCCAAGCTCCATTAACAATGTAACCTTACAGACGTATAATGCAGACATTTCCTCAGCAGACTCAGTGTTTCTCCTGCAATGAAGACTTGCCCTCTTATTTGGGCAATACCTTCTCTGTCCCTCCTGTCTGTGTAGGAATAGCTGACCATCTCTCCTCGGTTAACATTGGTAAGATGTCCTGCACTCTCAAACAACCATATGAAGCAAACTTCTCGTGTTCATGGAGAAATGACCCTGTCTTAGGCTTGTACATGAAAAGAAATGATGTAAGTATCTTAGATGCCCCTATATCAGTTACATACACAAGCACATCTCTGTGTTTTTGTGTGTGTATTCCTATTCCTATTGGAAAATGACATTTCTTTAAACCTTGCTGCTGTACCTGTCAGTCTCCCATAAACTGCTAGCAGAGTGGCTGGCAGGCAGAATTGTGTGGTTAGTGGAAAAAGTTGCCAGAACCCAGTGGAATGAACAGAACTTTGAGCAACAGCATTTTCATTCTGAAATCAAACAGCGTCAGATGACTTCTCCTTCCTGTCAAGTTCTAGAGTGCTTTTCTTGCTTTTGTTTTTGTCCTGAATTTTTTGTACTTTTCTTACATACACTGAATGTGGAACACCCTAGTAGATTTCTCTGGGGATGCAGGATTTTGCTAGGTGATACCAAGGGATGGATATAATTCAGTGACATTTTGTCAGGCTCTTAAAGAATAAATTTTCCTTGGCTGTGGCAGGAAGTAATTATTTTGGTTTGTTTGCTTCTGACACAGGGAAAGAAAATTTGGGGGTGTTACTTCACCTATTCCAAGATACTTTTTGTTCTGTTTGGCAGGAAGGGGAAAATGCATTTCAGTGTTTGAGGAACAACCGGCCTCTTCTTTCCCCTACGGACTTGATGTGCTTTTCAACACTGTGAACAGTTTTGGGCAACATCCGTCTCTTAGTGGTTTTGCTCCCTGCCCCTGAAGACATTCTTTTTATTTTTATTTTTAATTTATTTATTTTTTTTGCGGTACGCGGGCCTCTCACTGCTGTGGCCTCTCCCGTTGCGGAGCACAGGCTCCGGATGCGCGCAGGCTCAGCGGCCGTGGCTCACGGGCCCAGCCGCTCCGCTGCATGTGGGATCCTCCCGGACCGGGGCACAAACCCGCGTCCCCTGCATCGGCAGGCGGACTCTCAACCACTGCGCCTCCAGGGAAGCCCCTGAAGACATTCTTGATGCACCTCTTCATCCTCTAATCCCTCCTGACATTTAACCTGTAGCACTCTCTGTTAGGATTATTCATCAACATGCATGGAATATGCTCAAAGTAAACATAGCAATATACGTGGCTTCTGCACTCGGAGTTCACACCTCTATGGGGGGAGCTGGGGGATGGGCACCTAAACCAATAATAACAATAAAAAGAACATTTTATAGTGCTTTTCAATGTAAAAGAGCTATTTATGCAGATGGCTCTAGATAGCAAGCTCTTCGAATGCTATATTTGGTAGCCTAGCTCCAAGATTTAAAATGGTAGGTACTTAATTAAAATGTACCAAAAGAATGTAGTTGCCCATTAAGTACAGATTAGACCTGTTTTAAAATTATTAACTAAAATCTTAGCTAGCACCACACTCCTGAAATTTCTCTGATATAAGCAGTGAAAACCAAGATATCATGTCAGGGGCTGAATTACATCTGCAGCCCTCGTGTCACTTGTCCTCAAAGTCTGGTTCTATGGGGACAGTGGGCTCCCCCAGAGGGTAAGTCCTCTCCATACCCACCCCTGACTAACACCTCTCACATCTATCTCACACATCTTAACAAGGCTTTTGGGATCATTTGTTAGAGAAGAAATTGTTAACCACCCTTGTTCTCAAGCAAAGGTTAATTCAAAAGTTGTTCAAGATATAAGCATTCATCATATATATTAAAATGAAAGTCCCCTGGAAAGCATTTATGGGCTTCCCCATCAAAGAGAAAGAATAATTATAACAATGATAATCCCAGAAGCTTCTGAATTCTTACTATGTATTGACAGTGTGTATTTCCACAATCATCTCAGTCATTTTTCGTAATGCTTCTGATAGGCAGATATTTTTATTCCCATTTCACAGATGAGCCAACTGAGGCTCGGTTCCTCAGTGAGTCTTGTCAGCTCGGGAACCTTGTGCTACCTACACTGATTCTTACAACTTTTGTCTTATTCCTTCAAATTAATAGCGTAAAAAGCAATTCTATATTTTCAAACAGTCCATTCTCATGCCTGGCATCTAATGCACCAGCACGCAGTAAGGGTTCTGGGACTAACCCAGCCCCTTCCTTTCTTCTCCTTGGGCTGGAGTTCCCTGTCTTCGTCAGTCTGGTGCCGATGCCCCAGAGAAAGCTAAGCTTATCCTCTCTCCTTCCAAAGGTGACTTGAAGATCTTGGACCCCCGCTTCTCATCCCTGCATCCAGGAACACTCTCTAATCTTACCTCCCCCTTCCTCTCTCGCCCAGCACTGTCTCCTCCAGATTCTCTTTGCTTGGTAAACACATACCCCTATATCCATAATCTATTCTCTGAACAACCTCCAACATTTCTTCTTACCTAAATCTGGGTTCTCACCTAAAATCGGTGTCCCTGGCTGCCTACAAATGTATATACATACCGCACATAGAATACACACGTTAGTGACCTCTTGTCATGTAAATCCTGAAAAGGTGAAGAATTATACCAAGGATCCACAGTAATGATCTTGATAAAGAAGGAGGGCATTCCATTTCACCCAGGACTACGGGTGTCCACGTACCGGCCACAACGCAGTGCTTGACTCATACTGAGTGCTTATTGGGTATTTGCTGAATGAACGAATGAAATCCTTTCTGTTTACTACACAAAGCTGAGTACCTAAAACCATCTCTAGAGGTGAAAAGCTGGACAGATAGGAGCAGACAGTGGTACGTGTGCAAAAAGACCAGCTTACCACATAAAGGCTTTCGTGGAAATACAGCCCCACGTCATAAAAATTTCCATCATGCCTCACTGGGTGTGTTCTGGTCTTCAGCTGCTCCGTCAGGCACCACGGCAAGACACGGCCACCTGGTCGACCGAGCAGGGACACTTTGAGGAAGTAGGAGCCTTGGGGAGCCTTGTTCTTGAGACCCCTTATGCATTTCATCTGTATTTGAAGAGGCTGAGGTGACCGACTCTGCTCAACCCAAAGAAAAGACAGGTTTCTTGAATGATGCAGGAACTGGGGAAAACCACACAATTAGCCACAGTGTGCTTCTCAGGGAGGGAAAAATAGACAATTATTTTTACTCAACCTGTAATTGTCAGGTATTAGCCGTGATAACAGAGGAGGACACACGACATGTAATTAGGGGGTCAAAAGGCAAGCCTACCGATTATGCGAGGGAAAGTTGAGCCAGTTTTTAAGTGTGGTATGTTAATGATCTGTGACATCAGAAACCATTCATCTATTATAATAAGACAGAATGAACAGGAAACCAACACTTCTAAAAACCACACAGTGGGCCTCTTAAGATACCTGGGATGGGTGAACATGGGCAGTAAGCTTGAAAGGTGACAGCCCTTACCTCTCATACTAATCACAGACCATGGACCCCATTGATTAGTGATGTGCAAAACAGGTCAGACTAACACCTCACCTGATCAAATACTTGTATTTAATTTGAACATGAGGTCACCCTGCCCCACAGGCTTCAAGTGAGATTCAAAAAATAAAGAAAGAAGAGCATTTCTATGTGTTTTAACCTAAAACTTGGCATAAATTGCACGTAACTGAAGTATATGACTGAAGAATATTTTACAGGACATTTGAATTTCTTTGCTTACCTTCGGCTGGGACAAATAGGCCATTCATTTTTGGTAAATGTTAAAAGTAGGTACAAATTGATAAGGTTTTTAGTGGACTATTGTTTCAGAATACACAAAAATTAAACTGGGATTATTAATAACTCAAATGTCAGAAAGTCATGTTTTCCACCCTAATAGTCTTCAGGATAATTTGACCTTGAAAAATTCTCTATTACATCATGCTTTAAACAAAATTAATGTCATTTTTGGAATCAGGTTACTCTCCTAACTACCTGTGTTGGTAGCACCACCCGTTAATCTGCAGGTAACAGTAAGCCCTTTTTAATCCTGCCTAGACTTTACTTTGTGACAGATAATATATATTTCCATATAGACAGTATGCTTCTGGGATCAAATCACAGTTAAATCAACAGTGAAAGTTGCTAAACTTCTTTTGTTTCTTTATACAACTCAGACTTAAACAGTAATCAGAATAACAATTATTTTTTGGTTTAATTAGAAAATCTTAATTAACAATAGAGACTTAACCTTAGTATTTTGATTTCCAAAAATATTTTAAAAATTAACACCATGTGAATAAACAAGACAATCTCTTTAAACCTCAAGGCAGGATTACTGATGCAGGCAGACTGAGTTATTAAACACATTCTAAATTAAATGCCTCTATGAATTTTATACTGAGATATACTGTGATAGTTTTGCATGCCAAATGTGACATTTTGTATTTTAGATTCATATTCTGCAGTAATTTTGGAAATGTCATACAAACAAAGGTTTTGTCATTTACCAATGGAATTACTATGCATGGCCCCTCAGCCACCTCTTTGCTGGCTCTTGTCGTTGTTTCCAGTCAGCAAGCCATAAAAAATCTTTATCTCTCTGAAACACAGCAATTTGGAAGATAATCGAATCGTGACTAGGGGGCAGAAAGGCCAGTCTGAGGAATTATACCACAATCTCTCCTGCATTTACAACCTTCCTCAGAGCAAGTGTCAGCCAAGTAGGGAAAGGAGATAGAAGATTCATCAAATCTCAAGCCTTGTCTCATTTACATGGTGTCAAATCTGCCCCATTGTCTAGTGAGAACCCAGCCTGGTGCCATGGACACCGTTTTGAGGAATTCCAGTGGCTTCACGATGGAGCGTTTTAGCTGTTCAATTTTAGCCTAGAATTCTCAAAATTAGTTACTAAGACCTGATAGAACTCTTTCTCTAAAGGGTCCTATGGGAAGGAAAGCACAACAGGAAAGTGAGTCGATGAAATTGATCTTAGACTTAACTTATTACATCAGAAGAAAAAAGTCTCAAGAGCCTCACCTTCCAGCAGGGCCAAGGCCATGCTGCTCCCTTTGATTGGTGGGTTACTTCTGTGAGGATACCAAGCTTGGCTACGCTGCCTTCTTTACAAACATTTAGGTCTGCAATTACTGGTTGACTTGGAGCTCTGCAGCAGGTATAGGAAGAGGGGAGATATAAGGAAGAGAAATTGACAATGCAGGATAATAAAAAGGTTTGCCTTTGGTACCACTGCCCAATCTGATGTTTCCCTTAAATGTTTTCTCAGAATAACTGGGAGTTAGAGAAACACATCACAGATGCTGCAGTGGATTCAAGTCGGGAGGTGAGTAGTTTTTGAAATGAGACCCTATAAAGTATGACTCACTATATGAGCTACTGATGTCCCAACAATTAAAATATGGCTTGTTTCAGAAATCAGAAATTTGATAAAATATGCTACCACTTCATTTTCTACCACCACCCTTTCAATCTTATAACTTGTTGGAGAAACTATGGGGAAAATTATTTAAATAGATGCATAGCTGATATGACATAATCATTTTCTTTTTTTTTTAATGCAATGTCCAGAGATCAAGATCTATTTCTACCCTCAGAAAGTTCCCCAGGCTTTTTCCTCCTATTAACATTTACTAACTTGATCTGAGGTTCTTCTTTATCGACTCTTTTTTCTTTCTTCTCTTTTTTTTTTTTTCTTAGCTTCACAAGTCTTAACAGCCAGCATTCCCCTGCTTTTCCAAATTCATTCGAATTAAGAAGGATCTTGTATTTCACTTCTCCTGACTTAAGCCTAGTTCCAGCAGCAGGGCCATCTGTGACAATGACAGTCCCCCCACCAGAGGAATGGCCTTTTTGGATCTCACAGCTGATTTAGTTTCCTGGGATAGAAATGATTCTCCTTAATTTAGTTAGAGCTACACTGACACAAGAGTTCATTAGGACACACATTTGCTGGCAATTCAATCTCAAATTAAATACACTTTGTTGTAAATTTTATTACTTTTAAACTACTGTATCTATCGTCTGTAATGGCCCTATTATACCGTTATGAAGGTAAACCGATTTCATTAGTAAACCTCAAACATGTTATGTAAACCACAGTGAGATGTTTTCCTCAGTTTCTTTCTTTGTTCCCTTGGCAAGAAAGGTAAGGCGCTCATGAAATATCCTAAAGACTTAATCTAAATAATTAGATGCTGAATTCATGACAATCATCTTACGAGGGGAAAAAAAAAAAAACAGCCTTCTCATTTGTAATTCCAGTTCTTTGTAATTAGAGGTTTTCTAAAAATACCTTCCCTAGTTAAAAAGGAATGCAATGCACATCAAAAGGTTAATACACAGCTCCAACATGACACCAGGTACCTAGAGATAAGTCTAGTGATTTGCGTCCCCTTGGAGCCATCATGCTGCAGAGCAGGAGCCATAGACATCAGCTCACTTTTGAATTAAGACTTGTGGCATAGTATGCTTTTTTCTCCTTGTATACGGCACTTATTAATTTTGTAATTATATTAATATACGTGTATGTTTCTGCACTATATAAAATCTAATTTTATAAAAATCCCCCCACCGAAGTCCACATTAGTCCACATCCCAGAGGTAAATGGTGCTAAAATACTGAGGTCTATTCTTCACAGCTGGGTAGCTAGACACATTTTTTTTTTTTCCCTTACAAAATGAGACTGATGCTGTAAATATTTTGTAACCTGTATTTTCCACTTTGTGTATTATACATATTTTCCATGAGATTACTCTTTTTCTAAGTACAAATTTTTAGCAATGTCTTAGTATTTAATTTTAAGTGTCTACCATAACTTACTGAAACAATCCCTTGTTGTTGGATATTTAGGTTAGTTCCAATTTTCATGACTGTAAGTTAGCCTATAATTAACCCTCTCTCACGTATAATGTGACATCAACCTCCCTGCTCATTATGGGATAAAGTCCTATCACTAGAAATGTTGGACAACAGCCAGGACACGGAAGCAACCTAAGTGTCCATCGACAGATGAATGGATAAAGAAGATGTGGCACATATATACAATGGAATATTAGCCATAAAAGGAAATGAAATTGAGTTATTTGTAGTGCGGTGGAGGGACTTAGAGACTGTCATACAGAGTGAAGTAAGTCAGAAAGAGAAAAACAAATACCGTATGCTAATACATATATATGGAATCCAAAAAAAAAAAAAAAGTCCTGAAGAACCTAGGGGCAGGACAGGAATAAAGATGCAGACGTAGAGAATGGACTTGAGGACAGAGGGGGGGGGAAGGGTAAACTGGGACGAAGTGAGAGAGTGGCATGGACATATATACACTACCAAATGTAAGGTAGATAGCTAGTGGGAAGCAGCCACATAGCACAGGGAGATCAGCTCGGTGCTCTGTGACCACCTAGAGGGGTGGGATAGGGAGGGTGGGAGGGAGATGCAAGAGGGAGGGGATGGGGGATATATGTATATGTATAGCTGATTCATTTTGTTATAAAGCAGAAACTAACACACCATTGTAAAGCAATTATGCTCCAATAAAGATGTAAAAAAAGAAATGTTGGGTATGGGAGACATGTTAGTCTATACCTTATCGAGCATTGAAGGGACACCTCAGCAACATATAACCCTGCCCACACAGCGTATTTTCTCAGTATTCACAGACAGGTCTCAAGGTCTCACTCCAGATGATACTTTATTGTCACTGCTGGTAGGATTAGCAGTTAAGGAGAATGGCGATGAATAAGCAGCACTGATGTATAGCGAGGTTTCTCAACCTCTGCACTGTTGACATTTTGAACCATGTAATTCTTTGTTCTGGGGGCTGCCGGGTGCAGAATAGAATGTTTAGCAAGATCCCTGGCCTCTGCCCACTAGATGCCGTTAACAGCCTCCTCCCTAGGTCCAGTCACGAAAATCAAAACTGTCTCCAGTCATTGCTAAATGTCCCCTGGGGGCAAAATTGATCCCTGCTGTGAACCACTGACGTACAGTATTAACTCATATTTATTTAGTGCTTAGCATGCTCAAAGCACTCTTTGAAATACATTATATTTATCATCTCATTTAACCCTTAAAATAATCCACCAAGGTATTATTATTCCTGCTTAACCGATGAAAAGCTGATGCTGAGTGAAGTTGAACATCTTGTTCTAGGTCACATACTCAAACAGGGCGAAGCCCAAGATTCAAAATGAGACCATCCAGCTTGAGAACCTCCTCTGAACCTACACCCACCACTCCCGCATCTCCTGTACTGCGATGGAGGGGCAGAAACTGCCACATCCCAGTCGTAGAAGTTCCTACACAGCATCAAGGATTTGGATATTCTCTGAGAGATATAAAGCCGCATCTCCAAACTATCCTATATAAATGAAAAGGCACAGATAAATCCCAGGGGGAAATGGGGTCATGGGTCTCACAAACCTGAATCTTCCGGCTGAATCAAACTAAGGGGTGCCTGTCACCTATAATTAGCCCATATTTAATCCATCGCAAAACAAACAAACAAAAAAATAAAATGCATTAAATGTACCGCTAAGGGAACGTACTTCTCAAATGTTTTGTCAGTCTTTAAACATGACATAGGAAGGTATTCACTGAGTCCTTCCCCTTCAAATTTCAAATCCTGCAAAAAAGAAAACAGAGTTAAAAAAAATTATTCAAAATACACTTGAAACATCTATGTAAAAGTTGGCTTTTCTAAGACCAGGGTATGCTGACTCTTAAAAGGTTAAGTTTCTAAAAAAAAAAAAAAACAAAAAAAAAGGTTAAGGTTCCAAATAAGAACATGGGAATTATACCATTAGTAGCCACCTTACCATGGAATCTGAATTTTATCACCCCACTTAGTTAATTTTTGGCCAAGAAGGTAGAGAGAATAGTAAATGATCTGAAAAAAAGGAGAAATGCCTTGTGGATACCAACACAGCTTTCTTCATCTTTGCAAGAATATTTCTTGCAAAGAATATTTCTCTATTCTTGCTCTCTCTCTCTCTCTCTCTCTCTCTCTCTCACACACACACACACACACACACACACACACACACACACACCCTATAATAGTACAGTTTAACAAATTGGAAATGGATATGTGGCTGGATGTGTAGGATGATAGTGATGTTAATAATAATTGTGATCATATAATTTGTCATCCAATCTGGGACATTTGGGGAGTTAAGGGGAAGTTTTAATTATTCTAGGACAACAGGCATAATCCAGCACTATCCCTTGCAAACTATAATATATAGTAATCCTATTAAAGCATTCCTCCAGATGTTCTGAAAGGGTATCATATAGGCAAATGTCAACATATTTAGTGAAAGTGAATAAGAGAATGAGAGAGAGAGAGACAGACAGACAGACAGAGACAGAGAACTGATAATGGAAGCTGGAGTCCTTCATAAGCTAATCTTGGAAATGACATACCATCACTTCTACTGTATGCTACTGGTCATACAGATCAATTCTGGTACGATTGTGGGAGGGGATTACAAAAATATATGAATAAGAAGAGGCTGTATCATGAGTCCATAGTAATTATGAAATCCAGACAAATGTTGGAAGTTCCTCAAGATCTGGGAGTAATTCTCTGTGGCTCTCAGCTGTGTCCTCTGGATTCTTGGTTCCATCTTCTGGATCTTCCTTCCTTTTTTCATGAAAGGTAGCACAAGTTTGCAGCTAAGTAGTTTTCTCACCCTTCTTCCTGCCAGTAGAATTTTAGAGCTCAGAGGCCTCTTTTTATTTTGTCCTCTCTCTCGTCTTTTCAATCAAAGCAGGAGATTTCTCTGCTTATGTAATTCCATTTAAGACTTTGTAAGTCTTTCATGACTCTTAGTGGATTCTACTGCATTAGACAAAAGCCAAACCCACAGATTTCTTCAGGAGAAGACCTTCTCTATCACAGGCTTCCACTGACAGGATGAGGGGCCATAATCTTAAATCCCCCAGAAATCCTGTTGCTTCATTCAGAGGAACTATACGGCACACCCTTGATCCCTTTAGAATGCCTTTTGTCTGAGTGAATACTACTCTGAGGCATCACCTCTGACATTTCTGAAGTCTTAACAAAAGGTTTGACTGTCACATTCTTAGTTTCATCCTTGAGCCATATTTTCCTGGTATTTGGTCTTTGCATGGAAGCCATTTCTTCATTTTATCACCACCAACCATCTTGCAAGGCTGAGAATTTCTTAAAAAAACCGTGTCATGACTTATTTGGTTTACCAATCCTTCCTTCAGTTGATCTCTCTCTCCTCACATTTTAAAATAAGCAGCAAGGAGAAACCAGGTGTCACTGACAATCCTCTGGTTGGAAATCTCCTGAGCTGGACCACCCATTTCATTAGGTACTTTTTCTACTTTCCACACAACTACAGGCAACAGTGTTGCTAAAGTCTCTGACACTCTGTAATAATAATTTCCCTTCCTCCAGTTTCCAATAAGCCTTCACCTCACATCCTTCTCAAAGATCAGGAGGCTTATAGTAGCATCTTCTTCAAGGTCCTTTAGCCTTCTCTAACACTCAACTCAAAGTCCACTACACAGTTTCAGTGCGCTCTCACACTTTAAGTTTTGTTACAGCAACACTCCACTTCCAGGTGCCAAAGTACGTATTAGCTATTTATGGCTCCATAACAAAATATCTAAAACTTAGCAGCTAAAAACAACAAATATTTACTATTTCACACAATTTCTGAGGCTTAGAAGCCCAGAAGCCATTTAGCAGGGTTTTCCTGGTGCAGGGTCTCTCATGATACTGCAATCAAGCTTTCAGCTGGGTCTGCCATTGTCTCAGGGGTCAGCTGAGGCTGGAGAATCTGTACCTAAGCTCAGTCATATGTGTGTTGGCAGGTCTCGGTTTCTTGCTAACTGTTGGTCAGAGGCTCCACACATATCCATGAAAAGGTACAGGAAATTCGAAAGATTGCAACATATTGGTATAGAGGAGAAAAATTTGCCAGGGTCATATGCCAGCAATAGATGTCGTGTTGGCTTGTTGATATTGGGTTTGGCTTGGATAAAAAAATTTCTTAATGCAACTCTGCCAAGAGGGTTTCTAAAAGAGGTATATGAGAGCCATTAAAATAATAGATATTTTCAAGTTTATTACATACTAATTCAAGTGAGAGTTCATAAAAGCAATGCTAATCTACACTTATTGAGCACTTATACCATTCTAAGCAATGTACTTTATTCAGTCTCTCATTCTACAAGCATTTGTTGTGGGTTTGCTTTATGCCAGACACTGTGCTAGAAGCCAGGAATACAGTGGTAAACACACACACACACACACACACACACACACACTGGAATACTATATCTGACATTATAAAACCTTGTATCTAATAGATATAATAAATAGAAAACAAATGAGAAATGAATAAAACAATAGCAAGTATGGTAAGCACAATGGAGGAAACACTCCAAGGGATACCATAAAGAACAGTTTTAGGGGACACAGTCGTAGGAAGGTGGTCATGGAGACAGTGATTTTTAAAATGAGATCTGAGAGGGAAGAAAATAATTTAGTCATGCAGAGATTAGGAGAAATTGATCATTGCAGGCAAAGAGAGCAGCATGTGCAAAGGTCCTGAGGTAGGACATGGTTTTGGTTTATAAAAATACTGAAAGCAAACCCCAAGTCTACTGTTGCTCCTAGAAATGAACCTACCTAAGGAGACAGAAGACCTGTATGCAGAAAACTATAAGACACCGATGAAAGAAATTAAAGAAGATACAAACAGATGGAGAGATATACCATATTCTTGGATTGGAAGAATCAGCATTGTGAAAATGACTCTACTACCCAAAGCAATCTACAGATTCAGTGCAATCCCTATCAAACTACAAATGGCATTTTTCACAGAACTAGAACAAAAAAATTCACAATTTGTATGGAAACACAAAAGATCCCAAATAGCCAAAGCAATCTTGAGAAAGAAAATAACATCACTAATCTTTAGAGAAATGCAAATCAAAACTACAATGAGGTTTCACTTCACACCAGTCAGAATGGCCATCATCAAAAAAATCTACAAACAATAAATGCTGGAGAGGGTGTGGAGAAAAGGGAACCCTCTTGCACTCTTGGTGGGAATGTAAATTGATACAGTCACTATGGAGAACAGTATGGAGGTTCCTTAAAATACTAAAAATAGAACTACCATACAACGCAACAATCCCACTACTCGGCATATACCCTGAGAAAACCATAATTCAAAAAGAGTCATGTACCACAATGTTCATTGCAGCACTATTTACAATAGCCAGGACGTGGAAGCAACCTAAGTGTCCATCGACAGATGACTGGATAAAGAAGATGTGGCACATATATACAATGGAATATTACTCAGCCATAAAAAGAAATGAAATTGAGTTATTTGTAGGGAGGTGGATGGACCTAGAGACTGTCATACAGAGTTAAGTAAGTCATAAAGAGAAAAACAAATACTGTATGCTAACATATATATATAGAACCTAAAAAAAAAAGATGGTTCTGCAGAACCTAAGGGCAGGACAGGAATAAATATGCAGACGTAGAGAATGGACTCGAGGACTCAGGAAGAGGAAAGGGGAAGCTGGGACGAAGTGAGAGAGTGGCATGGACATATATACACTACCAATTGTAAAATAAATAGCTAGTGGGAAGCAGCTGCATAGCACAGGGAGATCAGCTCGGAGCTTTGCGTCCACCTAGAGTGGTGGGATAGGGAGGTGGGAGGGAGACGTGAGAGGGAGGGGATATGGGGATATATGTAGGCATATAGCTGATTCACTTTGTTATACAGCAGAAACTAACACACCATTGTAAAGCAATTATACTCCAATAAAGCTGTTTAAAAAAAAATAAGTGAATGGACAAAATACTGTGATATAGCCATACAATGGAATATTTTTCTGCAATAAAAAGGAATAAACTATCCAAAAGAAAAATACTGAAAGAAGATCCCCGTGACTTAAGTACGACTACCAGAAGAGGATATTGGGAAACTGGATTAGAAACATAAGCAGGAACTAAATCCTGCTAAACCTAGAGGTAATGTTAACAAATCTACATGTTATATACAATTGGGAAGCCAGTAAAGGGTTTAAGCAAATGAATGATATTGTCTGATTTAAATATAACATGATGAAATTTTGAAAATATTAAATCATGTTTATGCATTCCTCTCTCCTATAACTCATGTTTCTCAGCAAAATTCAGCTGTTGTGGCTTCGAAAATTGGAGAGGGAAAATGCCTCCTCAGTGTGGAAGGCATTAGAAAGAAGTCATAATAAAAAAGCAAGAGGAACCGGGGAACCTCCCCCCCTTTTCCTCCCAGTGGACTGTGAATTGGAAAGGAGGTAAAAGTGAGAGAAGCAGGCAGTCGAGTGTACGTGTGTCATGGCTTTCTCTCTCCTCAACACTTCCTCTCCAAGGCAGAAATTCTGCAGGAGATGAAGGAGTGCGAGATAGTTTGAGGAGAAATTCAGGAACAGATAGGTTATGCCGGGTTGCCAATTAAAACTGAGAAGAGATCACGTTCCATAATATCCCACGCACCATCACGGCGGGTGTGATGTTACTGCGTCAGAGTAAAAGAGGTGCTTTGTTGTCTTTAAGCACAGAGAAAGCCCAAGGTTAGGGTCTGTTATCAGTGAGGCTCCTGGTAGAAACAAATATACGCTCAAAATTAGATGATTTGAAGGGGAAAGATTTATTTACAAGGGCATTATTACAATGCTGTGGATTCAGAGACAGGCTGTTAGCACCACTAGGCTTGAAGGGATGAGAAGACAGAGAAGTCACCAGACCCTCCAAAGAGGGAGTCATGGAGAGTCACCTATTTTGTGTATAACAGTGACCCTGGGTGGAGGGAGAGATAGAGCCAGCTCAATGCAGCCTCAACTTCACAGGGAGAGAGGAACTAGTCCCGGGACTTCTATCTTCCCTTCCTCCTATCCCTTAGCAAGACTTCCCATTGACGGAAAGCAACCGGAAGCCAGAGGGCACAGGAGCCCTCACATTTCAGCCTCGTGTGGCAGAGAACACCATGGAGTTAGGCTAGTAAGCTTACTAAAGAGCAAAGGGTACATGGAGAACAAGCAGCAGGGTGAACCATTCAACGAAGCTATAAAGTTTCACGGATGAATTGGATGAGGAAGACATCAGAGCCTCTGGCCGCCACCAAGAGGATGGAACTTAGGTGACGAGAATTAACAAAGCCACTGAAAGACACTGTTAAGCCCTTTTGTAGGCATCATGTCGTTTAATCCTTACAACAGCTTTATGATGCATACACCGATAGTGTCATACTTATTTTACAGATGGGCAAATTGAGGCTGAGAGATCTCAGTGCACTTGCCCAAGCTTACAGTATGTGGTGGAGCCTGGAGCAGGCTCTCTGTGGTTCCATCAATTCTCGACCTGTGTAACTGGTCCTTCGTACCATCAGATTGCCTTCCTTGAGGGTACATGCACAGAGTGACATTTTTTTCAATCACTTGACCCTATATATTTTATTTTCTGTTACTAGCTCATGAAAACAATTAAGGTTTAGACTAATGGATCTATATGGTCCTTTGGAAATAAATAGAAAGGGCCAAAGAGCAAAACATTATTAAATCTTACAAAATTTCCCTCTGCACCAACCATTTTTCAAAAAAGATCAAACAGAGCGAATGTGGTTTGCAAAGAGAATGTACTCCCTCATGAAGCCAGCTATTTTCAAATCTTCTCAGGTACTTGAGAAGCATCAATTATTTATTAACAGTGAACTAATTAAAATTTATCTCTTCATTAAAGGAGATTTTATCACAAATTTTATTATGTAACAATTATTTCATGCAGCTTTAGTCATATTTCATCAGTTATATAAAAATAATTCTTCTTTTCTATAAAAATTTACTTTGGAGTATTTCACAACCCAGACTTTCCACCATATCCTATTAGTCTGAATAAGTGATGGTTTGCTATAACTGGGGATTACATGGGGAACAATTTGACAAAAATTGTCAGTTTGATAAATGAAAAATTGAGATAGCAATGTTTTCCTTATTTGCATAACAATCCAAACAAAATTCAAAAAATCTCTAACTAGCTATCACTAAATAATTTAAGTACTGATTTTCCAGAATTATCTCTTTAGATATCCCTACCCCAGACAAACTTTTCTAACAGAAGTATGCAAAAAAAAAAAAAGATTCAAGACGGGCAAGATTTTTCTAGATCTTTGTTTCTTCAAAACAACAAAACAGGATAGTCACTCCATATGCTGCTGGATTTTCCATAAATATGTATACATCCTTGAAAACTATTTCTGGTTCCTTAATTCTTTTTTTTTTTTTTGACGAGTAATAAAAGTCACCAAAGAACCAGTTTGATTCTGCAAACTGGGTAGATGCCTATTTTTCATTTTATCTACTACTGAATTCTGTACTTGGGTGTTAATATTCAAACTCATGGTCTTGCCTGTGATAGTGGCTAGTGTAAGGAAGAGGGGAGAAATGAAAGACATAATTAAATTTTAGCCAATATTTATTGAGTGTGTATAACATGCTTGACACTAATCTAAGACTTTATAAGAATCTACTGAATCCTCACATTAATTATTTCAAGTAGATACTACTGTTATCCCCACTTTACAAGTGAGAAAATTGAGTAACAGCAAGGTTAGATCAAGCCTAGAGAACTGGCCTCTAGAACATATGTTCCCAATTCCAACACTAATGTATTCTGAGATTTATAGTGTGTGATTATATTTTAGATGATTTGAATTAACTCTATTTATTCAAAAACAGTGGTTAGTAGGCAAACATACCATGTGGGAAATCATTCCACACTGCAATTACATATTTAGAAATAACAACAATCTAAGTCTATACGGAAAATCATCTCTACACTGGAATTCTATATATCAAATTTAGAAAACCTCAGTCAATATCAAACAATAATATTAACATTGCCTTTAAATTAAATGTCAAGTCTTCAAATTTCTTCTAAAAACTAAAAATTTTCCTGAGCCACACCAACAAACAATATAAGCAAATATATTTAAGTAAAATCTTGCATGAAAATGTATGACATTCTACATTTCTATGTAGAAATACTTTATCTTGTGATTTGACTATTTTAATTTTCAGTTTAAGTACACAAGTACCAGCAACTTTGACACTTGTCAATCTTAAACATATACAACAAGAATATGCATCCATGATATAACTAATAATTCTACTAGGATGATTGAAAATGTAAATATGTCACTGAAAAAAAAGAAACCCAAGGTTTAAAATTATTGGTAAAACGAGAATTATTCTTAGAAGGGCAAAACCTTATTAAAACAATTCACTTTAAATATATCATCTATATTACATGATTAACAGCATTCATAAAGTGACTTAGATTGAAGAATTACCCTGATAGGCATCAAGGTGAATAATATGCAATGATGTCTTAGAAACACTTAGTTTTATCTCACCACATGAAATCCATAAGAATGTTCAGGTACTTTAAACTCTATATTATGTTTCTCAAATACCAGAGTGAGAAGTGAAGACACACTATGGTCAATGAAGAATCCCCCCAAATTCCTTCTCCATATATAGATCATCCCTGAGGGGCTTAACACACTGTGATGTCAAATTCCTTCAACATATTAGCTACACAGTTATTTTGTTTTTTTTGACCTTGTCTGCGATCTTAAAAGACAGAAAACATCAAAAACTCTAAAATGAAATAAAATGTAAAAAATCTGTAGTCCCCAGTGCTAGAAATGAAGATCATGTTCAAGTTTTCACCGTGAACAATGAAAGTTACCTTTAATTTGCTGTTTCATTCTCCACTCCCTTTTACTCAGAGTGCTTGGGAATCACATCAGGACCTTGTAAGAATGGGTTTTCTATTAATATGTAGTGGAAGGTAGAATAAAAGACACGGGTTGAGGAAGTATACAATATGATTCTAAGAAACATAAAATGAATATAAAACAAGTATTTGGGATGAGCCGGAGTAGAGAAGGTATAAGGGCTAAGCAATCATGAGTACACCACTTTATAAATTCATGAAAGATTCCATAAGTGACAAATTCCTTGAATTCATTTAATTTTAAACAATTTTTAATGACTGCTTTTTTTGAGATACACCTAAGAGCTGAGAGGAAAAAATATGTTTCTGATGTTAAATACAAAATCGTGCTTTGTGCCTCTCAACTAGAGGAAAGTAGCTACCATTGACCTAATACCATTAAAATTGTTTCTACAGGTTTCTTGCCTTTTTTTTTGTAGACACTGTATTTTAGAGTAACAAAACACCACAGTTGGTCAAGAGAAGCTGTATCTTATGGAAGAATGACACCTAATAGATTTAGATTAAATGTATAATAAAGCCATAATTTTGAAATCCTTAATAAAATTATTGCTACAGGCAAGGATTACCAATTGACACAATAACCTTAAAAAGTGAATGGCTGGGAGTTCCCTGGTGGCCTAGTAGTTAGGATTCTGGGCTTTCATTGCCATGGCCTGCGTTCAGTCCCTGGTTGGTGAACCGAGATCCCGCAAGCTGCACGGCACGGCAAAAAAAAAAAAAAAATAGTGAATGGTTGATGAGGAAGTGGATATTGTTTGATACCAAAAGTAATATGACACGGATTATTTTTTTTTGTCTCAAGGGGGAAGCAATAGATGAATCAAGCTACCATCACCCTAATCCAATGATCAATTTTAGCATCATAAATGGCAACAGATATTATTCATATCTTAATGTAACAAAGTATGGAATACACAGTATTGTCTCTGATGTATTCCAACCAAAGATATTTATCTTGAATCTAATCATCCTTTTTAGGTCAATTTTCATATTACTGGAGGTACAGGGAATAAGAGAACAGGTTAACGTCACTAGGAGGAGACAATGGGACAAATTTGCCTGGAGAACGTCTATGGTGCACCTCAGTCAATGTCAGGTTGTGACTTACAGAAGACCAGATGCAATGTACGGTCCTGACTGGGTCCTGGTTTAGACAAACACGTAGTAAAGGACATTTTGGGAACAGCAGGTGAAATTTAAGTATAGACTGAACATTAGATAAAATTAAGGAACTTCTATAACCTTTATTAGCTATGTTGTTGATTTTGGCTATGTTCTTATTTTTAACGGCATAATGAAGGTTAAATTTTTCTAACCAACTCTGCATGCCTCTTACAAAAATAACACAGTCATTCATGAACTCCCCCTCTTCTGAGGTGTGTCCACTGAGATGTCCAGTCATTTCTTATAATGAAGCTGCCAACAGAAAATGGCCTTTGGTAAGGGACTGGTACCCATAGTGCCCTGCTTCACCGGGTACTGCTAGAACTAGTCAGGGGAATTGGAACCATGAGAAGAAGTTTACATATTTTACTTCTGACTTAATCTTTTAAAATATTAAAAAATGAGTTTGAGGTTGTCAGAGTGGAATGTTGGGTCAAGGAGTCCCAAACAACATAACTTCTTGATTATTACCCTAAATTCAGCATCTTTAAGCATAATTCCTTAAAGGCGTAATTCCTGTTTTATCTATTTCTCTAAAATAGTCCTGCTTCATTAGTTCTCTTTATTGAGCTCATCCAAGAGAGGACAAATATAGCTGGAAAACCTGTTAGTCCACTTAAGAACATGTTTTTAAAATACAAATGTCAAGAGGGAGGGATTAGACACCAGAGTCTCCTATGCTTTGAACCTTCTTCATAGATATTCTCTACCTGTGAAAGAAAAAGTTAAACAGAAGTAAACTAATTATCATAGTGGTCACAGTAATTCTCTAAAAGCTCTTCATCATCTTAGCAAATTTGTTATATCTGTGAAGCCTTATTGAACAGTAAAATAGGATGGAGTCATAGCTAATAATTTTTTTTACCCTAAACTAAAAAATACATATATATCAGATTCAGTGCCTCAGGTTCTTTTCAGAAAACCTGAAAGCCTGTAATACATCTTTTACATTATATATATACATATATATTAAAGTTGGAAAGGATTTTAAATATGAATTATTCACTTCATTATGTAAATTTTCTTCTTTCATATTCACAAAATCTCAAAGTTGATGATGTGAATTTTAGCCCACACAAATTACCTTAGGGATATTGGATCTAAGAAGATGTAGCAGCAAGAGGAAACAAAATACATTTTAGATATCAAAAAGCCATTTACTAGGTGGTTTTTTCACTACCAAAAACTATATTTTCTGAAATGAAGCTACTCAATGAAAAGGAGGAACGAGTGTTTTGGGAAGCTTGTTTTAATATTTATAAATTTATAATTTTCTCTGCTAGAATTATATTTGTGGGGATTTTCAAACATACGGGTTCTTCTTTTTTAATTTATTTTGTTTTATTTTTGGCTGCGTTGGCTTTCTCTAGTTGCAGAGAGCGGGGCTGCTCTTCCTTGCGGTGCGCGGGCTTCTCACTGCAGTGGCTTCTCTTGTTGCGGAGCACGGGCTCTAGGCGCATGGGCTTCAGTAGTTGTGGCATGCGGGGTCAGTAGTTGTGGCTCACGAGCTCTAGAGCACAGACTCAGTAGTTGTGGCTCACGGGCTTAGTTGCTCCGCGGCACGTGGGATCTTCCCGGACCAGGGATCGAACCCGTGTCCCCTGCATTGGCAGGCAGCTTCCCAACCACTGAACCACCAGGGAAGCCCCAAACATATGGGTTCTTTTTTTTGACACCATATCTGTCTCTCCCTTTTCGTTGACGTCATTCATCTTAAGGCTTCCTTAGTATTGTATACTACTTTCATCAACAATTCTTTCAGGAAGGAGTTGATATTCACTAAGGATGAGCAGGCTGATAGTTCAACTTGGATGGCATGTTTATTGAGGGCTTTGTCATAGAAAAGGAGAATCATTGGGAAGCTTCAAGTATGGAGAGATTTTAAGTGAAATAATAGAACTAAAACATGGAGCAAGATGAACAGAGGAGTGAAAACAGATTATTTGAAATCATAGATGGAGATGATTTCTAAATTGTATTACAGAACCAGGTAAAATCTTAAAAGGACCCTGTGGCATCTACACCAAATAAATGAGAATCACTTTTAACCATGGTGACATATTTTATACATACATACACACAAACACACATATATGTTCTGGTCTTTCAGTGTCTTCATTTCACACAAAATGACATTTACATTTTAGGTACTTGGTAAATGTTTCTTCTGTATTGTGAACATATATTTCTGAGTCCCTACTACATAGACAATACAAGAAAAAGCCCTTGTCCGTAAGAAAATTGTAAGTTTGAAACAAAATACATTTAATCTGCAGCATAGGATTAAGAGATGAATGAGTAAAAAGAAGTCAACAGATAAAATGGGGAATTCCTGACTAGAATTATTTTTATATGGATAATAAGAGTACTGCATTGTTATTATATGATTTAATAGCTAATATTTTTATTATTTTAATACCATTTATTGGATCGGGCTCTTTAATTACACACAATAGTTGTGGCAACATTATTTGATAAGAATTATTATCCCCATTTTACTGAAAATTGGTAACCTGAGAGCTTAATTGAGTTGTCTGAGACCACATGTCATAAGATTTAGAGTCTATTTGAATCCATTATTCTCTGACTGTGAAACACAAGTTCATCACTACGCCACGATATTTCCCTCGAAAAATAATTACCTGAGCAGGAAACACCTACAAAAAGCTACTTAAGGTTTTTGACTCAGGAAATGAAATGTTCATCGTTACACCTTCAACACTAATTCCGGAAGGGATTGGCGCAAAGACAGAACAGAGGCAGGGAGAGCTGCTAAGATTTTGTTAAAGTAGTTTATGCTTGATACCTGTTACCTGGGAGGCATTCAACTCCCTTAGAAAGAGACGTTTTGTTAACATTTGCACTGAAACGATCAGATATTTACATCTCTCTCTTCTGGTTATGGTTTTTAGAAAAACAGTATCTTCTGAGGTTATTTCAGGGGGATTCCAAACTGCCTATGCATTTGCTTCAGATCACAATCCATACCCTTCCTCCGCCACCCGCCCCACCCTTTCTCATTCTTCAAATTCTTGCTTCTGCATTTCTAATTCCCAGCAGCCATCACCCAGTCCTTCAACAATTACATATTAACGACAAAAATGACAATAATCCAAATCACTCAAAATGTTTATAGGTAGCGATGATCATCACACACGCTAAGAGAAGTCAAATGGCATTTTCAGGAAGAAAGAAGAAAGTGAAGGCCAGGAGTAGGAACGCGACCCAGAGGAAAGCTGAAAAGCTACTTTAATGACAAAGTGGAGATATACATCTTCAGTCCTTAGAGAAAACCGGAAGATGAGTACGATCGTTCCTGGACGGTGAGTGTACAGAGCCCTTGTGCCAGGGAAAAGCCATCCCCACCGCCAGGCTGGACACGTGATCCCGGATGGAGCCCATTAGCATGATCTCAGGTTGTAGCCCAGTGAGGAGCGGATTGAACACGTGACCTATGAAATCCAATCAGACTGCAGTACGGGACATTTGAAACTTAAGAAAAAGCATCACATGGATTTTAGCAACCTAAAATCATTCATTTATGTCATCATCCGTTTACAATTTCAGTGCCTGTCCACTGTTTGACAATGTACTAAGTGCTAAATAACATTGGAATATGACCTGGAAGAAAATAGATTAAAACTGACGTTGAGAAGACTTACCAAAGGTCCCAGATGGCTCTAATATTGTGATTTCTCTTGACTTAACTGCACTGGGGCAATAATTAGAGGATGCATTCTTCTACAAGAAAATAAATCCATGCTCTACGCAGTCACATGCCCCAGTTCTACAGCTCTGGCCTTATTTTATTTCTCCTTTTTTTTTTTTTTCTTTTTACCTTCACAGCAGATTCCATATACCTAATTTTAAGTTTCCACCATTTATTTCATTTTTAAAAAATCTTCCAAAATTTGCTACATATTTTGGAAACCAAAGAATATTTGACAAACTACCTTTAGTTTATCTTTAATATAAAGTATATAGATACATATTAATTGATTGATAATTAATTAATTAATAATGTATATAAATAATACAAACTCCTGAATATATCTCTCCAGACCACTAGATGAAGTTTTGTCCCAATGGGTGCACTTGTGAATGACTACTCATTAACTTTCAGCATGATGTTCTGTCTTCCCGTAAAGCTTCACGTTTCCTTAAACTTTGCATACCTGGTTGTGTGTATTTGAATAATTTAAACCAAAGGCATTAAAACAAAATTTAACATGCAAAATGCATTGCAATGCATTCCTTTGGTTCCAATCCATTATGTAATCATCTCAGATCTAGGACCATAGAATCACAGAAAATGGAATGTCCACATTTGTATTTTTACAAAAATAATTAATTCAACTTCACTGATCATCCTCTTGGGACACTGAGTGCATTAACATTTTAAACAATAATTCAGGTCTCCCACCTCATTCATCTTTGTGTGTTGAACTGTCAGAAGTTTCACTTGGTAGAAACTGGAGTTTGTCAGATGTTCTACTATTCTGCTTTATCTCAATATGACTTTGTCTCTTCTCTTAAATTTCTCTAGCAACTAGCTGAGATTAGTTCTGTTGCTTCATAGTATGGGCGCAGCTCGGTCAATTAGGTTCAAATTCCAGCCTGCTCTTATTAGTTGTGTGACCTTAGGCAATTACTTAAGATCTCTGAGTCTTAGTTTCCTCATCTGTAAAGGGCAAGTGATAATATTTATCTATTTTATAATGTGAGCAATAAATCAGTTAAGATATATAAAGTACTTGGAATACGTCATGACAGTTAGTAAATAATAAAATATCCATGTCTAATTTAATTATTATTAATTATTCATCATTACAATTATTACGTTACACCACGGTGATACTGGACTCTGTAAATATATATTTGCATATAAATATATATACATATATAAATATATATATGTATCAGCCTTTTTTGTTACTCTATCATTTGTTTTCCTTGTTTTCATCTGGTAAGATGAGTCCAGGGATACGAATGAATGAATGAAGCCTTTCCTACCCACCACAATGCTGGCTGAACATCTTTCATGCTTGTCCACTTGTCCCTTCCGGGCTACTCCTGGCTAAGGAAGTAGTCAGAAGCTGTTCAGCATTTGGCAGCGTCATCTACATGAAAAATGACAAACTGCTGAGGAAACAGATCTAAATGGGGACATCCTAGGAATCTAGCAGCCTTAGATAAAGAGAAAGGAGAAATTGTCTGGTTCTACAAAATTCATATTCACCAAAATACCAGCTCTTTTCAGAAATCTCTGTCAAGGTCACCACCATTCATCCAGAATCCTTGGGGTATTTTACTTCCCAGAACTAATCATATGCTTATGATGACCAGGGCACTCTATGAAGGGTTTACCTGAATTATCCCTCTTATTTTCTGTTTTCATATAAACCTCACATCAGTCTTGGATATGGGGACTATTATTATTCCCGTTTCACAGACTGAAACGGAAAACTGAGTCACAGAGACGTCAACTTGCTCAAGGTCACACAGTAGGAAATGGTATCTCTGAGATTCAAACTCCAGTCTCTCTGTCCCCAGAGCCTGTGCTCTCACCTACACGTCACACCCCTGACTTACTGTTCTATGTCATACAACCAAACGTCATTTCTAAGAACTCCACCTAACGGACAGTTAGGTGAATCCAGTAGTTAAACTTTAAAAATGAAACTAACCCAATGATTATAACTGACCTTTATGTAGCGCTTTATATTATTAAAAAACACTTTCAGATACTATTTCACGTTTGTCTTTCTCCACATTATGAAGTAAGAAGGCGAGGGTCGTTCCCATTGTTTTACAGATAACACTGAGCTACAGAGCATCGTCAAACAATGGGCTGTGCTTCAGACCATACAAGTGGAACATGGTATAGCAGGATTCCCAGTCAAGTCCATTCTCTTGTGACTTGGTAAATTTTTTTTCTTATGTTTTTATCACATGGCACAGAGCCCACCTGTCTGGCTTACAGTTTTGAAAACAACAGGTTAAACATCTTTGCCTGCTTTACCTAAAGATATTATGACTGATTCCCACAGGCTTTCCTATTGTTCTGGTTAATTCACATCTTTTTTCAATCTAGAAACACTAGGACAGCCTCACAGAGACCAGCCATTCCCCCCCAGGAACCAAGCCTGGGATGCCTCATTTATCGCTGCCTCAGGTGGTACACTAAGGATGGATAAAGACAGGACAACAACATCATCCAAGGAAACAGACCACGCAAGAACTAATGTTCACAATTCACCTGTATAGGTGTGTTGTAAAAAAATTAACTCATTACTAAAGTCACAAGGCTCATAATTCATGTGCCTGATTACTCTATTGGTTTCATAAATGCACCAAGACGTAAAGTAAAGCAACATTTAAAGAGTAAGAAAAGTGCCTGTCCCATCGAGTCAGCGGCTACTGTGTTACTGCTGACACGTCCTTGACTTTTCTCTCTGCTCTGTAATTCCCTGCACTTTCCTTTACCTACACTGCCTCCAGGTGTTGATCTGACCTAGACTGTCCAAAGTCTTCTGGCAAGCTTTAAAATCAGCTAAACTTCCCCCTGTTGTCTGAACTATGAGATTTCCTCATAGTTGTTTACCTTCAACCCTTAGTGTATAGCTATTTGACCTCAACAACAACAACGTCTCCAGCTATTTTTCTCCAATACTTTCTTTATTCGTTACCTCTTTGACAATGGAAATGGAAAATAAAAATAGAAAAATTACGTTCCAAACATCATCTGCCCCCCATCACTGCCTTTCTAAGTGTGCTTCCAATCTTAACTGATTTCGTCCCAGTCAAGGAAAAGTAACTGTGATAAATAATAAGTGATCCGACCCCACAGGCTTTCCTACGTCACTACCAGTTCCTAGTTTACTATGTTATAACCTGGTTTGAACTCATGCTCTTTTCCTTGTACTTTTCTGAGCTTTTATTGTATACCAGACAATTTCCTAGATGCTGAGGTACTCAGTAGAAAAGGTTAAGTTCCCCGTTTAGGAGTGTATCATTTATGAAATTCTTATCTGGAAGCCAACAGATAATTAAGTACTAGAGTGGAGATTTCTCCAAACTCGGTTAGAACTAAAGGACCACCTGACTTTCTCTGGGAGACGTCAATAGGTAAAGGTTTCAGAAAAAGGGGACAACATGTCAAGGGCAAGGAGGCTTATTCCTGCAACCATGAATGATTTGATAATTGCTAGAGTATGAAAGGTGAAGGGCAGAAATGTATGAGGTCAAGTTGGAAAAATTGAAAAGGGTGAGAGAACAAAAGGTCAATATATAGTTCATTGAATATATTTCAATGTAATTTTGTTTGACCTTTCTTTCACTCTTTCAAAACGATTCAGTGTCTCTTCTGTGCTAGGCATTATAGATAATGGGGAAGCAGTTACAGATTTCAAACAGGAAGCAATCAGATCGGATTGTCATAGCAGCAGGCTGATGACACCGCAGAGAGATGGGTGAAGCAGGTATAGTGCAGTGCAAGGTGGCAGGGCTGTCACTTTAGGGATGTGGCCATGGGGCTGGAGAGGAAGAGTGAGATTACAGAAATGCATGGGAGGTGAATGAATAGGCCTGGACGGCTGATGTGACTAAGGACAAGGCAGGAATTGAGGGTGACTTCCAGGTTTCTAGTTTGGATAACCACATAGAAAATGGAGTAATTTTCAATAAGATAAAGAATTCAAGAAGAGGAGGTTGGAGGTGGGAGGGGGGAAATAAAAAACAGGGGAAACCAGTGATGGTGTCGTGAAGGCAGTTTCGTACACAGCTCTGGAGAGCAGGACAGCGATCTGGGTTGGAGATAAAAACTTGAGTCTTCAGATAAAAGTTGAAGCTGTTGTACTGGGTGAGATGCCCTGCAGTAAATGCATGGAGCAGGAAAAGAATCTGGGTTAGAAAGAGTTTGAGGAAAAACAGCATTTTAAAGATAGATGGTTTGCTGTACAGCAGAAACTAACACAGTACTGTAAAGCAACTATACTCCAATAAAAAATAGTTTAAAAAAATAAAATAAAGATAGACTGAACAAGAGGACCTAGAGATTAAGAGAGGCCGTAAAAGCAAGTGATCAGGGAGTTTCAGTAAAGTAGCATGTTTCTAATGCTTTGAATGCAATAGCTCAAATAAAATATGAATTTAAAAGTGATTGACTTGGTAACTGTAGGTCATAGAAAGAGAAACTATCCCAGTAGCCATACTGGAAACTAAACATTAGAGGACTGAGAAAAGACTAATAGGAGAAAGAAATGGAGAAAGCAAGGGGACATTATTCTTTCTAGTTAGGGGATGAGGATGATAAATATTTATGGCCATCAGGAAAAAAAAAAAGGATAAATGGTCAAGGAAAAGTGTCCGTTTTTAAACTGTGGGTGATTTGAAATTATAGTTCAGTAAAGAGGGAAAAAATTTAAATGAGAGTTTGAAGATTCAGGCAAGAGAGACTTTTGCTTCTACTTAAGTCAAAAACGTCTCAAGAGAATGTCCCTCCCACCTGAAAAATAAAACAAACCTGGATAACCTGCACAATCACAGTTTTTTATAGCCTATTTCAGAGCTAAGGTCAAAAGAAAGCATAATCCAATAAAATACAGAAAATTATTATTCACTCCTGGGAGAGAGAGACCTTTATAATGTTTTACCATTTATATTTTTAAAGATATATGTCTTTCAATTTCTTTAAATGTCTATTGACTAGTTGAAGTAAAATTATAATAATAACAATGTATTGGAGGTCATAGTATATTTATAGAAGTAAAATATACAACACCAAGTGCACAAAGCACGGGATTTCACAGTTAGAAATATACTATTGTAAAATTCTTAAATTTTTTTGTGAAGTAGCAAAATGCTTTTGAAGGCAGACTATGATAAGTAAGACTAAGATACATATTGTAATCTCTAGAACACCATTAAAGAAAAAAATCTCCAGGAGGCATGATAAAAACATCAATAGAACAGATAAAATGGATACAAAAAAAAGAAAAACCCGCCTACTTGATTCAGCACGAAACAGCAACAAAGAGCAGACAAGACAAATCAAATAACAAGATAATATATTTAAACCCATGCATATTAGTGATTTTAACAGATGTAAATGGTCTAAATATCCTTATACAAAGGAAGAGATTGTCAGACTAAATTAAAAATCTAAGACCAAACTATTCGGGCTGGCCAAAAAGTTCGTTCGGGTTTTTCCATAAGACGTTAAGGGAAAAACCTGAACGAACCTTTTGGCCAACCCAATATATGTCATTAGCAAGAAACATACCTTTCACATAAAATTTTGAAAGTAAAGGAATGAAAAAGTAAAAACCATGCAACACTAAGCATGGGTAATCAGATGTGACTATATTAACATCAGACAAACTAGACCTCAAGATACAGAGTATGACCAAAGATAAAGAGGGGCATTTCATAACGATTAAAGGGAAAAACAATGATCTTAAAGGTGTGTAACAATAAAGCTTCTAGACACATGAAAGAACAATTGGCAGAACTAAAAGGAAAAAGAGACAAATTCACAGTCATACTTGGGGAGTTTGATAATTCATATAAAAAGACCAAAAAAATCAGTAAAAATGTAGAAAATGTTAACAGTACTATCGAATGATTTGACCTATTTGATATTTATAGAACACTACATCCAACAAGAGCATAATGTACAGTCTTCTCAAGGGTACATGGAACATTCAATAAGATAGACCATATTCTGCGCCTTAAAACAAGTTGCAATCAATGTCAAAGGATTAACATAATGCAGAGTATTTTCTCTGATCACAAATGCATTAAATTAGAAATCGACAACAGTAAGATATCTAGAACTCCCCAAATATTTGGAAATTAAACAACATGCTTCCAGAGAACCCATAGGTCAAAGGCAAATTGAAAAATATTGAACTAAAAAATGAAACTAAATGAACTAAAAACTAAACTAAAAAATGAAACTAAATGAATTAAAAACTAAACTAAAATTGAACTAAATGATAAAGCATAACATGCCAAATTAGTGGAATACAGCAAAAAAGTACAGAGAAGAAAATTTAGAGCACTTAAAGTCTACATTGTAGGGAAGACATAAAATATAAAAATCAATATATGCTTTCACCTTAAAACTTAAAAAAAATAAAAAAGCAAATTAACCCCAAAGTAGGCAAATTCAGGTACTCAGGAGTCTGACTCCTTTCATGATGTTTGACGGCTGACCGCTTTCAAGCCCTACCTCCCTGTGCTCCCCTTCTACTCCACAGCAAAATTTCCAGAGCATCATCTAGGGAACTTATTCAAAATGTAGGTTCCTAGTCACCCTCTAATCCCAATAAATCAGAGCGCCCACCTTATCATGCACCCCAGTTGGTTTTAATGCTCACAAACATTTAGAAATACTGATGTAAAATATAATTAACCCACAAAGAAGAAAATCTTCACCATATCATGAATTGGGGATTATCTGCTATCTCTTTAATAACTAGTATATGTAAATTAAGGTAGCATCATTAAAATTTTGGGGACTAAAAGAACCTTAAAATGATGAAATCCAGCCCTCTAATTATGCAACTATGAAAACCAAGATCCAGACTGCTTGAGGGTTTTTCCCAAGTAATAGGGAGCTAGTCTGAACTTTGGGGCTCAGAACTCAGACCTCCTACCTCCTAAGGATGGATCTTCACAGATCATTTCTCCTTTTCAAAATATAAAATGTTAATTCTCACCTAGTACAATTAGAACGTTTTATTTGTGATTTTATTCTGCCACAAATAATGGAATTGAAACCAAATAAAAACTGAATAAACTAAAGAACTGAAAAATAAAGGTCTCTCCGTGCAATTACAGGCAGTCAAGCACTGTTGAAATCAACAGTCCATCAGAAGAGCACTTGTTGGCAGCCTAAAGCGAAGACATCAATTCTTTTCTCTTTTTGAACTTCTAGAAGGGTAACTCTTTGTATTGCTATTCCAAACTGTTACTTAATAGGATACATGCAGGGCTTTAACCTATGGGCTGCCACATTTTTATTTTCATTTTTGGTCTTTCCACCAAAGAAATGTGTGGGAGATGGCTATTAGAGTCATTTGCTCTGCCTGGGGGCTAATTACTCTATTTGGTTCATTTTTGAAAATATTATGTTACATCCAAAGGCAAAAAAATTGATGGAGTCTTGTCTCAGGTCTGCTTATGTAATTTCGCACAGATTAAATCAGTTAATCAGAAATTATGCTGGCTAAAAGAGATCTGTTGGTTTCTAAATCTACAGTGGAAAATTGCTTTTTAAAAAATAATCTAAATGACATGCTATTTAAATATATTTTAGTCAGTTCTCTCAAAGGTGAGACTTGAGTTGTAATGAGCCGAAAGGAAAGCCACGAGGAATGAAAGAAGCCACAGATACAAGAATTGGAAAGAGTATGCCCATGTGACCTCCTACAGCAAAATGCTGCGGCATCTGCCTCAAAGAATGGAATAAAATAAACTCTGAAGAGTCAAGGAAAGGGTACAGGGGCATCTGAGAATTCTGGGTGAAACATGAGAAAAGAATAACAAGCTTTCAGCTTCGATGTCCTCACCTAAAGCATGGGGATCATCACACCTATCTCCCACGGTTATGTGCAAAAAGAAAAAGAGGTAACAAAAGCTCCTGTCCCAATGCCTGGGACTCAATAAATTTAAGTTCAATATATTAAAATTCTATCTACTGTCTATCATCTATCTATCTATCTATCTATTCATCCATGTATGTATCAGTCATATATGACCACATTAATGGGAAATTATTATGGTCACTAGAGTGGGGGAAGCTGAGATTACCATGCTACCGTTGCCTTATGGCTAGAAATAGCTGAGAGTTACATGACTGAGCCTTTGGGTACCATGAAAAAATTGTTCACTACATCATTTTCTTTATTTTCAGAAACCGGGAATAGAGCAGTTAGACCACTGGTTCTCAATTCTTGATGCATATTTGAGCTTCTTAAAATACCCACTCCCCTACCACTACCCAGAAATTCTAACTTAATTAATCCCCGTGTGATTCTAATGTTCTGCCAGAGTCTAGGACTGGTAACTTAAATGGTCTCAACAGAATTCAAAAATAAATTAATGTGTGGTAATTGCATAAAAGTATTTTTGCTTTTAATTATGAACAATGTCAAAATATATAAAAGAGTAGAGAGAATTATATAATGAAACCACTACATACCCATTATCTAGATTTAATAATGATTAAATTTTGCCGTATTTGCTCCATTTATATGTATATATGTACAAAGTCTGAAATTTTTAAAGCAAATTAAAGACATTTGACATTTCACCATTAAATACTGCAGTATCCATCTCTTAAAGGAGAGCATTTTTTCATAACCATAATGTCATTATGACACATTACAAAATTAGCACTTTTTAAAAAAATAGACTTTATTTTTCAGAGCAGTTTTATTTTCTCAGCAAAATTGAGTAGAAAATACAGAGTTCTCATATACCTTTGGCCTCACACACTCACAGCCTCCCCACTATCAACATTCCCCAGCAGAGTGGCATATTTGTCAAAATCAATGAACCTACACTGACACATCATTACCACCCGAAGTACAGAGATTTCCCATATCCCAAAAGTGCAGATGTTCCCCCTCCCCTGCCACACACACTTCCCTTACCATCAACATTTGAACCTACATTGACACAATAATTTTCCAAAGTCCATAGTTCACATTACGGTTCACTCCTGGCGTTGTACATTTTATGGGTTTAGACAAATGTATAATGACATATATCCACCATTACAGTATTAAACAGATTAGTTTAACTGCTCTAAAAATTCTCTGTACTCTACCTTTTCATCCCTCCCTCCCATCTAACCACAGATCTTTTTACTATCTCCTTATTTTGCCTTGTCCAGAATGTCATATAGTTGGAATTGCTATGAAGGCTTTTCAATTGGCTTCTTTCCCTTAGGAATATTCATTTAAGGTTCCTCCATGTCTTTTCATGACTTAGCAGCTCATTTTTTAGTGCTAAATAATATTCCATTGTTTGGATGAACCACAGGTTATTTATCTATTCACCAACTGAACGACATCTTGATTGCTTCCAAGTTTTGGCAATTATAAATAAAGTTGCTATAAACATCCCATGTGTAGATTTTTGTGTAAACATAAGTTTTTAACTCATTGGGTAAATACTGAGGACAGTGATTGCAGGATCATACGGTAAGAGTATTTGAGTTTTGTAAGAAACTGCCAATCTGTTTTCCAAAATGGCTGTACCATTTTGCACTCCCCACGGCAAAGAATGGCATTTGATGTCATCAGTGCTTTTTGATTTTGGCCAATCTAATAGGTATGTAGTGATATCTCACTGTTGTTTTAATCTGTATTTCTCTAGTGACACATAACATAGAGCTTCTTTAAAAATGCCTATCATGTTGTTTACTTTCTTATTATTGAGTTTTAAGAGTTCTTTATATATTATGGACATCAGTTCTTTATCAGATATGTCTTTTACAAATATTTTCTCCTGGTGTGTTGCTTGTCTCTTCATTCTCTTGACACTGTCTTTCACAGAGCAGAAGGCTTTAGTTTTATTGAAGTCTAGTTTATCAGTTATTTCTTTCCTGGGTTGTGTCTTTGGTGTTGTATCTAAATAGTTACTGCCATAGCTAGATTTCCTCCTGTGTTATCTTCTAGGAGTTTTATAGTTTTACATTTTACATTTAGGCTATAATCCATTTTGAGTTAACTTTTGTGAGAGATGTAAGGTTTGTGTCTAGGTTTTATGTTTTTGTTTTTGTTTTATTGGCATGTGGATGTCCAGTTGTTCCAGCACAATTTGTTGAAAAGACTATTTTTTCTCCATTGAATTTCCTTTGCTCTTTTGTCAAAACTCAGTTGACTATATTTATGTCAGTCTATTTCTGGTCTCTCTATTACGTTCCATTCATCTAGTTGTCTATTTTTTCACCAATATCACACTGCCTTGATTACTGTAGCAACACTAATTTTTTAATATCATTTAATACCGTGTCCATATTCACATTTCCTTGTTTATCCCAAAAACATCCTAGAGAAAAAATTTGTGTTGTTTTTTTTTGAGGTAATTTATTAGTGAACAAACTTTAAGACCCTAAAAATCAAAACTAACAATAAAAAAATGACAATAAATGAAAATATCCCATTATCTATGACCAGGACCCAAAGATAGATTGAATGAATTCACTCTGCCGTAAGAAAACAAAAAGATCTCGGGACTTCCCTGGTGGCACAGTGGTTAAGAATCCACCTGCCAATGCAGGGGACACAGGTTCAATCCCTGGTCGGGAAGATCCCACATGCCCCGGAGCAACTAAGCCCGTACACCACAACTACTGAGTCTGCGCTCTAGAGCCCGAGAGCCACAACTACTGAGCCCATGTGCCACAATTGCTGAAGCCTGTGCGCCTAGAGCCCGTGCTCCGCAACAAGAGAAGCCACCGGAATGAGAAGCCCGCGCACCGCAACAAAGAGTAGCCCCCGCTCACCACAACTACAGAAAGCCTGCGTGCAGCAACGAAGACCCAACACAGCCAAAAATAAATAAAAATTTTTTTTTAAAAAAAAGAGCTACCTCTTTGCTAAAAAAAAAAAAAAATTCTCAATTAAATAATTTTACCACTCCTGCGATAATTTTTAAAAAGCAATTCAATCTGAGTGAAGGGTAATCAGGGACTCTTATACTACTTTATAACCTCCTATCAATTAAATCTTAAATGCTGCCTCATATTTTATAGGTGTTGTCTTATCTCATTTACAATTAGTATATTACAAATGTATATGGAGAATAGGAATTCATGGTCTTAGCAAGATACTTTTTTTTAAGTCATAACATCTCAAAAGTTTCTATGAGAATTAAATGTTATTATATATAAAGTACTTAGAACAATGCCTAGCACATGTTAAGTGCTGTAGAAATATTATCTATAATTGTAAGATAGGAAAAGATCTTAAGTTTAATGTGACTAAAAACCTCCTAGAGGGTTTGTGTTTATATATTCTAGGACTCCTTTCCCAGAGATTATGAGACAGTAAGTCTGTGTTGGTACCCAGGAATGTGCATTCTAGTAAGCATCTCAGGTATCCTGAGAGAGGTTGACGGACCACATTTAAACAACCGGTGACGTTGGATTTTAACTGAAAAACACCAGAGAGACTTGGTATGTCATAAAAACAAAACAGATAGTATGAGAAAAGTAAATGTCCAGCCAAATAACAAGGAAATCAGTTGGCGATCTTGAAGGTCTACTAAGTATACAGTGACCCTTGAACACCATGGGTTTGAACTGCTCAGGTTCACTTATATGAGGATTTTTTTTCAATAAATACAGTACTACACCATCAGAGGTGGGTTGAATCCTAGGATGTGGAACTGGGGATTCAGAGAGCTGACTCCTGATTCCATGAATTTTCCACTCTTCAGGGGTCCCATAACCCCCGTGCGATTCAAGGGCCAACTGTACTAGGAAACAGGGAATAGGAACAAAGACATAAAATACAAAATTCTCTGTGTGTGTGCAAACAAGGTAATCCCTTCCCTTACAGACTCTGCCACTCCACAGGGGTCCCACGGCACAACCCTTTGAAAATTTAAGTAATCATAACAGAGTAAAGGGGTAATGAGAAAATAATCACGTAAAAAAATAAATATTTTTTCTTCCAAGAAACCATACAATGAGTTGTTTTTATGAGACAAGTTTTGAGGAAAATGTGATTTGCCATCTTCTGAGGGTCGTTTCTAATTGGAACTGAGCCGTTGGCTTTGGAAAAAAAAAATAATATTGCAGGGTTTATGCCTTTAACCTTCATTCATATGGAAATTGCAATGAAGTAGAGTATAATATATTTCTGTAGAATAGTTTTTCCAATTCAATTGATGATAGATTGATATTTGACTAAATATTTATAAGTGTTGACATACATAGATATATATAAAGTTATTTTCATTTTTTTCTATTAGTAATTAAACTGTTTCATAAGAAACATATACTATTTCTTCATATAGAAGAAATGCAAGCCAGAGAGGTCTCAAGGAAATAGCCCAATATTAAGTGATCTAAATAGGAAGCTGTGGAGAGGTCTCCATTACTAAATGGAAGAAATCACTCAAAATGAAAACTAAATAAAAAGTGTGTCTTTTAAAGCAATGTTGTTTCCAAGCATTGCATAAAACTTTTCAGCGATTTCACAGAAGCTACTGGTTTTTTTTGAGCACTGTTTGTCTTTACTCTAATTAGATCTGGTCTATAGATCTTACCCCTGTCATCAAATCATTGAATGACCTTGGGATAGTTTCTTGCAAATGCCTCAGTTTCTCTGTTTACAAAAAGAGGGTAATAATCCTTGACGTCTTTACACTTCACTGATGTATTTCACAGATTAATGAGTCATGAAAGCTTTGAGGTACTCTGATCAAAGGCACCGTATAAATACAAAGAATTGTTATTATTTACCAGTACCTCCTTTTTATTGTACCACTAATGAGCATTGTGGTCAGGAAACTTATTAGAGAAAAAAGATATAGGAGGTGAACGTTAAGAAGGCTATTTCTCTCCATATTCAGATATAATTTTTGTTACTGTTTATTGGTGTTACGCAGACATACTGAAAATGAGGTTTCCTGCAGTCTAACAGTTCCTGTTGGAGAGGTCTTTGTAAATATAAACAACATCCTGGATTTAGAAGCTTGAGCATCCTGGCATTTTCCTTGGATTTGTGCAAATTCTACATAGAACTCACATTTCAACGAACTTGATAGATAAGACACAGCATCAAAACATTTTCACTAAGATATTTTCTCATACACCTCCTTTTTTTCATTTTAATGATTCTTAAGCAATTTCACTAAGTCAATCTCTCCATCTCTCCAGCTCTCTCTCTCTCTCTCTCTCTCTGTCACACACACACACACACACACACACACACAAATTTCACCTCACTTTTCTTTGAAAATGAGGTAGTCTAAATTTTCACTTAGAGAAACCTAGAGTCAAATCATTGCTTTTGCTAGAAAATTTCAATTACATGAATATAAATTTATTTTCTGTTCCTTTTCAAACTATCTTCCGTTGTACCGTTCTAGATTCCAACAGATTAAACAGTACAAATGAGCCATCTAAATAGCAAAAATGGTACCTATTCAGTACATGTTTTGAAAGATTTTGTCCTTTCCAAATTGATAGATGGCACAGAATTATTATGGTACAAATCAAATTTCCAATGATTGAAGAAAAGTCTCTAAATATTAGCAATAAGATAAGCAATTTTATTTTACTTTGTTCTCCCTAAAAGTACATGTCAACATCTTCTTCCAGGAATATATTTAGACCACTTTGGGTCTCTGATAGGCAAGAAGGACTACACCTTCTCAAAGCCTTGACAGTCCACCCATCTCTGAGCAGTGCTCATTCTAAGCCCAGGGCTTCTTTCCCATCCAAAGCTCTATCCTAAAATAAATGAAGCACTCAGCCACTAGAAGCACTTCAGCTGAAACATTTGTGAAACAAGTCCATCCTTCCATACTCAGGGTAAATGAATTTTTCATGAGCTAAGATCTATGTAGAAAAGTTTTCATGAAAATCTAGTATTTTTTAAAGGAGAGTTCTATGGACTGAATTGTGTTCTCTCAAAATACATATGTTTAAGCCTTATTTCCCAGTGTGATTGTAATCAGACAAAGGGGCCTTTGAGAGATCATTATATTTAGATGAGGTCATGAGGGTAGGGACACCATGAAGGGATTAGTGCCCTCTTAAGGAAGGACACTGGAGAGATTATTTCCTTTCTGTCTTTCCCTACCATGTGAGGATACAGGGAGAAGGCAGGCATCAATAAGCCAGGAAGAGGGCTCGCCCCAGAAACCAACCATGCTGGCACCCTGATCTCAAACTTCCAGCCTCCAGAACTGTGAAAAACCAAACATCTGTTGTTTAAGCCCCTCAGTGTATGGTATTTTGTTATGGCAGCTGGAGTTGAAGAATACAAAGAGTGGCAACATTCGGTCATGACTATACTGTGATTCACTTTGTTTAGTCTTAGATGACAAGTCTAAATGGATTCTTGACTTCATAAAAATATAATTCAGGAAGTGAAAGGTTCAGATATTTTTGCAATTATTCATTTATCCAATATGTTATGTATCAAATGCCCATTCAATAAATATCTAGTTAGCAAATACTGAACTCCACGCTGGGTGTTGAGTAGAAAGACACACAAACAAACAGAATGAAATTCCTAACTTCCAGAAAGGAAGAGCATGATAAAGAGATACACCATTTACTCAGAAAATACAAGAAAAGTTGTGAGAAGAGACACATGAACGAACGATTGGGCTTCCTCAAGGAAATGACAGTAAGATGTGACCAACTAGGGACTGTGGACAAGAATTTTTTTTAAATGTGGCACATATTTGGGGAATGACAGTCCTTTTTATAAAGTGGGAGAAGGTATGCAAGGTATGAATTCACTGGTAGGTAGGGTGAAGATATTAGTCAAATTTTTAAAATGTTCTGTATTTTCAAAAATAAATGAATGATTATTATGTAATTCATTCTTTCTTGGATGTTGTTTTGCCAGCACAACTACAAGGAATGCCATTGAGTCTTTAAGCTATTGTAAATATGCCTCAACTTTGTTTTTCTTGGTTTAACCAAATACAATATGAAATAATGTTATAAAATGTGTTGGTCTACATTCTCTACAGAATAATTTAAAGAATGTCAAAAGCACTTAATTGGCCTGGAATTTCACTCCCTCCGAAATGTAATGTGCCAGGCGAATGATATAAAATTTGAACACTGTGAACTGCCACCAACAGTATAGTGTGATGGTTAAGACTGTTTAAGTTTGAATCCTGGCTCAGCAACTTATTAGCTGTAGAACGTTTCCCAAGTTACTCAGCCTCTCTGTGTCTCCGGTTGCTCTTCTATAAAATGGAGACAATAACACTACCTTCTTAAGGCAATTGTGAGGTTAAATTATGCAAAGTTCTTAGAATAGTATCAGTAGGTATGCAGTGAATGTTAGCTATTATATTATTAAAGAGCCTTTTTTTCTGATTCGGATGCCTTTTATTTTTCTTATCTAATTGCTCTACTAGAACTTCCAGTACCATGTTGAATAGAAGTGGTTAGAGTGGGCATCTTTGTCTCATTCTTGATCTTAGAGGAAAAGCTTTCAGCTTTTTACCATTGAGTATGATGTTCGCTGTGGGCTTGTCACAGATGGCTTTATTATATTGAGGTGCATTCCTTCTATAACTAATTTGTTGGGAATTTTATGATAAGTGAAATAAAACAGATATAAAAAGACAAATACTGTATTGTATCACTTATGTGTGGAATCTTAAAAAAAAAAAAAAGTAGAACTCATAGAAACAGTAGAATGATGGTTGCCAGGAGTAGAAGGTAAGAGAAATTGGGAGATTCTAATCAAAGTTACAAACTTTCAGTTATAAGTTGAATAAGTTCTGAAGATCTAATGTACAGCATGGTGACTACAATTATTAATACTGTGTTTTACAAATATTTATATATTTGCTAAGAGAGTAGATCTTAAGGATTCTTACAAAAACAAAAACACAGATGTTTACCAAATCATGTTTTACACTCTAAATATATTGGTTTTATTTGTCAATTATACCTCAATAAATCTGGGAAAAATAAACAGCCTTTTTCTCTACTCTACAACACAAATATCTTAACAGTAATTTAGATGATATGCATGGAAATACCAAATCACAACACTCCACACAATGACATTAGAACTGTAGTAGAGAAAATTCATATCAAGGAGTATTTATGTGTCAGTAGTATCCATGATAAGTTTGCCCAGCCAGTTATCTGTAGCATTTATTCATTCATTCATTCATCAAAAAGCATTTAATGGGGGTAAAATTTGTTTCCTGCCAGGTCCTGTGTTTTGTGTTGAAAATAAAAAAGATATGGCCCTTCTGTAGTGGGCTCATGGAATAAAGCAGAAGTATCTTATTTATTTAAGTACTAATGTAAGTGTTTAATATTAAATATGGGAGTTCCTTTCTCTTGAAAACCATGTAGTATTCTCACTTCTTATTCAACACAGATTTTCATTTGCTGGTGTAAAATTGATGGCTGAGTTTCTGAAGGAAGTTGGGTTATACAAGAACATATCTATAAGGGAATGGGAATAATTGGTCAAAGAGGGTGGAATTATTAAATCACCTGTCAATCTGATGTGGCTGTTTTGTTTCAAAACTATACACAATAAAATCATGTTCAGTGTGGCATTCTCAATATGGTAAAATTTTTAACAGTTACTATATAAAAAGTAACATGCTTTGCTTTAAAACAACCAAACAAGAAATGCTTTCATCAATATCTTTGTTTCAGAAATGTTCAGTTGTTTTACTATAGGTAAGAAGATCTCTGGCCAGAATGAACAATAAACGATTGTGATTGGATTAGGTTTTCAGAGCAAAGATAACATTACTAAAATGTGTTTATTCATTCTAGATGGTAACCTGTCTCTCCTTAAATGTCAGTCAGCCTTGGCAAGAATGCCTCCATCTGCACCATTTCATTTCCTGAACATTCTGGGATGTTCAGAATGTATATCAAGCAACCAAGGAGGACTTAAAAGGTAAATAAATAAAATGGAGGCAAAATAATGAGAAATTTGAGTGCCATAAATTACATAGTAAATTTTTCTTGTATAGGCTTAACCAACTGTTAAAACTGAAAAGGATTCCATGAGCCTTTTAGTTTGTAAAATTATATTTCTACTCTTTAGAACCACTTTTCACATTTATAATAATATGGCATTTTTCCCGCTTACGTTAGAAAAGGCATTGAATGTTACAGACACTCACAAACTATAAAAATGACAATGTCATTGTCATTTCCTTTGAAGTAACATGTGGAAAATCACTATTGCTTTTTTTTTCACTATGAAGTAGTTTGTTCTCTTCTCTTCCACCTTATAATATTCGTTATATATTAACTTATATTTAATGTAGTATTTAAGCAATGATAGATGAGCTACTATGTTGGTTAAGTAAAAAAATAGAAGTTTAGCTCGTGTAAATGTCTCCAGTGATTTTTAAAAATCCATTTTCCCTCCAAAAAGTTTCCTATACTAACCACAGAGCAGAATATATGTTTCTGGCTTACAGAAAAAAATACACTGGCTAATGTGTTAAAGTATCATATGAAATGCATCTTTTATGTATAGAGATTTTATTATAGATTTTACATTGTCTCTCATACTCAAGAATCAGACTTCAGACTTGAGTGTCACTCACACATACAGTCATATTTGATTCATGCCCATTGCCAAATGCCAGGCAGTTTTAAAGAATTTAGAAAAGTAGCGTTAGCTGCCAATACACACTGGCAAGCTTTTCAGAATGCTTCCCTGGAAGACGCTTAATTCAGGCTAACATGCCTAATCCACCACTACTCTAAATGCTTTACTTTATTGTTACAATCAAGATGAAAACGTAAAATAATTTTCCCTGACTACCATCGGATACTACACATGAGTCATTTTAAAAAGTCCTTAAAGCATGGTTTCTTAACTGAATAAGCTAAATGTATGGAATGTTTATATTTAAAATTCAGAGGAAAACCTAGTTACATGTAACTGATTAGGGACAGGTACATCACATACAATACATAATAAGAAATGTCCAGGAAAACACTGCCTCCTGATGCTAAAAAGGAAAATTTAATTACTTTATTTCTAATTCAATGTTTATTTGAAAGACAATGTATTACTGTTTCCTTGGATTTCCTCTGTGATTAAATCTGTTATAACTATGCACTTAATTGATTCGTTTTATTCCTGACTGGATAATTTCTCAGAGCTGAGTCATTTCATAATGTCTTTTCCACAGCTTTCCAATATCAATGGGATATAAAAAGTCAGCCCAAATATTTCTAAAGTAGCTTTATATACTTAAGCCACTAAATTGCCCTATGGTAACAATAAAAATAATATTTTATCATTTGCATGACCCTGGAAATGTGATCTTCTAATTGACCCCAAGAGTGTGTGTCCCCTGCAGTCCAACACTGCTCTTTGGTGCTATCCCTCATAATCTCATCATGCCCTGAGGTGCCCTGCTGTCTCAATTGCCTTGTACTAGAAACATCACCTGTAGCATCCTTCTGACACAGTTGCAGGACCAGCCTACCTCATGTGGACTGATTAGTGTGGAATAACAAGCGGTCCCATTAATCACCAGATTTCACAGGCTCCCACCTTCATCATGAGACCTCAGCCAAATGCAAAGTTCTCCTCCAAGTACTTCTGGAAGTCCTCAGCGAGTAACTTACCTAAGCTCACCTAAGAGAGCTTAACCAGGGTGACTTACCTAGGATGACGCTCCCTATTGTTTCAGGTGTGATTGTGGCATTACTGACATCAGTGTCACATCCCGCTAACTAAAGGTAGACTCCATGAGTGATTTTCTCATCAGTTTCACATCAGAATCATGGGAGGGAAGTGATGCTGGTCCAGCTGGGCTCTGTGACACACCCGCCAACACCTACACACACACACACACACACACACACACACACAAGCACACACAATGCTTTTGCAAAGTGAGAAGGCAAATTCTTCATCTCTCTGTGTCTTGTTCTGTTTGGAGAGGAAAAAAGTGGTCCCACAGTAGGTGTGCTTGGGGCCCCAAGGTGTCACAGAGTTTACTAAGAGAGTTCTCTCACTCTGCACAATTTTTTTCTTGTTTCTTTTTTTTGTCCCCTCCAAGATGCATATGGAGTGTCAGGATCTCTATGTCTGATGGGATTTCATGTAGTAATCCCTTTAACAGACCAGTCCACATGGTAACCTCTTCGTAAATTCCTTTAATATCTTTTTGTGATCTAGATTCTTTTGTATTCACCACCACAACAAGGCCCTATAATGTTGGGGCCAAGAAGCAACCAACCCAGTCCTCATATAAATTAACAGGTATAGATAAATAGTTTAAGAGAAGGGATTCACCCAGCAGCACTCACCACAGCTGGGATCAGCCCCCATCTCCATTTAAAAGCTTTGACTTTTTCTAAGTGTCAGTTCACCATTACAATAGCAATAAAAAGTAAGAATAGGTAACAGTCTCAACAAGTACATAAACTGACTCATAAGAAAAGGAAAACATTTACTACCAGGCACTTGGACACATCTCATTAATCTCCACCACAACCAGAAGAGGCTCAAATTTTTCAGCCCTATTTTACATAGAGGTTCAAGTTCACATAAATATCCAAACCAAGGAGAAGCCACGAGCTCTAATATCAGATCTGAAGCTTTTTCCCACATAGAATGCTGACTTGGGTGTTCAGAGAACTTCCTGACACGGTGAGGCTGAGAACATGATGAGCATTGGCCTGAGAAGGGGCCACAGAATATTTTCTCTCTCTAGTGCCCCGCCGTTTAATGAGCAACTATTTTGTGCTGGATTCTTGACCGCTAGCTCATCTCATCCTGCTAACAATGCCCTGAAGCAGATCTCACTTCCACCCATTTACAGATGCAGAAACCGAGCTCAAGGGGCACAGCAGGTGAGCTCTCCACTCCTCAGCTTACCTTTTACAGGATGAGGATATAAAATCCACAAGCTACATATCCTAAAGGAATCCATGTGCTGTTCTGTAAAGCATGATGGTAAATTGAAATACATACAATGGCACCACGTGGTACAAAAAAAATATTAAATAAATAAATAAATGGAAATGTGGAACTGTTAATGGAGCAGAACATACATCTGAAAATAATCGTTTAAAAAGCGTTATATGCAAAGACAGAGCCATGCATTTGTTTTCACCTCAGTGTCTTTTGAGAGCCCTGTCTTGATAAAGATACAAAACATTGTTAAAATAGCCATGAGGTGGTGTAATCTTGCTCCTGGGATCCTCCACCCTTGGAGCAGCATTTGTTGCTTACTTCTGCAGTAACAAATTATCACAAGCTCTGTGACTTCAAACAACAGGAATTTATGGTTTCACAGTTCTGCCGTGAGAGGTCTGCTGTCCCGGTTGGTTCCTTTGTGAGGCTCTAGGGAACGATCCACTCTGTGCCTCTCTTCTATCTTCTGTGACTGTGGCAGTCCTTGGTGTTCCTTTTCCTACAGATGCATCACTCCATCTCTGCCTCTGTCTTCACATGGCTTCTGCACTATGTGTGTCTGTGACTCAGATACTCAAATCTCTCTCTCCTTTCTCTACTAAGGACACTGGTCATTGGATTTAGGGTCCAATCATCTAAAGTCAGGATGATTTCATCCAGAGATCTTTAGTTAAATTACATCTGCAGAGACTCTACTTGCAAATAAGTTCATAGTCACAGCTACCAGGGATTAGGCAGTTTGGGAGGACACAATTCAACCCACTACAGGAGTAGTGCCTATGTTAGGAAAGACTGTACTTGTTAATTAGGGTCATTTACTTAAGAAAGCTCAAAATAGATTTAACCTTAATGTGTCCAAGATATTCAGATATAAGAGGCACAAATGAAACAAATAAACTCTGTTATGGAACTTTCACACTCCAAATTAGAGAATACCCCCCCAAAACAAAACAACTTCCCCACAATTCTGAAGTGGAAAATATTTCCACTTGTGACCTGATATTATAAGAGACATCACTGAGAACAGTCTTCCTCACTTGATAATATACTTTTTTCCTTTTTATCCTAAATCAGCTTACCTTTCACAAAAAACTACACACACACACACACACACACACACACACACACACACACACACACACACACACACACACACACACACACACACACACACAGACCTAGACTTGTGGGGTTCTTGTATTTTTATTTAAGATGGATAAGGTGACTACATAGAAAAAGTACTTTTCCCCTCTTTGGGAAACCAGAGCATATGATATTACGTTCCACGTAAATAGAAACTATAGGTACAGGAAACAAAAAGGATCTCTCTGAAGCGAACACAAGCCACAGGCTAAAGATTCCCTTGTTGGAACTACTTACAACATTGCACAAACCAAGTCCCTTAATGGTGACTTCATAAGTACGAGATTATTCACATATTTATATGGTGTTTATGCAAATGGGTCCAAGTCATTTCTTAATTTTATCCAAGTAAGTTCACGCTGGTTTCAGGTTTTACTATAGATACTTCATCGTATGCTAGAAATTATCACTCTAACATGAAATTTTAAAAGGTGAAGTCAAACTAAGTGGTGCAAGGGCTAGGACTGATATTGGTAAGACAGTATAAGCTGTGCATGGTAAAATGTGTATGAAAAACAAGCAGAAAGTCGTGGATCAAGCCAGGAAGGGGTGTGCTGCTAAGTAAAAGCAGGAGACGATGTGCAGGACCGACATTTCAACTTGTTATTTTAAAAAGCGAGATTATTTTACATTTCTTGATATAGATTTTAGTGCTGACCTGTTCCAGTGAAGAACTTGCAGGCAGAATTATGTCTTTCTGGGCGTATCTTTCAGTCTCCTCGCTGTAAGAAGAGGTGGCTTCACCGTCCTCTTTGTAGAGTCCAAGGATCTTACCAGAACCCACCAGCTCTTCAGAACCCAAAGTCTCCTCCACGATGCTCTCATCTGTTTACCCCAAGAAGATCACATGAATTCCACTCGCTCTTTGTCACTTTAACATAACGTGTGTCACTAAACACACAGTAATTTAACCACCTTTTTTCTTACATGGGATCAAGTTTCATTTTTTCATCATCAACAATTTAGCGAACTATTTATGCTTGATGTGCTGGGAAATCAGTAAAGCCCAGGTTTTAAGATTAAAAACTAACTACCTGCCAACAAACTTTGTCCATCCTGCCATATTCCCAAAGTGAGCAACGTACAGCTGTGCTTTACTGTCTTTTTCCCTCTTACCAAATACATCTTGAAGTGTAGATACTGTGCTTTTCCATGCACTGGTATTACATGCTGTTTACTTCAACATCTTACCATGTACTTGCTGTTTTGCTGAAACCAGCTTGGGAGATGAATGGTTTTAGGAGAAGCCAGAGCTCTTGGGTTCATTTCCCGAGTTAGGATCCCCGAGAACAGTTCCTGAGCTCTGTACACACAGAGGGACTTTATTTGGCCTGCCTTGTTTATTTGCACAGAAATGCCAGCACTTATATAAATGGTAGTGTATTTCACTTCTCTCTCTAGCATCTGAAATCAGTATCATCTACAAAATGTATCTACTCATCTAGCTAGATGCATGCTGTAAATATAAAGCAATCCTCTCTCTTCCAGTCTCTAAAAAAATACTGGCAGGTAAAATATGGAATTTTCCATGCCTTCAATGTTAGGATTTTAACAAGAACCTTGACATTTTTAACCAATGGAAGAGAGCTTCTTTTTTGGAGGGAAATGCAGGGTGCAGTATACAGAGAACTGCTGGTCTTCCTTCTTTGCTCACTGTACACTGCATCGCCTTGTATACGTCTTTAAACTTTCTAAGTCTCGGTTATATGCTCCTCTATGAAATACATGGTGAATTTCCTGACTATTCTATAAATGCCATAAAACTCTTGTGAGCTCATAAATGATACTGGAAGACCCATTAGATGCTACCTGTAAATGCTACCTGTGCAAACTGGTGGTTTCAAGGGCTCCAAGCTGCAACGAGTTGTCATATGGAAGGGACACGTTAGGTATACAGGTGCCTTATTCAATGTCTAGCACACACAAAAAAGGTATTCAATGTATATTTGCTGACTCAGATATTATACTAAAAATACAGAGGCCTGACTGATTTAAAATAACCATTTGTGATGCTTGATTTTATATATCAGCTTGGCTGGCAGTGGTGTCCAGTTATTTGGTTAAAAACCATCTAGATGTTGCCATGAAGGTAATATTGTGATTATCATTTAAATCAGTAGACTTCGAGAAAAGCAGATTACTCTCCATAATGTGGGTGGGCCTCATGCAATCAGTTGAAAGCCTTAAGAGCAAAGACTGTTTCCCCAAACAGAAGGAATTTGGTCTCAAGACTGCAACAGAGAAAATCCAGTCTGAGTTCTTGGCCTACTGGCTTGCCCTGTGAACTTCAGTCTCAAGATTGCAACATTAACGCTTACCCGAGTTTCCATCCTGTTGCCCTGCAAAATTCAGCTCCTTCCTGAACTTCGTATCACTCTTCCCTGAATCAGCCTGCCAGTCTGCCCTAAGGACTTCAGAGTTGCCAGGTCCCACAAAGATGAGAACCAAATTTTAAAATAGATCTCTCTCTCTTTCTGTTGGTTTTATTGGATTCTGCTTCTCTGGAGAATCCTGCCTAATACATCATCTGAATTAGGATCCCTCAGAATGAGGGCTCAGGCTGGCCTGAGAAACAAATTTGCTTCATTCATAAAGACAAAAAGAAATAAAAAATTGGCTACACAAACTAATAGCAAAGAACTAAAGGGGTGGTGAATCTAGGTGGAAATAAAATTTTTAGGGGGTACTATTCTGTAAATGGGGATCAAAAATGAGACCTAACCTTTAGGGCTGCTACGATGTTTAAATAAGTTACTATTTACCTTATTTAGAACAGTGCTTAGGACCGTGCCAGGTACCCAGTAGGCACTCAAGAAATGCTTAATTAATATTTGTATCATCAGCATCAATCGTCAGTATCTTCATCATTCTATGTATGTGCTTACCATCTCTGCTGATATAATAATTAATAATTTAATCCCCATAATTACTCCATCGTGGCAGGTATTATATGTCCATTTGGCAGAAATAGCAAGGAAAGGTTAAGAAATTGGCCCAAGGTCACACAGCAAATGGTGAGGTCTAGGCATAAATTCAATAGAAATAATAACCAGAACTATTAGAAGACAACTATCATCAGTGCCTTCTCCTCATAAGTACCATAAGGAGTTATTTGAATAAGTGAGAAAAAATGATTGAGAAAAACTAAGCACATACTGAGAAAAAAACTTAATAGAATTATTCCCTGTGAATTTGAAATCACGTATATACAGAAACTTGTACTTAATGTTTTGGTAAAAACTCCAGTGTGGTTCTGGCATGAATTTATATGTATTAAACTAAGAATTTGAAATTTAGGTTTTAAAGGATTACCTTTAAGTTCCTAGATTAATACACATAAGAATTTCTTACCTAAGGAGCCTAACATTCACAAGTATGAATTCTCACGCTAAGACTGAAAACACTATACTGTCTTTTTTCACCTCCAAGAATTTGTTTACAACCTAAGAAACAGTCTTTAAAACGAATGGCATACAGCCTCATAAACTAGTGAATCCAAACATACCATACGACATGGTAGGATCCCGCAACAGCAGGTCTGTTAAATCATTTTTGCTGTTTAGGATTATAAATTCTATGTAATTATAGGAAATTGGGCCATAATTAATTCCTCCCCCCAACTTTAGCTGTATTAAATATTTGCAGCCATCAAAACGTTACATAGGTCATCAATTAATGGTTATAGTTAGAAAAACCAGGCTAGCATTTGCATGAAACCATCTCAATTAATTTACGACTGATGTTAATATAAAAGACTGGAAATAATTGGTCTCTTACCTTGGGATCCTCCTTGCCCATTCTCATGAAACAGCTCTGTTAATCGATCATAGAGAATTCTATTATCAACTTGTAGGGGTGCTAAAAGAACATATTTATGATAACTTTCTCATCAGCTAATTTATAGACATGCAATGTAATCACAAAGAAATTACTGATCACCATGGCTATTTAGTTATTTTATAGGTCATAGACTCAAATTCTGTTCAATATGCTGTCTTCCTCTAAAAGAAGCAAACAAAAAAACCCTTTTGAATATCAGTGATAATTGGAACAATGATTTTAAAATGCATGTTGCAGGGCACTTGTAATGTGATACTTCTCCAATAAAAAGGATCTCATATTCAATGGATTATGACATCTACTACACAAGAATCATTTCAGAATAAGCCATTATAGTTTCTCAAATCGTAGAATATATAAGCATCTGATCAAAATGAATGACTGTTTTGCACTAGCTACTCTGGATATATCATATTTTTTACTACAGAAACAACAAATTTAGGTGTTCTTAGATTCTTTTATATAGGCCACTGCGGTATAACAGCGAATGTAAGAACTACTGTACCCTTTTACAAGGGTAAAGCAGCAAGGTCATGTCACTACCAAAAAAAAATAATAATCGTCATAAGAACATGGTTCTAGAAGAGGGCTTAGAGGGTCATTATGTGGATGTCCTACCATTGGATAGAGCCGAACATAAATTATGCCAAGTTGGATGACCACTCCAGTCACACAATTAGAACACAGATACAAACACACATACATCAAACATGTTCTCATCCCATACATACATACATACATCAGACATGTTCCTCCCATGGAGAGGCTGATACAATGTCTGGAGCCCCATGGTGAAATATGATCTTCTGGATTGCAAATGACTCTAAGTAATATCTGTCACTGTCACTATCTCAGTAAGCTCTGTACACCCTAGAGTGCTTTGTAAACTACCAAATATGCACGGTGGGAGGCCCACAAGGAGCAATCTTAAATTGTTATCTTACAACCACACCTAGAATCGACATTAGAGAAGAGGAAACCATCATATCACTGCACCTCTGTGGTTCAGAACTTAGATGGTGGATCCACGTCTTCAATGAAAGAATTCAATAGTCTCTGGGTATGGAAATCTCACATGTTGGATGAATTTTATTGAAGAAGGCTCATTTTAAACTTGAAGAGCTGAGATGGCATTTGTAAAGTGATAATGCTGCCCATATGCATCACACAGGCCTCAGGACGGCAGCAAACTGCTCAGAGCAGCATCAGATGAAAGCCAAGTCCTGCTTCTCTATCTGACCAGCTTCCTGTCCTTGATCAAAAATTATCTTCGCTGCCTGTCATGTTGTTAGTGGTTAAAACTTACCATTTAAATTGTAAGCTGCAAAATCTAAATGGAACTGCATGTGTGATCTTTGTCACCTCATTTTCATGAATGGAAAAGAATATTCTGACACAAAAATTACATACTTAATTCTAGCTCACCCTCTCCGCTGACCTCCATCCCATACTGCCTTGGGTATATTTCCTCATCCGTCAGTGGGTCAAAGTAATTTCTGCTGTATTCATTTCCTGTGGAAAGTACATGAAGTAAGGGTCAGTGATTATTAGAAGCACATGAACCAAAATGTTAATTCTGAAATCGACACCAGCACAGAAGGGCCATTTTAGCTACTTTATAAGCTTAATTTTTTACAAGTCTTCCAGGCTTCCCTTTTTTTGTAATTATCATCTTGCAAAAGGTCAGAAAAGGTAATTCAAGAAACAAGTTCATGCTATCTGTCTGTTGCTAAAAAAATTAACGGGAAAATTTTCAAATGTAGACTTTAGAAGAATAATTTGAAATTTTAATCAAATTGTTTCTAGGATATACTCAAGAGATGGACACCGTTGGGTTATAGTGATGTTTAGAGTTCACGGATGACTCTATTTACCCACTTGTACATAATTCACAAAGTATATCATGTCATTGTGTCCAGAATTCCAGTCAACTTAGTAACATCGTAATTATGAGAAACTATAGCAAAATTTCCACAATTGCTAGCTGAGTAAAAAGAAAGGAGAAAGAGAGAGGGAGGAGGGAGGGATGAAGGAATAAAAGAAAGAAAGAAAAAAAATTAAAAAATAACAGGGAGGGAGGAAGGGAGGGAGGGAAGGAAGGAAGGAAAGTATAAGGGGCCTGTTCACAGGTCTCTTTTGTTATGTCAACTTAAGTAACATGAAGGAAAGGTACAAATGATTTAGCCAGAAATTTTATCCAAGACATCAACAATCTCAACGACACAAACCCAAAGTTCTCACTTCACATTTCCCACTAACTTTTGTCCTTATGTCGATAACAAAACTGTAGCATCAAATATGACTTTGTAATAGAGAAAAAAGGTCTGTTATCAATTTTCCAAATCTAGTTTCATACTTCCTGCAGACTGAAATGTATAGCAGTCTGTTGCTAGTAATTTGCATTCGGTAAAATGTCACCTACTCTGACGATACCTCAAGTTGCCTCAAACATTGCAAAAGAAATAAAGCTTCGTCAACTGAAAACAACAATAATTTTGCAAGTATTGCCCACAGGGAAGGCTTAATATTGTACATACCAAGTATACTGTGATATCCCATAATATATTTGTTTTAAGATCAAAAATAATCCCAACAGCAGCTCCAAGACTAAATGGAATTTTGATACGAACCTAGGCTTAAAATTTATATTTCTGGACCGACACATTTTTGCTGTCAGTCTCTGTTCTATCAATGTAGTAAGAACTGAAAATCTGCTTTCCCTTGAGATCTCAATAAAGAAAAAATAAATGTTTCATTTTTGTTACTTTATCTGTCAACAACTACTAGGCTGATATGAATCTTGGCAGTGTGTAATCAAAGTCTTATGTACTGCAATAACACAGTAATTCTACCCCATTCACAGTAATTGTTGTTTTTTTCCCCTTTAACACAAAGCACTGTGATACTCTAAGTATACCCTTTCACATGCTGGCAAAATAATTCACCTTTACTAAAGCAAAAATAGTGGTGTATTCCTTATTACATTGCCATGGCAGCATCAGTCAGCTATTGGTGCCCATATCCTGGAAACTCCTCCGATCCAGTACAAAACTCCAATCCTCTGTCTACTGAAATGACTTATTAATAAACAATGGCAAGTGAATCAAGTCCTTGGAGAATAAACAAAGTTAAGTCATTTTTAACCACAGGTCTGGAGAAGCTGATCTGGCTTGTAGGTTCTCAGACCATTTTCATCCCTGTTGTCAGTTGAGAAATGAGGGTCTTGCCCAGCTGAGTGAGAGGAGGCCTGCACACCAGGAGCCTTCCAGACGCTACCTCCCCTCAGGGCTTGAGGCTTTCCCACTCAGCTGGAAGATGGGCCCCTTCAAGGTCTCCATACGGTTTCAAAATCTATGCAAAGTGTGCCTTCTACATTCAGCGTGGGTTGAGACACACATGTAAGTTATAAACGCCACTCCTGGAGTGATTTATTTTCTACTTTGCATTCTGGGATATGGCAAATAGCATTTTACAAGTAAAGAATTAGAAGGGATCTTGAGCAAAGAGGCAATCCACTGATTCTCTTTAAAAATCCTCCAACTCTGTAACATTATGTATTTAGAGGATTCATATATTTTTACAAGGTATTTGTATTTTATACTACATTTTACAGTTCCTTGTGTATCGTTTTACATATGCATTATTATACTTGCTGTCGTCTGTCTCTTACTCTAAAATACAAGCTCCATGAGGGTAAAAACATAATCTCTGTGCCTAGAATTGTGCCTGGCACACAGAGGTACTCATACTATTATCTGAATTCATTCGTTAGATAAACCTTTTTTGGAAACTTTTTGTAATACCCAACTCCTTCCATTGTCTAGATGTTGTTTCTTGATTAAAATGAGCCAAAACTTATCACCTTTTTATCACACTTTATTCCTCTTGTCCTTTCTGTTCCCCATCCCCTCTCTCTTTTCCTTCAAGACCCCGTTCCCTTTGTTGTTTCATTGAGTCCTTCTAGGAACCAACCACTATGTCTGGATTTTAAGAACAAACAGAAAACAGTGGCTCTGCTTTCAGAGCACAGTGCACTGACAGGACAGGGAACCTAATGTTCAATCCAGCGTGATTTAATATCGTCTAAGGGACAGAGGTCTGTTGGAGTGTGTGGTAGGAGCATCTAGCCTATACTGGGGACTTCCTGGAGAAATATATCACCTGAAGTAAGTTTAAAATGTGATTAGGAATTAGCCATATCAGAAATAAAGGGGCAAGGAATTTTTATTGGAAGGAGAAGCATAGGCAAAGGAAAAAAGACACAAAAGCATAAAGACATGGGAAGCATGTTTTGTTAGTGGATGCTCCCCAATTATTCTCTGCCTCCCAAAGTTACAATATAATAAAGTAAGTAATGGAATCCAAACTTCCTCAGTGGTCCCAGAGTTGAGTTTTTAACTGATGTTTTTGCTCAAATTATTATTAAGTCGTACAGGGTCACTTTATGCGGATATGATGTTTCAGATCCATTCAATTATTTAAGGTGTATTTACTGAGTGCTTATTATGTGAATATATCAGCAAAACAAACATTCAAAAACCCCTCCCCTCACAGAGCTTACATTCTGTGAGTGGAAGAATAAAAGCAAACAAATATGTATATTTTACAGTTTATGAAATGGTACTACATGACGTGGGAGAAAAAATAGAGCCAGATAAAGATGATTTGGCATCCCAGGGAGGGGTGGGGCTGCATCTCTTGCATATAACTTTGTTTCAAACTAGGAATGACATGCAGGATTAAATCACTATGTTCTCACACTACTGAGATAGTGAAGTGGTAATATTTATTATTTATCACATTACTATTTTGCCAATTTCTTGCTATAACATAAATCAGCTTATGAATCAAATAAGAACCTACTATTATTAAATACTAAAATAATTCTTCCTTTCTATTGTTGTATCTTGCCTTGATGGGCCAATAACCTGAATATAGTAGGCAGAGTTAAAGATGGGAAAGCACGTGGAACCTATGAGCAGTTTGGAAACTACAGACTTCATCTTAACAATAGTTCCTTTGCTCATGTTTCATTGGATAGGTCACGATTTAATAAAGTGAGATGGTTTTAGGAGAGGGTATATATTACCAGAAGGTAGGTTACTAATAGGATAAATTCCTAAAAGTGCCCTAATCATTCAGAATATGCTTTTGGATATATCTAAAATCATCTCACAGGAAAATTAACAGACCCACTGAGAAATTCAAAGTAGGGCATTTAGCAACATACATACAACAGGTTTTAATATGGCCGACATTTAACTGCCCGTTACATTCAGATGAATAATCTGACAATTGCATATATACATATATCTATGGTTCTACATTGAAGCAATTGGGCATGATACATAAATTAATAAATCAGTAAATTGGTCTTTATACTCTCAATACTCTACTTTTGTTTGTAACTTCCTAGAATTAGCTGTTCAATGTTTAGAATCAGCCTCAGTTAGTGCATTTCTTGGGCTGTTTTTACTGATTGGGGGAGGAAGGCGCATGTACTTGCCTCTGCCCTTCCACAGATATCAGGTTTTCCTACCCTTTAACTCAGAGCAGCATGGAATGTAATCAGGGCTTTTACTTAAATTACACCGTACGTGAACTTTGGTCAGGAAATTCTCCAGTGTGCACCCATGCAGTTCCTTGGGGGCTATAATAGTGAGAATGAAATTGCCCACCAGAGGAAGGTTAGTGTGAATCATGGGAAGCATCTTTACTCAACGAGGCAACCACTTCCTTTCAAATCAGCCCCATTAGCTCCAGAGAGAGAAGCTCTGAATGCCTCTATCCATTTTTGGATTGGTTTATTGGTTCCATTCTTGTCCTCTTCCTGTGACTCCACCTGCTTCAACTCAGCTTTTTATCACCAATCATCATGTTTTTTATAATATTCTGTAAGTTAAATAAACACAAGGCCTGCACGTAAACTAAACAACTAAACAAGTTACATTCTACGATTACAGCCGTGCACGAAAATTTTACAAACTAGGGTATTCTCCTGAACGTTATTCCTTTTAAAGGCTTGAAGCCTAGAGATCTATAATTAAATTTGATTCCCATGAACTTTATAAATAAATTTGGGAAAACTTTCTACTTTCCCCACTTTGAAAATCTAATACCAAGGTCTCAGGTTTAAATGTTCAGGCATTTTATATATGTGTATGAAACAGAAATGTGAAAATCAAGAGGTTGTAATAAATGGCAAGTTAGTGGGAATTATGTCAAACTCAGACACGCTCTATCTTACTATATCCATTCAAATACTATTTTTATAAGATTGATTTACAAACATTTTTTAAATTAATGGCAACAAAAGATACAAGGCTACTTTTTAATATGACAATTACCTTAAACCAAAGAATGATTACCTTAAACCAAAATTTATTATAAGTATCAAAACAAAACTACAACAAAACCCAAACAAACTAAAAAAAAAAAAAAAACCTAGTGATGAAAACTCAAACTATGACTTAGATGTTCACTATCAATATTATTACCCAATATTCTCTTAGAAATTTTAGTCAAAGCAATTAGAACAGAAATAAGGGGGAACATGAGCTAAAAGTATTGAAAATAATTATATTTTGTGTAGATATTATTTGAAGGCAATGTTTCCATACCATGAATGCATGAGAGATTTGATTGAAAAGCCTTTAGAACAAAGACAATAATTTGCAAAGTATTTGAATAATACCCTGAAAACAACCAGATAATCTTTAAGAATCATTAATTTTTTTAAATATCTACAATAGCCACTTAGGAGATATAGTGATTAAATAGAAAACCAACACCCATCATAAAGCTCCAGATAACTCTCAAAATTAACTTATTTCTATTAGATTTTCATAGGAATCCCTAGGTAGTCATCAAGAGTATTCATCTTACCCAGAAACTCAAACTGAAAGGCATGAGGTTTTAACCAGAGTTAAAAACAGCAAATGGATACCAGTTCCGTTTTCTTCTTTATAGAAAGGCTAACCTGTGAAAATGGCTCCACTGCTCACACTATATTCAAAAACTGGTGCGCTGCTGGACAAATTAGCTTTCTCCACTGCTTACTCTTACTTCTTTTCCAAATCTTGTGGGTATTTGAGATACCAGTGATTTGAAAATCTAAATAGGGTAATAGTCGAAGTTTGCTAACAAGTACTAATTAATTGAGCCATATCCTTTCTTCCCCTAAGGCCCTCCCTCATGGTAAATTACCAGGCATTTTAACTTTCAAACCACTGGAGTGCTGTCGAGTGCATCATTGCTGCAGGGCTCATCTGACGCACCCCAAGGCATTAATGCATCATGTGTTCCTCCGGACCTCAAATCCTTGGAGTTAAAGCGGGTCCCTAAGCACCTAACTTCTAAACAGGAAGATCTTTCCATTACTTAAGTAATAATGATAATTCAAAGGTTAAGTATAAATATATTGTTTTTTATTCATATTTAAAAGTCCTACAAAAGCAATACCAAAGTAGGTGTGTTTTTTTCTTTCTAGTTGAAGCCAGGCACCATTGTCCTACTTGTCCATAAATTTATGTATACAGTTTAGAATACTGCCTTTCAATTAGGAAGGACCTGATATTAGACACCAGTCACCCCCTAATATTTCTGATTGTGCCCTCATTCATTTAATAACTATGTCTTCCCCCCTGCATCTATGATTACTTATATTCATGTATTGTACTTAAGGGTTCATTCAGGTAGTAGTAATATTTTTCATCACACTGTAGCACACTTCAGTATGAAAGCAATCAATATATTGGATTATTAGATTTAGTTTAAACAATATTGATTAATAATACTTTCTCTTTAAAAATCGGGTAACTTATAGACAACTAAACTCTATCTCATAAAGCAAAGGGTTCAGGTCTTCCCATGGGTCTTTTTTTATAAGGTTTTTGGTCAATCAATCTGATGAAGGCTAAGGAAAATCTTATTTTCTATTAAATCTCTTTAATAGAAAACAAAAAATATTTGAAAGAAACTCTAAATGGAATTTTTTGGAGATTAAGGACTAACGTATGCTAAAAACATGTATACGGTCATGAAAAGTTTATGTAAGATCATAAGAAACTTTTCTAGTAAAATTGTTCTTAAAATGGAAATGCAACTATTGAACTCCAGTGAACATGGTGGCCTTGTAAACTTGGAAATTATGCAGAATTTCATTGATATAGTGCAACTTATTCTGGAAGCAAAAAGAAAAAAATCTTTTAGAAAATTTCACCCACCTAGAGGGGTGGGATAGGCAGGGTGGGAGGGAGACACAAGAGGGAGGGGATATGGGGATATAAGTGTATGTATAGCTGATTCACTTTGTTATACAGCAGAAACTAACACAACAATGTAAAGCAATTACACTCCAATAAAGATATGAAAAGAAAATGAAAATTTCACCAGATATTTAGGAGGTATAGGTAAACAATTTAGTAACCTGTCCAACTGCTAAGAGACTGATTGCATCACTAATGTATCAGAAAACAAGTCTTTCTCTCAGTTCTTTTACTGTGTAGCTGTTTATATTAGGAGACTCATTGGATTTCTGTAATACCAGCTATATGATCTCTACTTCTAGCATTTCTATGATTCTAAGATTCTTAACCATACTTTTTACCACTATACAGATTCCTGTGCTCACATTTTTATTTTGAAGGCACATAAATTTTACTGGCACATAAACAAATCCAGTGGTTTCAATGTATGAATCTATCATCAATGAACTGGAATCATAAAGTAGTATCTCTGAATATTAAAATAATTCTTATAAAAATTATTTCCCCAACCAACGACTTATGACAGATTTTATAAAATATTATTTTACGAAGAGCCATACATTGGGGGTTTCACAAAAATTTGAAGAGAAGATAGAAAAATGACTGCGCTCAACAGCTGGTAAACTGTTACCCATGGTTTCAATTTTAGCATTAACAGAAACAGGAAAAGACAACATCAGTAGACATTCTGCTGATTTCCTGGGCAAATCTGTGTGATTACCTGGAGGTGGGCAGTTCCTTCTGAGAAGAAAACTAATTAACCTTTTCTTATGCTGTTGAAATTCCCAAAACTCAAATATTTGATTAAAATGCTCCTTTCCCAATGGGACAAATATTATTCTAGAACTCTGGTACTCCATTTGGGAAAAAAAAAAGGAGGGGATGGGGTAGGACAGTAAACTTAAATTGATTTGTATAAACTGACCAAATATTTCACCCATCTTGTATCTACATAAAATATTTCTTTATTACTGTAGGAAGGACGCTTTCCTGAGTGTATATTTTTAGGCTTCCAAGTCAATGAAAGCGGTTCAAATCACTTAGGAGCCAAACGGTATCTTAAAACACAAACCCAGGTCAGTTCATAAACCTAAAGCAAATGATTTTCCTATATTTTTCTTAATAATATTTGAAATGTCCCAGATCAAAAAATATTTTTAAATGTACTATATATTTCATATAACACCCTTTTTCCATCTTAAGGGGCAAATGAGAACAATATAAACAGTTTTATACAATATCACTTCTGAAATAATCTAGGCTATGTGCGCTAGGGGGAAAAACAATTCTCATCACATATTTGCTCTGACAATTTGAATTATGCACTTAACATGCACCCTTACACGTCATTTTTATTATAAATTTTTGTGCATGTGTATTTCTAATGGCCACACCAATCTGAAGATAGATTTAGGGTCACGATTACAACCCTAATTTAGGATTTCTCTAGCTCAGGCACAACTATTATGATCTCCTACCCTTAATTCAAACCACCCCTCATTTCTTTGGAGAGAATCTAAGTCCTTTGATCACAGATGCCGAAACTCATTCCTCTCAGCTTCTTTTGGAACATCTGCCATTTTCATTCTCTAAGGCTGAGGCTTCTGCTTTGCTGCCTGGTGTCAAGGTTTCTACACTGTGGTCTTCAGACCACATCCATCATGAAATCAGTGGTGGCATCTCCACCCCACAGAGCAGCAGGCAAAGCACTTCCTGTCAATCCCACAGCTGCTGCTGGGGCCACCTCAAGCGACCACTGTCACTTCCAATACTGATTCCTGCTGGTACCCATTATAGGTTATCCCAAGTTCTATCCAACATCTTCTCAGATTCTGATCAAACCTTGGAACTCACGGCTCTGTCCATCCCACGTTCCACTGGCAATGCCAACTGGAGGGATACACGTCATCTCTACCCACATGGCTTCCCTCCATGTCACACAGGTTAGCAGGTAGAGCTCCTAGGTCCCCAGCGACTGACAGAGATCCCAGTTTTTATTCCAAACCCCTCTCCCCAAGACCCAGGAATAAATGCCTGAGGATTACACCATGGGACTATATGATTGGCAAACACTAGACTGTACTCAAAACTAGTTTTCTTCTCTGGCCCTGAGTCTTCGAATGAGATCAAGATCATGTGTCTGTCTCTTTCCTTAGAATTAGTCCTTTGCCAGGAACATTCTTAGTCTTTTTTCAAAATGGAAATGCAACAAATGAACCAGTCAGACTGCAGGTAAAGAGAGCTTAGCAAGGTTTAAATTGAATATGGAATTTCACTGCATCAGTGTAACTTATTCTGATGGCCAGGAAGTATTTTTGTAAATGTCACCCAATATTTAAAGGGAACTAGGTTTTTAAAAAAAAAAAAAAATTCTGTGCAGCTGCTAAAATACTGACATCACTGAAGCATCAGAAAACCTAAATTTTTATAGGTTTTTTTCACTAAAAAGTTATGTTCATTTTAGGCCACTTTAAACCACAAATCCTCAGACATGCTCAGTCCTAGGCTGAACACAGTTTAATCAACTAAACTGAGATCACAGTTACGTTCATATGGTACACACACACACACACACACACACACACACACACACACACACACACACACTTATTTTTTCCTGATTTACCCATACTTCTAGAGTCATTCAATCTGAGAAATGTTATTTATGAAATTGATGTAAAAATCTTGAATGAGAAAACACTGCTTTTTTGAGAGTGCCTGTTTAATCTGGATTAATCAACTAAAATCTCAAGAGTTGCCCTCAGTGTGACTTTGCTGATGTAACATGCTTCATGACACAGAGAACGACCACGTCTGTTGTGTTCACTTTTGCATCTCCTGTATCTAACATAGTGCTTGGGAAATAGATGTTTGATCAACATGTTTTCAGTAAATGAGGAAGAGGAAATGGACAAATACATAAAGTATTTTGGGATTTTATATATATATATAAAACTCCTAAGCAAAATATTGTATAAATTTTATATCCAACTAATCACACATATACCACTTCCATTTTTTAATTGTACTGATGTTATGAACAATAGGATATGATGAGGAAATAGTCCAAGACTGAGGAACTGTACGGAACATTTATCAGATGCGTGTCTGGTTGATTTGTTTTGCTGTCGTGCATCCATTTCCCCTCCCTAATAGCATCACAATTTCCTAGTTCCCAGTGTGTATAGTCTTGATGGTTCAGTAACTCCAGATTCCTGTCTCCAATGACAGAAGCCAGGAAGAGCTGACAGAACCTACTTCCCCTACCTGTGACAAAGCCAAGGAGCTGGCAAGTGACCTAAGCGTGGTCAATCAAATGCTCTCCCCTAGGATTTTGCGTGAGGGAAGCAAGGATGGAAAGAACACTTGAAATAACCTCTGAAAATTAGAGATTAAAAGGAAAAAACTTCCCAAGTGCAATCAAATCACTCACCATCATTTGAACTGTTTTACTATATGCACTTCCATAATTAGTTATTTCTTCTTATCTAAAGCCTTTCCATGGCTCCTTCTCACATCTGTCCCATGTTTCATTTTACTGTCATTTAGAATTCAGTCATTCACTACTTTTAGTGCCACTATGTTACATATTCAGATTATTAAATACACCCTTTCGACCTACCCAGCCCTCAAGCCCTTGTTATGTTTAGAACCTAAGTCAATTCCTCTGTCTTTTGAAATTCTAATTAGTTGTGGGTTCTCTGTCGCTCTCCCTTTTCAAGTGCTATAATTCTGAATTTCCCTTCCTCATCAGGCTAATCATCGTCAGGCCAGGCCATGGCTGGCAGTGAGCGAAGTGGATGAGCTGGGATCAGAGAAGCAGTCTGAGTTCCGGGCAAGATGGAGCAGAGGACGTGTGGCCAAAAATCATCACAGGTAAGTTATTCCTCCTGAAATTTACAAAACAGGGGATTGAATGCTTTTGCTAAGCGTCTACCTACAAATTAAAGGCAACAGGAATGGAAAGAAGGTCTTGAGCAGAGCCTAGGTGACTTTCTTTAGAAGGGAGGAGCAGAGGCAGAGCGTGTGGAAGAGACCTGGCGGGAAGCAGGAAGGACTGAGACTTTCATTGTGTTTTTTCTCATTCACACCTTGTAAAAATGACTGATACCAACGTACAGTGTCAGCTCCGTAGCACACTGCCATTTCTCTGGGGAACCTTTAGACAAATAAGCTTCTAAGAATGCTTTAACACTGGAGTGTTCAGGAGGGATTTGAGGGTAGCCCCCAAGTGATCTTAAAATCAGACCACTCAGTAGTTCCTTATTTTGCTTGTTCCTAAAGATCAGTGTGTATTTATTTCAATCACATTTTTCCTCTCCTAAGAGGCTCAATCCATCACAAATTTGAAGTCTTTTTATTCCAAAGTTTGTTGTTAGAAAATCCCTCTCCTAGACATTTCCTTCATAATTTATCATAATCGTTATCTATCCAGCAATTTTACATTTCTATGAAATAATTTGGGTAAATAAAGTAGCATTGGTATTCTGCCATCACTTACCATTACTTTTTTTTTTAAAGCATCTAAAAGGTAGGAGTGTATTGGATACTTACTTATAGGATGAAAAAGGTGGAAATGTGTTTGATATTTACTTATAGGATGAGAATTTGTGCTCATTGTAATAATATTGTGGGGAAAAATGTAGTTACTCTATGTTACTTAAGTCATCACATTGGCAGATGATATAAATGTTCTTTTTTATTGTATTAGCAAGAAACATTGTGTTCTACAATACCTAACAGTTTCTAAATTCAGGGATTTCAAATATTATTCCTTGTTCACAGACCATAAAATTGCACATCTCATTTGCAGTTGAATTTTTTTTTGAGGCTCTCCCAAAGGCAGGTGAGCGGGGTGGGTTTAGGTAGAGATTCATCAAATAATTTTTTTAATGTTGATTATGTTCCAGAATGGAGGTGGTATAACCCCTACCTATGTCCATGTCTGGCTGGTTTTGTCAGGATAATAAATCATTCCTGGCTTTTCCATCTAAAGCTCCTTCCACTCTGAATTACTTTTGAGTTATAAAATGTTCTCTCTCCCCATTTACTAATTTCTGGTTCATAGGAGAATTTATTCAATCCATCTCTAAGAACACTTTTTATATCCAGACTTTAATTTATATCACAGAAATAATGTTAGAAATGACAAGTACAATTGAAACAGAGTTGGAACTGTTATATTGTAGGTCAGTATTAGTTATGCAGCATTTTGGAAGCTGGGAAGTTACGGTCCCCTAACAGTTCCTCAGATTCTCCCATGCAAACTTGAGTGGCTGGACTTCCAGGTCTCATCGTCTGTAACTGCACTGCTCACTACCATAGCCACCAGCCACATACGCCTATGGCACACTGGAAATGAGGCGAACTCACATTAAGACTTGCTGCCAGTATAAATACACACAGATTTCAAAGACTTCATACCAAAAAGAGTTAAATATTGCTTTAAATTTTTACTTTGATTATAAGTTGAAATAATATTTGTAGATATTGATTGATATAAAGTGTATTCTTAAAGTTCATTCACTTGTTTCTTTTTAATTTTATTAATGTGTGCTCCTGGAAATTGTTTAATTGTGTCCATAGCTCACATTATATTTCTACTGGATAGCATTCGCCTATAATTACTTTCACCCTAACACTTACCCCAGATGTCACCCTTTCCACAGCCCTCATCTTACCCTCTCTCGCCAACACCTCTCTTCCACAACTATAATTATTCTCCATGACTCACTTTATTGAGCTTCTAACAGCTGAGCCATCAAGTGGTACTCCACCTCTGAATAACCATTTACAAACTTAAAATTCAAGGTTTTCACACGGGCTCTTGGGTCCACAGAGAGTAACAATTCCTCTTGATGAAATCTGAACACCTCTGCTGAATAGAAATTTATAAAGAAGGCCTGCTCCAGCCTCCATTTGGACAAGGGGGACACATCCTTCTCCCCGGGACCCCACTGCATGAAACATCCTAGTTGCATAAGAAAAACTAATTTTCCACCAAGGGAACCAAAGATCTAAAAAATGCCCTTAGGCTGATGACATCAGAAGTTTATCTTCAGAGTCTGTACTTGAAGATGCCAGATGAAGTTTCCCTTCATGTTCCTTACTGTTCACCATCCTTGCCAGCATTTCCTTTGCCAGACTAGGAGGTTGCTCGTCTTGACTGTCTGACTCAACTCTAGACTCTCCCTTCTGAGTATGTCAGCAACCTCTCCAGCCCTTATCCTGATATGCCCTCCCCCTAACCAGTAACATCTCCCATAAAAAAAGAGAGCAGGTCTACAGGAGGGGATGAGGCATGTAAGCTATAGAGTCAAGCATGGCTTGGTTTAAATCCCTTATTCTACCATGTATTCTCTTTCTTACTTTAGTCAAGGTACAACCTTGATTTTTTTCATCTATCAAATGAGGAGAATCATAAAATATACCTGGTGTAGATTCTGCTAGTGGGCCCCAACACACATTCGCTCCTTCTAGAACCTCCCCCCTCCAATTTCAGCTTGAAACATGACTCTGAAGTAAGAACATTTCCCAGCCTCTCTTGCAGCTGGACGTGGCCAAGTGACTCATTTCCAGCAAGTGGGATAGAAGCAGGCGTGATACATGTAACTACCTGTTTGTGGCCTTCTTCTTCCCTCCCAGTGCTCGGAGCATGGAGCCGGTATCTAGTCATCTTGGACCACGAGGATGAGAACAGAAGCTCAGGGGTTCATAGAAAGGTACTGGGGCACGTCTCAGTCTCTGTTATTGTGGCCTTTACTGCATTAGCTGAATCTATACCCTAATATGTCACTCTAAGGAAGTATGAAATTAAAAGAGATGATGCACATAGAATACTTAGTATAGTGGCTAATAGATAATATGCACTCAAGAATGGCAACTGTTATGATTATTGACAGCCCTATATCCTGCCATTTTGCACAGACTTACAGGAAAACACACACACACACGGATGCACGCACACACAAGCAAGGAGAATAAGACAAGCTAAATCCACCGATTTGAACATGCATGATACGGTGTGGAAGGCAGAAATCTAGAGGCTGGTAGAATTTCCCCTGAGCTTCAGGAATCAAAATCCATAAAATAAATGCTCTGCACACCGTGATAACCTACTGGGATCTGGACGGCCTGTTCTGTACAGGTAGAGATCCTGATGAGGCC
>NW_020173498.1:599204-745664 GCF_003031525.2 Neophocaena asiaeorientalis asiaeorientalis | reverse complement strand
ATCGCCAAAAAAAAAAAAAAAAAAAAAAAGGCACAGATAGAAATACTGTCAATCTGGTCCACCTCCAGGAACCCAATCATGCCTGAATTGCTGCGAGGAGTGTAATGATGGTAAACAGGAACAGGTATGTTGGCTTCTGTTCTCCCCCACTTCGGCCATCGTGTTGCCTTTACAATAAAGCAAAATACGGTTTGGAAGCAACATCACCTCAATAATAAAAGGTAGGGGGCGTCATTGAAGCCGTCTTCCTTGGCAAGTGGCATAAAGGTAACATTTAGTGTCCACGACATTGAATTCTCCTAGCCAGCTGGTGTGTCCCTGTTAAGACTTTCATTTATTCGGCTTGAGCTGGAACTCTTTTTGTTCTCCCAGTCTATTACTTTGTCGATTTAAGGGATAACAGCCAAAGTGAAACAGCTTGCAATTTGCACCTGTCTGCTCTAAGCATTCCATGTTAGATTACGTGGGGAGCACACTCTTCACTGCTAATGAGAATAAGACTGGGTAGGGCTGAATGCAACTTTATTGGGAGGGCTTATAGGGTATTATAGTGTTTTTTCTTCTGTAAATGATCTGATAAGGACCTCTGCATTTTCATCTTTTAGAGTTCCCAGAGTAGAAGAATAACACTCAAAAAATATAAAATTGCATATTCTTTTTAAAAAAATTAAATGTCATTTAACTATGAACTGAATTAAAAATCATCATAATAATGTTTGAATAATTTGGCAAAACATCCTTGAAGATGATCCAAAATTTAGTAAATTATATTTATATATCTTCTGTTAATCAAAGGGCCCATGCTACATTTGGATTCCACAAATTTCTCACATTGGCACTTCCTGTTGAAATCATCATGACGGGTTAAATGAAGTTGAGGTGTTCACAGACGTGGTCTCGCTGGTAATTACTCTAGTTTAATGATTGTTGGCCCGCACCTCGCCTGACAGAGAACCTTCCAACTTGTCAGTGATGGACCCTTTCAGCACAGCTTCAGGAGCTCCGCCAGCCACTGCCGAGTCTGGTTAGGTCAAAGGGTTGAGCCATGTGTAATTCAGAACAGAGGAGGTCCCACGGTCACTCCACAAAAACAATTACACTACTTATTTCACTCTAGCCCTTGCCCAAAACTCACAGGCCTCACAGTTTCAGTGCAGTCAATCTAATTCTGCCCCTGGGCGATAAGCCACATGAAAATATGTGGTGCTGTGTTTATAAATCTAATCAAAAATAGAACAGTGGACAGGCACAGTGAAGCCCTACTATGGATTATGGGAATCCTTGGAAATTCTGAAGGCACTTTTAACTTCTAGAGACTCTTTTGCTATTACATTGTCTGCTACACTCGCTAATCATCCTCTTTATTCGTAAGTGCTGCAAAAGAGACTGCATTTCTGCTCACTTCTGTACTTTCCCTCCACAGATAATATTATGAAAAATAAAGCTTAAAAGGCTGCTTTTAAAGAAAAAAATAAAAATCAAAGAAGGGACTACTGTTTTATCAGTCTTACCTGTCTATCCATGTTCTCGGCTTCTTGCCCTTGGCAATGCACAGATTTAAGTCAAGTTCCTCTAAAAAAGAAAAACAGTTGAAAACTAGAATAAATTGGTCCCATTTTAAGACATATTAAGTAATTTGGAGTAGGAGAGATAGAGCTATGGTACTTCTCAATGGTCCCCCAAAATCTCAGTATAAAGTCAATAGGATTTGATTTGGTGCCTTTTTTAAAATTTTTTTTAAACTTTATTGAAGTATAGTTGATTTACAATGTCATGTTAGTTTCCAGTGTACAGCACAGTGATTCAATTATACATATTCCTTTTCAGATTCTTTTCTCTTATAGGTTATTACAAAATATTGAGTATAGATCGCCATGCTGTACAGATGGTAACTTGTTTTCATTGTTGTTCTTGTTTGCTTAGCTTAGCCTAATAAACTGAGAGCTGGCAAATCGTCACGAGATGTTTTACAAAAGTGATCTGTAGGGAAAGTTCAAACTTCATCTAGACAGCCTATACTTCCCGTGTTTATGCCTAAAATGTGGCCAGTACAGACTGCACTGAAGTTTATGATGAAAACTTCCTGTCACATGCTTTTGGTAGCTTTTATATTTCTCTTTTTAAAAATTAGAATCTCGTTCTGCGACTGTCATAGTAGATAATATCTGATAAAGTCAATGGTAGATATGTGTACTTAGGTACCAAGCAGATTAAATCCTGAGAACATTATCCAGCAAAGATATGGAACACACACACTTCACCAAAGGAAATGTGTTTGTAGCACTCATAAAACTCCTAGAGTCACGCAATAAATTATCAAATTCAATCTGTAAGCTATTCCATTTGATATTATTTCAATTGATAAAAATACTACACTAGAATACAATCCGGGGCCAGATGATTATAATAAATGGGAAATGAGTGATAGTCCCAGCATTTATTAGATTACTGTAAATAGTCATCAAAAGAGCCTTTTAAACTTGGAATTTGCCCTTTTGAAATGGTTATCAGTATTTGGCAGTAAAACAAAGTACATCGTGTATGAATGATATATATGACATATTTTTTTTTTATTCAGAGGTCTCAGTCATAGTTTTAAAAAGTCACTCTACAAAGGGCAAGTGAGCTCTTACATGGCAATCAATGTTGCAAAAGGAAAGATTTCAGTCCTTTTAGTGTTAATTTTAAAACTCTTTTTTATGTAAGAGCGACATGAAAGATGCAAAGGGTATATCGATTACTTCCTAAAATAAGGGAAATACGTGTAAAATTATTTAAAAGAAAAAACTGACATCAAAATGAGAAAATTTTAGTCAAGTAACAGAAATTGAAGTTCAACTTGCTTGTTTTTTCCATGGCACAGTGACTGAAGAGGAATTCAAAAACATCTGTTACTGGGAATGAACGTGAAGTGGAAATCTGTTTTCTTTTGTTTCCTTGAATTTGGTATCAATCTAACAGTTAATATTTGTCTTTGAAATGTTTGTAATTTGTAAAGTTGGTCATGTTTTTCTCATCATAAATTTATTTGGAGACATAGAATTCAAAACATGCAAGCCAAGAAGCACAGGTTGGCTCTATTCACATCAATACAGTGCTCAGGAGAGTTCCAAATGAGGCAGACCACTTCTCTCCCTTCACAGAAGGCTGCATTTTAAACATCTTTCTGCACCAGTATTCAGAATGCAATACTGGTACAGTAAGACTGAGTACAGCTGTGAAATAAGATCACGATCCCTTCATTTTCTCATAGAAAGCATGTAGTTGAATCCAGAAAATACTTTGATAGAACCAAGTGGTGTATCATTTTAAAAGCAGGTATCACTAGAGAAGTAAAACCGAGTATTCCTTGGTCTCATGAGTAAAAGGTGTGGCAGAAGTTCCCTCCCTGCTTGGAATCTCTGGGAGCTTAGATCAAGTATCATTTGCAATAAGGAATGTCACTCTCCAAGTCTCCATGAGCTGGAATTTGGGGTTTGTAGTCATATGCCTTACAACTGAGAGACAGCCTGCCAAACAGAGGTAATAAAGAATAATCGATCAAAGTGGGGTGTTAAAGTCCCCTACTATGATTGTGTTACTGTCGATTTCCCCTTTTATGGCAGTTAGCACTTGCTTTATGTATTGATGTGCCCCTATGTTGGGTGCATAAGTATTTACAATTATCATATCTTCTTCTTGGATAGTCAGAAAGAGAAAAACAAATATCATATGCTAACGCATATATATGGAATCTAAATTTTTTTAAAAACTGGTTCTGAAGAACCTCTGGGCAGGACAGGAATAAAGACGCAGATGTAGAGAATAGACTTGAGGATGCGGGGAAGGGGACGGGCAAGCTGGGACGAATGAGAGAGTGGCATGGACATATATGCGCTACCAAATGTAAAATAGATGGCTAGTGGGAAGTAGCCACATAGCACAGGGAGATCAGCTCGGTGCTTTGTGTCCACCTAGAGGGGTGGGATAGGGAGGGTGGGAGGGAGACGCAAGAGGGAGGGGATATGGAGATATATGTATAGGTATAACTGATTCACTTTGTTATAAAGCAGAAACTAACACACCATGGTAAAGCAATTATACTCCAATAAAGATGTTAAAAAAAAAAAAAGAAGAATCGAGCCACCGTGAGCTGTAGAAGAATCAGAGAGCATGTGACCTGGCTGTAGGGCATAAAGAGACGTGGGCAATGTATTGGTTCTGGCCTAAACATTGATACCTGAATGTGTGCTCCCAGTGCAATTCCTGGGAATTTAATTTGAAGGCCTCCAAAGTAGGAAAGAACTGCTAAAAAGTAAAATATGACCCAATTACTAAAAGTTGCGACAAGTAGATGAAGAAAATAGGTGTAAGGCCAGTGCCAGAGGCCAGATCGGTGAGAAGGACACACGGACAGCAGAGTGAAGTCTGAGGAGTGGGCAGGATTAGGAGACAGATAGAAAAAGATGGACGGAGAAGAGCTATGAGCACAGAGGGGCGATGAAAATGAGAACGATAAGTTCAGAGAACAATGGGTAGAATCTGTCAGCAAGTCATAATTTCAATAAATTAGTGCGTTACGAACAGCCACCACACCCCCTAAAAACCTATCACTGGTATAACTCGCAAAAGATGGAGCCAATCAGAAAACTGATATATTTGCCAAACTATCTGTATGACCTATATTGTCAAGAAAGTCCAAAGTAGCGTTCTTTTCATTAGAAAAGAAAAAAGAAAGAAAAGAAAAATAACAGTTATAAACGCTATCAATTTATCAAGCCAAACCTTGTTTTTGGCTTTTCAGGAACAGTTAATGAACTAATGAGCACCATTATGGAATTTTCACTCTGGCTACAACTTTGGACCACGGAGTAGCATGTTTGTTGAAATTCAAGCAGCCTACAATAGGAATCACGTTTTAAAATCTGGCCTCAAACTTGCAAGCAGGTTGATAACTGCAATGTAACCTGCTTGCAAGTAACCTGTTGACCATATCCTGTCGGGCCCAGGTTAATAATCACTAAAAATCTAATTTGTACAGTCACTTTTTTTTTTGGTTTGTTTTAAGGCTGATCTTAAAATGGCTTTCACTGAAATTGTTGACCTTGTATTGCAAATTAAATCCTGGCATTGCCAAATCTCTGACAACTGGTTCATTGCTTCCAGAGAAGGGAATTAGCATGGCTACAGCTGTCATTCCATTGCATTTTTCTTCTCAAGCAGACCAGCAAGGGCAAAAATGGTGTTAGACAGAGGTCGCAAGCCAGATTCTGTCTGCAAACATGTTTTGTTTGACCTCCACAGTAATTTAAAACATATTGAGCCAATATTTTAAAATAAGAAAATTGCAGTCAAAATCCGACTTCTGGCTTCTCTTGGAAAATTAAAAAATTCGGCAACATCGATGGTGCGTGGTGGCAGCATGCTCTTTAGGCAGTGTTATTAACGTCTAGGGTCCCCGCTCTCCCTGTTGCAGACCACAAACCAAAATGTAAGCTCCATAAAGGCAAGTCTTGCTGACTTCATTGCTGCATCCTCAGAGCCTAGAATAGAGCCTGGCCAGTGGTGGGTGCTTGGCAAATATTTAATGTTGAAGGAAATGATCTCAGGAGCAGACAGGTAACTTTAATGGGTGACTTTTTAAAACAGTAGACAGTGCCCAGGAACTGTCACAACATGCCTCAATCTAAAAAAAAAGGGGCGAAGGTCAAATAAATTCTACCAGTCCTTAGGCAGAGAGAGAGACAGAGTACTCACATATCATTCTGCTTGCTCTGCCGTTTTTCTTATAATGAAATATTTCTCTGTATCCCTGCCACTCTCAAAAGTAAAGCCACAAGTGTCAAGGAAAATGATAGTGATCACAGACCCAGCACACTTCACTCATTTATACTTCTTGCCTGGCCTCTACAGACATCTGAATTTGATACCTCTGGGAGAGACATGAGAGTAGGCTGACACCCATAATAACAAACTGATCTACTAGTACTCCTCTCTCATTCTGCCCAGTAGTTTTCTGTACTACAATCTAAATCTATATTAGAGCATAAATTAAAAGGGGAATATAAAACCTACCTGGGAAGGTCACTAGTTAAACCTAACACACTATCACTTAAGTAAAGAGTCAGAATAACACGGTGGAATAAACTTGTGTTTACAGCTAGAAAGACACTGGTGCAAATCTCTTGCACATGCGGAAGTTGCTTAACCTCTGAAAGTCTCCAATTTCTCTGCATTAATAGTTGAGAAAAATTTTAAATTATATATGCCAGACTTCCGGCTTCCACTTAAGGTATAGAAAGCTGGAAAGGGTGTTGTTGCCAAACATAAAGCAAAAAAAATCCTGAATGTCTGTAAATTCACAACTTTTATGAAACCCGCCAGGCAGCTGAAGTCACAGCATAACCAACTAATCCAAAATCTAAGGAAAGACCAATGCCTCTAAGGAGTAACAGCCTGCAAGTACTTGCTTATTGGAGCAGACACGGAACCCCTTAGAAGCCAGTAAGGAGAATTCAGCTAAACATTTTTAACAAACTTCTGAAATTGTTAACCAGGTCTGAATGTCACCTAGTGTGAGAATATAGAACTTGTGGGATCTTCAGACACAAGGGTAATTCACAAATGTTCACAGGCTCTTCTCCATGGACCTCCTGGGTTCTCAGGAGAAAAGTGGGTGCAAGGTGAGAGTTCAGAGCAGTGGTTCTAATTAGGGGGCAATTATACCTCCAAGAGGAAATCTGGCAATGTCTGGAGACAATTTTATTTCCATACCTGGAAGGAGGCTACTGGTGCCCAGTAGTTACTAAACATTTTGCAACACATAGAATAACTCCCTACAACAAAGAACTATCCAATCCAAAATGTCAATAAAGCTGCCGTTGAGAATCAGAGAAAACCTCTCTTGTGATGGAATAGAGCCACTGTAGAAAAATGCAAAGGCCCACCTGGATACTCCACCTTTATCTCCCTTCAGGAACAAAAGTCTTCATTTTCCGGAGAATGTCAGTAAACCCTGTTGCCCCCAGCCAAGGTTAAGACCCATTGCAGCTGAGAGAAGAGAACACAAAAATACCCTCTAGCCCTGGAGTAGGGGCAAGAAAACACCCTGGACCAAACTCTTAAAAGTCTCCTACCTAAGAAAGAGGGGCAGGATCTGAGATGACCCCATCCTTGGGGCACAGAGACACAGCTTCTTCCTGAGAAGAATACCTGCTCAGCTTACCATGAGGCTACCAGGCACTGAGCAGCAAGTAACATCAGTGTACAGCTGGGAGAAGGGAGACTATGGAGACTGATGCTCCCTCAAGTGCAGTCACAATGGAAAAACTTAAACTTGAGGCTTGAGCAGACATTGAGGAACCTTCTCTGAAAACCAGCCATCATTCTAAGCACAAGTTAAAACGAAGACTAAGACAGGAGCTAAGTCTGTGGTACACTGATGATAACCTTAACCCTAACCAAGCCCAGTTCAAGTACTCATGAGATGGATCAACCTCCCACATGGAAAGACTAACAAAATAAAAGATATGCCATTTCTGGGCATGAATAATATCTACTTCAGTCTCTACTGTTCTACCCTAGATAACCAGCTTTCAAACACTGTTAGGTGAAAGTGAAAAAGCAAAGAAAAACAAAACACCCTGCCAAGAAGACAAAGCGATCAACAGAAGCCGACTTGGATCTGACCCAGATGTCAGAACTACCAGAGACAGAATTTTAAATAATGTAACTAGATAAAGTGACGTACGTCATCAAGATGGCAACATAGGTGATTCCTGACTTCAGTTCTCCTTTACAAGAAGAGAGCAACTATCCATGGACCAGACACCACTGTGAAAATCCCAAAACCCAGAGGGTGAGGCTGAAATATACCCCTGGACAACAGAGATCCAGAAGGACAGAATTACAAAGACAAGAGGAGCGGTTTCACTGACTGCATCAACCCTCCCCCAGGCCGACACAATGCTTAACCGAGGGCACCCCTGGGCCTACAGTTTCCCCAGTATGAAAAAGAGAACCCAAGGTGGATATTCAGCTTCCCCAGCATTGAGGGATGTTTCCTGGGAGACTCACTTGGGTCTGACCTCATGGGAATCACTGGGGGAACCTTTGGAGCTTAGCCACTGGGGATCAAATAGAGATGCAGAAGGTGTCAGAGCTTATAGCAACTGCTGCTCAGACCCTGTTGACACACCAGGTTCCTGCTCACCACAGTGTCCAAGAAGAGATTCCAGCTAGCAGCTCTGCCCATTTTCAGAGCCAAGCTGGTGGCCCCATGCGGGCAGAAAGCTCAGTTGACAGCTCTGTCTGTTTGAATCCCAAGCCAAAGAGCTAAGTGTCCATGGAGCACATCCTATGGCCCACCAAGCAAGGGTACAAACTTGCAGTCCCACCCAACTTCCGAGCACAACCTCCAGTCCTGCCCCATCGGGAAACATGCCACAGATGCCCAGCAGGCACAGAGCACATCCTATAACCTATATGGGCAGCGACCCAAGCCCGTAGCCTTGCCCAATTGTTGACCCTGACCCTGCATAATCACGGAGCCTAAGTAATGACCCAGAGCAGCCTCAGAGCCCAGTCTACAGCAATGCTCAGCTTCAGAGTCCAGCATACAACCCCACTCGGCAGTGGAGCCCAGCATATGGCCCTGCCTGATTGCTGAATACAGACTGTGGCTTTGCCCAGGCATGGAGTCACAGAGCACATAGCCTGCGATTCCACCCAACCCGGGATTATAGACAGCAACTTTGTCTAACTGTAGAGCATGGTCTCCAAGCCAACTCAGCTGTGGATACAGCTGGAGGCCCCACTTGACCAGAGAGCCAAATGAGCAATCACCCCCAACAGCAAACCACAGCCAGTGACCTACTGGATTGCATGGAAGTCATATATCTGATAAGGGGTTAATATCCAAATTATATAAGGAACTCATGTAACTCAATAGTGAAAAAAAATCAATTAAAATATGAGAAAAAGACCTGAATATACATTTTTCTAAAGAAGACATACAAATGACCAACAGGTACATGAAAGGGGGATCAACATCACCAATCATCAGGTAACTGCAAATCAAAACCATAGTGAGGGGGTTTCCCTCGTGGCACAGTGGTTGAGAATCCGCCTGCCAATGCAGGGGACACGAGTTCAAGCCCTGGTCTGGGAAGATCCCACATGCCGCGGAGCAACTAGGCCCGTGAGCCACAACTACTGAGCCTGTGCTCCGCAACAAGAGAGGCCGCGATAGTGAGAGGCCCGCGCGTCGCGATGAAGAGTGGCCCCCACTTGCCGCAACTAGAGGAAGCCCTCGTGCAGAAATGAAGACCCAACACAGCAGAAATAAATAATAAATAATTTAAAAAAATTTTAAAAACCACAGTGAGGTATCACCTCACACCTGTTTGATAAGCTGTTACCAAAATGACAAGTGATAACAAGTGTTGGTGAGGGTGTGGAGAAAAAGGAACCCTTGTGCTCTGTTGGTGGGAATGTGAATTGGTGCAGCCACTATGGGAAGCAATATGGAGGGTCCTCAAAAAATTAAAATAGAACTACCATATGATCCAGCCATCCCACATCTGGGTATATATCTGAAGGAAATTAAATCACTATGTCAAAGAAGCATCTGCAACCCCATATTTACTGCAGCATTATTTACAATAGCTAAGACATCTAAACAACCTAAATGTCTATCAATAGATGAAGGGACAAGGAAGATGTGGCTCATATATGCAATGGAATATTATTCAACCATAAAAAGGAAGGAAATTTAGACAGAGACAAATAATGTATGATCTCATTTATATGTGGAATCTGAAAAAAATAAACCCCACAGAAACAGAAAGTAGATTTGTCACTGCTGGGGTGGAAGTATGGATGTCGGGGAAATGGCTGAAGGTGGTCAAAGTGTATAAACTTCCAGTTCTAAAATAAGTAAGTTATGTGATCTAACTTATAGCATGGTAAATATACAGTACTGGTAAATATACAGTACATGGTAAAAATACAGTACCGTATTTTTTACTTGAAACTTAAGTGAGTAGATTTTGAACGTTCTCATTACCAAAAAAAGGTAAGTATGTGAAAGTGATGGATGTGTTAACTAACCTTACTGCGGTAATCATTTTGCAAAATCTGTGTATATCAAACCATCATTCTGTATGCCTTAAAATTACATGGTGTTATATGTCAATTATATCTCAATAAAGATGGAAGAAAACATGTAATTAATGTGTTAAAAGCTCTAATATAAAAGGTGGGCAACATAATGAATATATGAGGAATTTCAGCAGAGAGATAGAATAATAAAGAATCAGATGTAGGGCTTCCCTGGTGGCACAGTGGTTGAGAGTCCGCCTGCCGATGCAGGGGACAAGGGTTCGTGCCCCGGTCCGGGAAGATCCCACATGCCGCGGAGCGGCTGGGCCCGTGAGCCATGGCCGATGAGCCTGTGCGTCTGGAGCCTGTGCTCCGCAATGGGAGTAAACCCGTAAAAAAAAAAAAAAAAAAAAAAAGAATCAGATGGAAATGTAGACGTGAACAATATGGTAAGAGAAATGCAGAATGCCATCAATAGACTTATTAGTAGTCTCAGTACAACTGAGAATGAAATCAGTTGAACTCAATCTCTCAGCAACAGAAATTACCCAAATTAAAACAGAAAGATAAAAAGACAGCAAAAAAACAACACAAAACAAAACAGAGCAGAGTATCCAAAAGTAGTAGGAAAATTCCAAATGGACTACCACACCTGTAATTTTGAATATAGAAAAAAAAGACAGGCAAAAAAATCATCAAAGGAATAATGACTAAAAATTCCCTCAAATTAATTACAGACACCAAAGCAGAGATCAAAGGAGTTCAGAAAACACCAAGTAGGATAAAACACACACATGTATACACATCATATACGAACCATTGAAAACCAACAGCAAAGAAGAAATCTTGAAGCTAATCAGAGAAAACAGGCATATCACACATAGAGGAACAAAGTTAAGAATTATAATAGACTTCTCATCAGAAACTCTGCAAGCCAGAAGAGTGTGGAGAGACATCTTTAAAGTGCAGAAAGAAAGATAACACTAAGTTTAAAAATTCTACACCCAAGGAAAGTATCTTTCAAAAATGATGATGAGGGATACGGATATGGCAGAATGAAGAGATGGTCAAATCCTAGCCCCCAAGAAACAATCTAAATTTGGAAGGGGGAAAGATCTAAAACAATAAATTCAGTCTCTGGAAAAAGACGAGAGGCGAACAACAGATGGAGAAACATGCATTTGTGGAAAACTGCAGAAGTTAAGGAAAGTACTGTGGGTACATCCTAGACCAAGGTTGCTCCAATATCTGCAGTGCCCCCTCACACCACTCCAGCTGGGCCAATGTAGTAGTGCTGCCAAGGAAGGACTGGCAGTAAAAACCAGCAGTTTCACTGCTGTGGAAGGGGATTTTGGTGCTGAGGACAGAAAACCCATACTCAGTTACACTGTGAGTGAGAGTAGCAAAGTCAGTGGGAAACAAGTGATGACAGCCCATGGCTCTATTACCCTGAGTTGCAGTCCCACTTGGGGTGAGCAGTAGACCATTCAACTCATCAGAAAATTGACAAGGAGATCCTGGAGCTGAGAGAGCCAAAGAAGCGCTAAATGGGTACTCCATGGATCCCTGTTGACCGGGAGGCTGCGCACATGTGCAGGGAAGACTCAAGAATATCCAAGCTACCTGCACATGCCCGGCTGACTTGGATGCTATGCAGATCTGCAGGAAAGACCCAAGAGGACCTGGCAGAAAGTAAGTCTGTGAATTTTTGAAAACTGAATTTTAAACATGTTCCCAGTCCCACACCCAGATCCATCAGCAGAGGAGGGAGATCTTACAGACTCAAGGTGTCTGTGGACCATCACTGGTTGACCACCATGCTATACAGACACGGAGGAGCCTCTATAAAGCCAAGCTAAGACTGTTTATTAAAGTTTTAAAAAAAACTGAGCAGAGACAGAAGCAGCCACACATCACAGGGAAGACAGATTCAACAGATTAAGTTCAGAAACATTACTAAAAACAAAATAAATGAAAACAAGCCAAACAACGAAAACAAAATACAACAGCAGCAATAGTCATCCTCGAGGCAAAAACTCAAAATCATATTTGCTGCACCATATTATCTAAGAGTCAGGTTTTCAACAAAAATTTATAGGACAGTGAAGAAGTAGAAAAGTGTGACCTACATTCAGGAAAATAAGCTGTCAACAAAAATTAACTCTGAGTGGGTAAGGAAGTTGTATTCAGTAGACAAAGACTTCAAAGCATTTTTTATAAAATGTTCAAAGAATTCAAAGAAACCATGGCTAAAAAATTCAAGGAAAATGTATTAACAGACTCAAATATAAGAAATCTTAAAAATATATATATATAAACGGTCAGATGGAAATTCCAGAATTGAAAGACGTAATGATTACAATGAAAGGTTCACTAGATGGGTTCAACAACTCATGAAATGAGATAGCAGAGAAGGAATTAAGAATATTAAAGATATATCCATAGAAATTATCCAATTTGAAGAAGAGAAAGGAAAAATGTGGAGAAAAATGAACAGAGCTTCAGAGACCTATGAGATATCAAGCATAAGCAGCATACATGTGATGAGAGTCCTAGGAAGAGATAAGAAATATAAAGGGGTGGAGAAGATATCTGAAAAAATAATGACCTAACAGCAGAGCATCAAAATCCATGAAATGAGACGGACAGCGAAAGAAGAAATAATTCAACAACATAATCGGACACTCTCAGTAACTGATAGGACTAGAAAGAAAATCAAAGGGGATACAGAAGAATGCCTCTACTAACCAACTTGACTTACCTGAGTTTTATGAGAACATCTAACCAACAACAGCAGAATAAACATCTTTTAAGTGCACATGGAATAGTCTCTAGGAGATACCATATGCTAGGCCATAAAATAAGTATCAAAAAGTTAAAGAATTAAAGTAATTCAAAGTATGTTCTCCAACATCAAATGAATTAAATTTGAAATCAAAAACAACAAAAATTGAAAATCCGTAAATATCTGAAAATGAAACAACCCACTCTAAATAACTCAAGGTTCAAAGAAGAAACTGCAAATGAACTTAAAAAATAATTTTAACTGAACTAAAATGAAAACACAAGATATCAAAAAACATGGGATGCAGCAAACAGTGTTTAAAGAGAAATTTATAGCTTAAAATAGCTGCATTATAAAAGAAGGTCTTAAATCATTACATTTTCACTTTTTTTTTTTTTGCCATACACGGGCCTCTCACTGTTGTGGCTTCTCCCGTTGTGGAGCACAGGCTCCAGACGCACAGGCTCAGCGGCCATGGCTCACGGGCCCAGCCGCTCCGCGGCATGTGGGATCCTCCCGGACCGGGGCACAAACCCGTGTCCTCTGCATCGGCAGGCAGACTCTCAACTGCGCCACCAGGGGAGCCCTACATTTTCACTTTAATGAACTAAAAAAAGAGTAACAAATTAAATTCAAAGCAAGAAAAAAAGGAAAAATTTAAATTAAAGTGAAAATCAATAAAAAAGAGAAACAATAGAGAAATTTATTGAAACCAAAAGTCGGTTCTTTTAAAAGATCAACAAAATTGATACATCTTAAACCAGACTGACAAAGAAAAAAGGAGAAAAGACATAAGTTATAAGAATTAGCAATGCAAGTGGGACATCACTATAGACCCTAATCAAAGTTTAAAAGACTACAAGGGAATATTCTGAATGACCTTATACTAATAAATTAGAAAACTTAGAGAAAAAGGGCAAATATCTAGAAATTACCCAACTTGGTTCAAGAAAAAAAATAGAAATTCAATGTACTTAAAACAAGTAAAGAAGTAAAGAATTTAAATTAGTAATTTTAAATATTCCCATTAAAAAAAAAAAAAAGCCTAGGTCCAAATGACATCAGTGGACTGAATTTGATCAAATATTCAAATAGTAACCATTCTTCACAAACTCTTTCAGAAAATAAAAGAGGAAAGAACAGTTGCCAATTTTATTTTATGATACCAAAGCCAGGCAAAGACTCTGCAAGGAAAGAAAATTACAGATCAATACCCTTTATCAACATAAATGTGAAAATCCTTAACAAAATATTAGTAAGCCAAATTCAGCAACAAAACAAAAGAATGAACTTATATCCAGTACTGGGTTGAACAGTGTCCCTCCAAAATTCAGGTCCACCTGGAACCTCAGCATGTGACCTTATTTGAAAATAAGGTGTTTGCAGATATAATTAGTTAAGATGAGGATATACTGGATCAGGGCGAGCCTTAAAGCCAATGCTGGGTATCCTTATAAGGGCGAGGAGAGAGCACACATGGAGACACAATGAAGAAGTCCATTTTGAAGGTTCAGGCAGAGATTGGAGTTATGCTACCACAAGCCAAGGAACACGGAGGGTTATTGGCAACCACCAGAAACCAGAAGAGGCAAGAAAAGATTCTTCTCTAGAGTCTTTGAAGGGAGAATAGCCCTGCTGATATCTTAATTGCAGACTTCTGAAGTAACTGAAAAATTAAATGCAGAACCGGGAGAGAATAAATGTCTGTCATGGTCTTTTGTTATGGCAGCCCAAGGGAACTAATAGGGATCCTTACCTAATACCATCCACAAAAATTAACTCAAAATGGATCATAGATCTAAATGTAAGAGCTAAAACTATAAACATTCTAGAAGAAAACATAAAAGAAAATGTTTGTGACATTGTCCTATTTACAATTAGGTATAACACCAAAAGAATGATCCATTGAAAAAATGGGAAAATTGGCCTTCAGATTAAAATTTTATGCTCTTTAAAAGATACTTGTGGGCTTCCCTGGTGGTGCAGTGGTTGAGAGTCCGCCTGCCGATGCAGGGAACATGGGTTCGTGCCCCGGTCCGGGAAGATCCCACATACCGCGGAGCGGCTGGGCCCGTGAGCCATGGCCGCTGAGTCTGCGCGTCCGGAGCCTGTGCTCCGCAATGGGAGAGGCCACAACAGTGAGAGGCCCATGTACCGCAAAAAAAAAAAAAAAAAGATACTTGTATTAGTTTTTCATTGTGACATAACCATCACCAAAAACTCAGCAGCTTGAAACAGCATCCATTTATTACTATAGATCAAAAATCTGGCACGGCATGGCTGGGTTCTCTGCTTAGACTGAAATCAAGATGTCAGCTGGCTATATTCTCATCTGGTTTGAGGTCCTTTTTTAAGCTTATTCACATTAATGTCAGAATTCAGTTATTTGCACCCGTAGGACCAAAGTCCTGAATTCTTGCTGGCTGTCAGTTGGAAACCATTTTCAGCTTCTAGAGGCAACCACATTTCTTATCATGTGGCTTCCTGTCTGCAAGACAGCAATAGTATATCGAATCCTTCTCATAATTTGAATCTCTTTGACTTCTACTTCTACAACCAGCCAGAGAAAACTTTCTGCTTCTAAAGGGCGCATGTGATTAGATTTGCCTACCTGGATTACATCTTACAATCAACCGACTTGGGACTTTAATTATTGCAAAATCCCTTCACAGCAGTACCTATATTAGTGTTTGATTAAATATCCAGGGGACAGAAATCTTGGAGTACCTTTATACAAGGGAAATTTGGACACAAAGACAGCTATGCATAGAGGGAAGACTATGTGAAGACACAGGAGGAACGCCGTCTACAAGCCAAGGAACACCTAAAGCTACCAGAAGCTAGAAGAAAAGAGCGGAACAGATTCTCCTTGTGGTACTTTGTTATGACAGTCCTAGCAAACTAGTAGCCTATGCATGATTAAAATGTACCTCATTTATACTCTTCTCCTTTCCCCTTCTCTCTGCATCACTTCAATTATGGACGTTAATTGGATTCCACGATTGTCATACCTTCTAATGGTTACATTGAATAATATTGAACCTCTATTATTCCATAACATAAAAAGAGTATCTCATCACTTCCTACTTTTATAAGATGAGCATCTTAGGGTCCACATCCCTCCTACACCTTTCTTCCAGTCTTTTATCTCCAAATCTCTTTCAACTATACCTTCACTTTTTTTCAAGAATGGAAATGTACATTCTGTTATAACCATAATAATTATAGCATTTTTTTTGCTTTGTCTATAAATTGATTCCAACAACCAAAACCTGATAAACTTTATAATTGTGACTTTATTAATAAAACTTATGGCAAGACTATGTTGGTCGATAAATTATTTTTCCTCTTATTACAATGTCATGACCCCTGTGCTACTCAAAGGAGAATGGATTTGGCATCAAGGTTAAATGGCCCTTTCATCTAATGTTTATGATTCTCACTTCCCCATCAATCTTCTTTTTTGTTCCTCTCTTTCTCTGAAACTTCAATTCATCAAATATTTGATTCCCTGGGTGGAATCTCTGCTTCATTTAACTATCTTTCCTGTATTTTCTAAATCTTTGACAGCTTTTTTTTCTACATCCTGGAACATTTCTTTAACTTTGTCTTACAACTCTTTTATTGAGTCTTTTTTTTTTTAATTTCCAGTTAGACTTAATTTCTAAGAGTTCTTTTTGTTATCTGATTTTTATTTTTTTTGGCATCCTATTATTGTTTTAGGAATGCAATACCTTCTTTAATTTCTCCAAGGAGAGTTTGTTTTGTTGTAATTTCTCCACTATCTTAATTGCCTCCATTGCTCAGGATAAGTTTTTTAGTTTGCTTTTCACAGTCTTTCCATTTCATACTGCTGTTTTTCCTCAAATATCTGACAATCCTTGGTTGACCATCTACATTTAAGTACAAGAGAATTGAAAGGCTAACAAATTCTTATGTATGCGAGTGCAACCTCTTTTTAAGGTAGACAGCCATAACTTCAGGATACAAAGATAAGGAGGCAGCCATTAAACTGTCCTCTTACATGTGAGCATAAAGCCCCAGGATCTGTAAAACTTGTCCAAATATTCTCAGACAACTGCTTCAAAACATTTAAAGAAGAATCTCTTCAGTTTCCTCCTATTGATAAATGCCTGACTGTCCACCATTCCAAGGATTTTAATTATATTTTGTTTGTTGTCATATCCCCAAAAAGAACTCTGAAAAACTAGGTATCCTTTAGATGACTTTGGGTTCACATACAAAATGTTTCATCATAAAGTAAACACTTGCTACAAATGTAATTTCTGGTATACTGTAAATACTGAAATTTTTAAATAACTCTGTTACATCACTTTTACAGATCTCATAAATGTATCCAATGGAATCTAAATGTAATATTCAATACCCTCTATTGCCCATTTTCAAAATACATGAACTAGCTCTTCTTTATTGTTGATAACTTGTAACATTCCTTTTTCAACTTGGACTCCTATTTCTATTTCACTTCCCCTACGGAAATTTATTGTTATATTCTCATTTGTTATATATTGGTGCTTGAATAAACATATATTTTGTTGAACACTCCACATTCATCTGCCACAAAAATATATATAAATTGAAATTACACTTTTTTCTGCATTCTATAATCCTAGAATCCTTTATTAACTTTTTCTTCTCAATTAAGCTATAATTAGGTCACAATTGAGCAAAAGTATAAATACAGCATATAACAACTATTGATACATAATTATCAAACACAAAATGTAAAAATGCCCCTAAGTAAAAGGAATGATACAGGGCCCCTCCGTTCAGTTCAGCATCTTACGCCCTGCACAACTGCAGGGGGCGCCATTCAACCCAAAGCCTGCGTGAGCATCATCCTTGAAGTAGTGCATCTGTACAGGTATAAGCAGCAGCCGCGTGTGGGATGTTTTTGTTCAATCAGCTCATTTGTTTGGAATATTACTGACATATATTTCAGCCTCGATTTGGTTGCTATTTTTCTGGATATACACATTGAAAAACATTGTTCATATAAATAAAGAAACGAAAACGGAAGGGACTTTTGTTACAATTCGTGGAATCATCAAATTATTTTTAATAATCTATGAGTTGGCTCTATCTGTGCCTGAAGACCCCCTCCCCATACCCCTTTACATGCAAGAGTAAGCACTGTGTGTGAAGGAGAAAAAGAGGTGGCAGGGGAGAACTCTGGTTTTGTTCTCAATTTTCAAATAGACTTGTATTTGCAATTCTGCTCTCTTCTACTGACCAATCCCTGGGGTGTTGCTGGATCTACTGGTTCCCTTCTCCCCCTGCCACTTCCTCCAGGTGATCACTTTTTTGATCCTGCTTCATCAACCAATGCAGTTCATCTATTTTTCCTTTTCCAGAAATTCACTGTCATCTCCTATCTGCAGATCCCTACCAACCTACATGCTTTTATTAGTCTTTTACTAACCTTTTAATAAAAACTCAAGAGAAATATGAGAAAAAAAATATATATATATATCTTGAACCAAAAACTCATAGAAAGGCCATATTATATTCACCAGCTAAACTAAACAGACCACTAAAATATGTCCTACCCAGAGCAGTGAAGGTCCTTTTAGTGCCTGTTCAGGGCGGCCCAGCTGTTCGTTCCACCACTAACTAAGCCTTGCCGTTTTCATCATTAAAATGAACTGTGCCTAATGGAGCCCACAAAGCACTACACTAGTGACTGTGGTTAAAGTCATAGGGTCAATGAATACAAGCCCATACCTGCTTTATCCTAGCAAGAATTCAGCTTTCAATTTTCCTAGCACCAAACAGAAGAAAAATTCCAAACTGCATTAACAAGGTAGTACCAGTAGGGAGGAAAAGACTGCCTTCAGCAAGCACAAGCCTTTAGAAAGCACACCTGTTTCTTTGTTATTGATAGTGCGATTAATTGATCCCTAGAATCTGATTGAGAACATTGGTATATAAATCTTGTCACATGTACAGTTCCAGAAACATCACTGCTAGTAATGCATAGCATATTTCAACGGCCCCTGGCATGCATTTCTGGATTAGTGTCACATAGGGGTTCACATGAAACAACAAGCGTCATTTGTTTATACGGTCACACTTCTATCCTTCATTTTCCTTCAGATTCAACTTGACATGGGCTTTACGTATCAATAAACACATCGGTGTGGGTTTACATTTCTTCGTCAGGTATCCAGGAACAAAATATAGGTTGATTCACAAGGGGAATTTATGTCATGAAAGGATATTTTTGTTACCAAAAGAAGCAAATATTATTACTTATTCAGTGTGCCCACTACCTGAACTGTTCACTTGTTTATTCTCTCAATCATTCCACCATATTTATTGGGCACCTAGTATATGAAGGACACTGTTCCAATGTAGTAGGTGACAATGATCCCAGTCCCTAAGGAAATTACAGTCAGGGGGAAAAATAACTAGCACATAAATAATAGCAACTTCAAATAGAAAGGCACAACCAATGAGATAAAAATGACACAACTAGTCATAAAGAAACCACTGAGAAGTTGACCAAAGCCTGAGATCCCTCAAAAAATTAGACATAGGTGGAAAAAAAAATTCAAACTCATTGGAAATGTAAGTATTAACAACATGGTGATTGATTAGGGACTAAGGCTTTACATATATGATATCATTTCATCCTCACTACAACCCATAAGGGAGGGCTACATTATCCCCACTTTACAGATAAGGACACTGAAACTCCCAAGAGGTTAGATGACATGGCCAAGGCCACCTAGGAAGCTGTGATCCAGGTTTCAAAGGCCAGTGTGCCTTCACTGCCTAGACCACTCTCTTAGCTGAGTTGCTCACCTGTCACTTAGTATCTTTGACAGGCATTAAGGCCTAGAGTTGCTCCATGTGAGGTAAGCGGGGAAAAGCAAATGAAAAATTTATTATGACTGAAAAATGTGTCTTTTAACTAAGGGAAAGCTAAAACCTCTTACATTGATTCCTAAGTGAATTTTTGACTAACATTCATGTGCCTAAGTTCCCCAGTAAAAGTTCTAAACTGGCCCAAAACATTCATATTTACAAATGAAAAATAGCGCTGAAAATTCCACAGGTTGTAAAGAACTTAAGGAAATGTCCCCCACCTTCCTGGTTCACATAGCTTCATATCCAGTGGTCAGTTGGGAAAATAGGAAAGACAGCTCATAACTATTGGAACTCTACCTTTCTAGTTCACAGTACACTACAAAATATTCGGTCTGACTAAACTGTTTCTTTGATTGCTATTTTGTTATTCCCAACATTATAACTATACACACACACACACACAAATAGATTTTCACATATATATGTGGGTTTTTTGGTGGCTTACTTTTAACAAGCTGTTAAGAAGAAAATTCACCTTTTCTATCCTCTGAATACTATCTAAGGGGAGGTTATTATCTAGAATCTGCCTTATTGTGTGTGTGTGTGCTGTATATACTTGTTTCAATGGATAAAACCAAAATCTTAGAACTGTCTGTATTTTTAAAATACTTCTTTTGAATCTATGAAAATCACAAAAATAATGTAACCTTTTCAAACTGTGCTAAATAATTTAGATCCAGTTTCTATTATTCTTTTGTCTCCTGGGTCACAGAGATATGGGTGGTTTGTAATCTAAGCCAGTGGCTCTCAAACTTTAGTGTACATTCAAATCACCTAGAGGGCTGCCGGGCCGGCCCACTGCACTTACACCACTAGCAAGTTTGGAGGTGATACAGATGCTACTGGTTCAAAGACTAGCCTGTCAGAACCACAGCATTAAACCAATCTGAACAAGAAAGAGCACTGAACTAGGAATCAAGAGACCGAGACTCTAATCCTAGATCTGTCACTGTCTTGCCAGGTAACTTTACTGAAGTCATTTGACCTCTCTCAGATTCTGTGTCTCCATTAAATGACATACTTTAATTAAATAACTTCTAAAAATCCCATGTCATTCTATAATTCTGTAACTGACCCAGAAGATAGAGACTACTCGACCATGCATACCAAACGATTTGAAAGATCAGTTCTTAACAGCTAACACAGTCATTCTGTTTCAAGAAAAATATATGCTATTGTCCCATACTGTCAGTTCTGCAATAATGCCATATATGCATTCCTAAAAATCATCACATTATGCTAAATTGTGAAAAAAAAAAGACCATGATTTATGGGTAAAATGGGATTAGGGACACAACACTAAAAAATGGTAATCGGTGACTCATAGGAAAAAAAAGATAGGAACCTATTAACAGTAGCAGGGTTTCCTACAGGTTCAATGGCTAAGCAATGCACGAATGCTACAATAAATATGACACTTTACCTTGGAAAAGACTTGAGGTTTGCTGTGGACTTGGGCTGGGAAGAGTTGCAGCCTGTGAATTATTTCGCAGTGGTGGAAGGAAGGTGATCTGAAATAGAAAGTTGTAACAGCAGATATGGACAGATGTAACCCATTGATCTCACTTGGGAGTTGGCACGAACATCACAGTTCAACAACCTTTTGCAGCCTTAAACCCTGGGGCATGTTTTCCTGTCTTGGAGATGAAGGTCCTACAAAGCATGCATCTATAGTAGATACCTGTTTCATCAAATTTGAAAATTAGGTCCAACGTGTAGCCTCCTTCTTCAATTAACTTCTGTATCACTGCTGGAAATACTTTCTCATCTGTGCTCACAACTTCGCCCAACAGCCGAGGGTTTTGGAAATTGCAGCAACATTTAAAGCTACTACAACAGTCACTACTGGCACCAAAAGGACCCGGATTTGGCAATTTCCATTTAAGGTCTTCAAGTATAAATAGTGCTTTCCTTTTGTATATGCTCGGCGACTTGAACCAAAACGCTTAGATTCATCTGGGATGTTGAAAGAGGTGAGTTTTTTTTTTTTTTTCTTTAATGTAGAAAAAAATCACAAACTCAAAGAATAGGAAAAGACAACCTTCAAGGTTAATGCTACCTGGGAGATGTCTGAGGTGTGTCCGTGTGTATGCTTTGTGTATTTCTACATGTTTTGGTTTATGGAAGAAATATGCTTAAACAAACTCAAAATTCACATTTTACTAAAATTATTCCATAACATCATTCACATTCATATTTCCAAAACAGGTGCTTGGCAAAATGAATGCACTTTTGATGACAAATATTACAGCCTTGATGTTGGAAATGCCATACGGTCAGGTATAGAATATTGTGAATCTTCCATAGTCTCTCATAGGTGGGATTGAAGACATTTAGGAAATGACTTCTATTACATGGGGAACAACCCATGAGACTCATGACTTTAATACAATTAGTCATAGTATAGATGAGAATGTAAGGGCTGGGCCTGGGGGGGTCCTTAAAAGGAAGGTCCAGACTAAGGTCAGGTGTTTATTAAGGTTAATGCTATCTAAGATAATTTCTGATGATGCTCAAAGATACAGAGCCATTTCCACAACAACTGAAGTTGCCAACAAAACTGGCCCCTTTTCTTCTCTTCACCTACCTGTCAGCGGACATGGTGCTTATCTCTCTCCAAATTTTCATCAATTGAAACCAGTTTTCTCTTGATTACCCTTGTGTAACTTCTTTATGGGAATTGTTTTCCCATACTTATTATGAACATTTTAATAGAATGTTAAAAAAATACAATAGAAGAATTTCAGAAAACAGCCATAGGAAGTATTGAAGGTGTGGAAACATTTTCCACAAGCATAAGAAGAATGTGCCTGGGTAATTCAGACTCACAGAAGAAGAGTCAAAGGAACAGTTTAACAACCCAGGTATTTTTCTTGACCCCTCTATCGCACTTACACCTCACATTCTGTCTGTCAGGAAATCCTGCTGTCTTGCATATTCAAAATACATCTACAATTCTATAACTTCTCACCACCTCTACTGTTAATCCTCTGGTCCAACCCACTTCCATCTTCCCCCCGAAACAATAAACTAGCTGGTCTCCTTGTTTCCATCTTGACCCCTCTCCTAGCTATTCTCAAACCAGCAGCCACAGCTGTCCTTTTAAGCTTTGCAATGGTTCCACATTTCATTCAGGATAAAAGACAACTCATCTCCTCTCTCTCTCTCTCTCTCTCTCTCTCTCATATCATACAGGTTTGTTGATATTCCTGGAACATACCAGGCATGTCCCAACTCTACCTCAAGGTTTTGCTCACATATCACTGCCTCAATGAGAATCACCCTAATCCATTTCAAAATTGTAAACTACTCTTCAACACTCCCACACACACATACGGACACTCACCCAAGTAATTCCCTTCAGATTGTTCCTTTTTATCCCCCCATAGCGTGTATTTCCTTCCACAGTGTCAGGTAATTTACTGTGAACCATGATTATTGCCTATCATCTCTCTTCCCCTGACTGGTATATAAGCATCATGAAGACAATGGATCTTTGCTGTCGTAATAATGTATTGTATCAAGAATAGTACCTGGCATATGATAAGTGCTCAATAAATATCCAATGTATGAACCATTTTCAAATTAATGGAAACAAATATGAGGAAGAAGTCTGTTGATCTTCATGATAGAGAAAACAATAAAGAGAAGTGTATAAAAAGAAATTAAAAGAATAAGAAAAAGCTTTTTTCAAAACTACTAAAATAAGCTACCTGGAGGAAACTTCTTTTGATTGACCAGGCAATTTTTGAGAGATAATATGGCTTCATTGGTTAATAACCGGTAAGGAAACAGAAAAGAAACAGGAAATATGAGGTAAAATCCCAATTTCTATTCTCAGTGAGAATTAGACATTGGCCACGTATTTCTACAGAGAGATCTCTGCTGCTCCTCTTTTTCGAAAAGGATGTCACTGGCTCAGTGGATTACAACTTTACAACTTAATGATTTCCATCACTTCTGTCAGGGTGGGGCTTAACTGTATATAGCATTATATTTTACTCTATGAATACTTGAAAATACCCTGTCCCAATAAGCTAAATGGAAAGTTCAAGTGCACTGATTATTTACCCACCTTAAGGTGAGGGTGAATATCACATTTCCTATTGCATAGAAATAACCAAAAAAAAAAAATCCTCTATTTTAATATACTTAGTAAGGTCCCTAATTAAGATTCCAGAGATAAATGAAAATATTCTACATGCAAATATTCTAGCTATTCACAAAGAACAAAAACATAAACAGAAATAATTTGATTTAAGGGGCTATTTTGTAGGTTTAAAAGGAGAAATTCTATATTAAACTATTATCACTCTGGTGATGAATAGGCTTCATATGACAGAAAGAAAAATTAATATCATCATTTATCATCTAAATTGCCATTTTACACTTAAGCATTATAGGTAACCAAATGAAAATTTAAGAAAAACAAAATGAATTTTCAAAATTATATATGACTTTTTTGCAAGTGAGATTAATGTAGAAATTCAGATATAGAAAAGTAAATAAGCATAAATAGGCAATCTGAATAATTCTACCAAACCAACATTTCCCTTACAATAAAAAAGCTTTTTAATCAGTAATGTGCAGGCTATTTCTTTAGATTTCAAATAATCTTGGTCAATATAAAAGCAATCCTAAATCTCTTCAGAAATCAAAGTATATGAGTGGGCTTCCGGGAAGATGGCGGAAGAGTAAGACGCGGAGACCACCTTCCTCCCCACAGATACACCAGAAATACATCTACACGTGGTCTCTGCAAGCCAGAAGGGACTGGCAGGACATATTTAAAGTGATGAAGGAGAAAAACCTGCAACCAAGATTACTCTACCCAGCAAGGATCTCATTCAGATTTGATGGAGAAATTAAAACCTTTACAGACAAGCAAAAGCTGAGAGAGTTCAGCACCACAAAACCAGCTTTACAACAACTGCTAAAGGAACTTCTCTAGGCAAGAAACACAAGAGAAGGAAAAGACCTACAATAATGAACCCAAAACAATTAAGAAAATGGGAATAGGAACACACATATCAATAATTACCTTAAATGTTAATGGAACAAATGCTCCCACCAAAAGACACAGATTGGCTGAATGGATACAAAAACAAGACCCATATATTTGCTGTCTGCAAGAGACCCACTTCAGACCTAGAGACACATACAGACTGAAAGTAAGGGGTTGGAAAAAGATATTTCATGCAAATGGAAACCAAAAGAAATCTGGAGTAGCAATTCTCATATCAGACAAAATAGACTTTAAAATAAAGACTTTTATAAGAGACAAAGAGAGACACTACATAATGGTCAAGGGGTCAATCCAAGAAGAAGATATAACAATTGTAAATATTTATGCACCCAACATAGGAGCACCTCAATACATAAGGCAAATACTAACAGCTATAAAAGAGGAAATCGACAGTAACACATTCATAGTAGGGGACTTTAATACCCCACTTTCACCAATGGACAGATCATCCAAAATGGAAATAAATAAGGAAACACAAGCTTTAAATGATACATTAAACGAGATGGACTTAATTGATATGTATAGGACATTCCATCCAAAAACAACAGAATACACATTTTTCTCAAGTGCTCATGGAACATTCTCCAGGATAGATCATATCTTGGGTCCAAATCAAGGCTTGGTAAATTTAAGAAACTTGAAATTGTATCAAGTGTCTTTTCCGACCACAACGCTATGAGACTAGATATCAATTACAGGAAAAGATCTGTAAAAAATACAAACATATGGAGGCTAAACAATACACTACTTAATAACTAAGTGATCACTGAAGAAATCAAAGAGGAAATAAAAGAATACCTAGAAACAAATGACAATGGAGACACAACGACCCAAAACACATAAACAAGTAGATAAAGTTTAACATGTTAGCAGGTGCTCTGATAGAGTTATGTGTTGGAAAGTTCTGGAACATAAAGGAAAAAGTAAGGGGTCAATTCAAGTCAGGGAAGTTGGGGAGAAGACAGCATCATGGAGGAGACATACAGAAACCCAGAGGAATGCCAGCAGATTGGTTTTGCATGTTCAGCCTAGATTCAGTGAGCATCTCCTAATGAAGCAAGTGAGAGTGATATGGCCTAGTCATTCCCTGCACCATCTTCCCCGCTTCTGCTGTTCCTTTCACCTCTCAGCTGGATATACTAACGTCCATCCATCCACTGTGTGTAGCTTCCTTATCTTTTTATTTTCTGACTCATGGCAGGTCAAGAAAAAACAAGAAGTACAGTAACAAATGACTATACTGTTTCAGATTAAATTCTAGATTAGTGGTTACCAAAGTTTCATCCAGGGAGCTTTAAGAATACTAACGCTGGGTTCTACTCCTAGAGGTTCAGATTTCATTGGTCTGATATGAGACCCCCCCCAAATTACAATATGAAGCCAACGCTTCATACCACTGATATCATAGTAATTGTACCACTGGTAAGATTCTCCAACTTTAGAATACATGCAAATTATGTGAGTATCTTGTTAAAATAACAATTCTAGTTCTGGAGCGTGGCCTGAGATTCTACTTTTCTAGATTCTAGATCATAGCACTTGACCACAGCTGCTATTCCCTGAGCTGTCACAGTGTCACTTCAGCCTAGGGCCTCCCTCATGAGCCCACCATGCCTGTTTTGCCTCCTTTCTCCTCCACTATTTACCTAGTCTAGTGGTACTTAAAATATGGCCCTGGACCAGCAGCATCACGATGACCCAGAAATTAGTGTGAAATTCAAATTCTCAGAACTTACACCCCAGACCTAATAAATCAGAAATTCTGGGGATAGGAGCAGCCATCTGTATTTTCATATCCAAGTGATGCTGACCTAGGCTGTATGTTTAAGGATCTTTCTTCCTCCCCTTTTCGTATGTCTGACCAACTACTCTCAGTCACTGATTCTATCTGATTTCACTTTGGAATCACTTAAAGGATCTTTATCATATGCCTATCCCCCTCCCCTGAATCTCTAGGAGAAGGTCCAGTTATGAAAATATTCACATGAAAGCTCCCCAGGTGATTCTAAGATACAGTTGGGGCTGAGAATCATTGTTCTGAATAACATCCGGGTGGTCTCTTATATGGAATCTCTTCCTTGAGCCAGTCTCAAGTTCTGGAATCCAATGACTCATGAACAGATTTCCCAGATTATCAACCATCTTCCTCTTCCAATATTGTTGGCTGACTTCTGAATTCCCTTTCACAATACTTCCCATTGATAATATTAGAGGGACATGATTCAGGAACACTCAGAATCCCTTTTGCCTTACTCAATCTGAGATTAGGGTATCTGATTTGAAAATTTTCATAAATGCATGCCTGTTCATTTAACTCATCACTTGTTTTTCCAAATATTGCTTTTTACAAGTTTGCCGTTGGTCTAATTAAGGGCTTTCTAGTTGTAGGAGTGGAGCTACAACCAGGTCTTTTTTTTTTTTTTTTCTCTAAGTAAACCTGTCTTCACACAGACTAGTAACCCAATCAAAGAACAAGCCAATCTTGAGGTTGCTGCCTGGCCAGGCTCCCAAGTGGTGCCTGCAGGTTCCCAATGAAATGGGCTATACCGTGACCAGCCAGAGACACATTGATTAGGTCTCAGCAAGTACAAAGGTGGGAGTACAAGCCTCTCTGGGATTTGTATGGTGGTCCTAAGTGTGGTCCTAATCCACATTGAGGGTGACCACACTTTCAGGACCAGGCACAAAAGAAATCCAAATAAGAAGCTAAGAGCCAATCCCATTCTTTCATTTCAAGCGTAGCATTGTGTAAACTCAAAATGCTCTGCTAAATCATGTTGCATCAACCAGCTTTGTAGCTAAGACCTGCAGGCTTTAATTACTTTAAGAGGAAAGCGTGGTATCGAAAGAAAGTTTCATTACAAACTGGCATTCGCTCAGAGGTGGAAGGAAGCCCAGAAATGAGGCTGTGTCGGGGTTCCTTTACCAAATCAAATGTCTGTTCATCCTTCCTAGTGACCAGACTGGCGATCTACATAATTAATATAAGCTCACATTGAAGTAAACATGAAATGATTAAACAGGAATCATGTGAGGAGGGAAACGAGAGAAGGAATTAATGGGCAACAGAATCTTAGAAACAGGGGAGAGCATTACACGTTATTCTGAAACTAATTTTTGTTCTCGTCCAAAACCTAATTGGTTTTTAAACTTCTTTCTCCACAACAGCCCAGACAAGGTGCTTTGGAACGTGTGTTATATACAAAACATTTACATCGTGGCTCTTGTAGCCTAGTCAGCAATTTGTGGAATAGTAAATTTAAAAAGCAGTACAGTAATAAAAGTAATAGTTGCATAACCTGCATTCCTTACAGACCGAACTTGGAGGACCAGCAATAGAAATCTTGAGAAGCCACTACTATTGGCATTCAACAGCAGCTCTGATGTGGTAGGAAGAGTCAAGGTAGGGATTTTTATTTACGTTTATTGAGTCTGCTAGGGACCAGGCACCATGCTAAATGCTGGGAATATGCAATCTCATTTAACAGTAAAAGCAACATCTTATGTAAACTCTCTGATATCCTCATGCAGGACACACAACACATAGGGCTAGTAAATGAGAACTATTAAGCAAAGCCATGCAAGATACGCATGCCCCATAGGGGTGGGATAGAGAGGGTGGGAGGGAGACGCAAGAGGGAGGAGATATGGGGATATATGTATATGTATAGCTGATTCACTTTGTTATAAAGCAGAAACTAACACACCATTGGAGAGCAATTATACTCCATTAAAGATGTTAAAAAAAAAAAAAGATAAATGACACCAAAGTTGGGGAAAACGTTAATACCTGCAGTATCTCTTGCTTAAAGCCTCCTTGTCTAGAAATTATGAAATTATGCTTGCTTGCTTTTTAATGTTCGATTAAGGAATTAAGTTAAAAGGAACAATAAAGCCCTTTCCTGAAGTTTTCTTCATCAGAAAAAAAAGTTATGTTTGGATGCCACCTCTGATCCTTCCTCAAATGAAGAGGTATGGTTGGATGTCATCAAGGGTCCATAATACAGGGTGGAGCCTACTCAGGGGTCTTTTCCTGCCCAAGACAGAAAGAATCACACATTTGCCAGGGACTGATGTCAGAGTGAGTAATACTATATTTAATAGGAACCCTGAAAGAAACACCCAAAACCCTTTGTTTTTTTCCTGTCTCATCATCTCCTAGAACTTCCGTTGAATAATAGTCTTTGTTTGTTTGTTTGTTTCATTTTAAGTTAAGCAAGACCCAGCACATGAGAGGAGGCATCTGGTAATTTTGCTATTGTCCTAAAATACAGCCCTGTGAGGAAGGCACTAAATGGCATCACCGTTAGAACAGGGAAGGAAACACGCTAGGAGAAGCTGACTTCCTGGTTATCACCACAGGCAGTAAAAATCAGAAGTTGAAGCCAGGAAGTTCATCCCATGTGTGTGCTCTAGGCACTTCCCTGCACCCCTGTCATAGGGGTGGTACCATTTGCATATGGACGAATATTTAGTAAATATAAACTGTCTTCGGTCATGAGTTCAGAAACATACCATAGGCCAACGGAAAATCAGAAAGATGGAAAAAGAAGGGGACTCAGGACAGTAATTCCTAGCAATACTGTAACTGATAATCAAAAGGGAAAGGATGGTTATTTACTAACAGAATCATTCTGGAGGGTCGCGGAATTTGTAGTTCATTCCTTCCTGAAGTGTCAATTATTTCCAGGTAATCTTTTTATTAGTAGTATTATATATTAATAAAGACTTATACCTGAACCAGGTATAAATCTCAATTGATGTTTTCCTTCAAGACCTAGGACACATGCCAGAAAGACTAGTAAGCAACCCCTAAGAAATGGGTCTGGGGGGCTTCCCTGGTGGCGCAGTGGTTGAGAGTCCGCCTACCGATGCAGGGGACACGGGTTCGTGCCCCGGTCCGGGAAGATCCCACATGCCGCTGAGCGGCTGGGCCCGTGAGCCATGGCCGCTGAGCCTGCGCGTCCGGAGCCTGTGCTCCGCAACGGGAGAGGCCCCAGCAGTGAGAGGCCCGCATACCTAGAACACAGCCTGAACCCTTTGGGCTGAGTGCTGTTGGGCAGCTTGTTCTACCTTCCCCTGATCCCAGGAATAACACTGGAAGAGGAAAGGGACAAAGGAGCCGTCCTACAAACACAGCTCTTGTTTTTTGAATTTCATTTTCATGGAGACTGGTGTCTGACAGAGGAGGTGGGGTCTACTTTCCATAGATAAGTGCTTGTATTTTCTCATTCTTATTATCATGGGAAAGGTGCAAAACGGAGTAGAGAATAAGTACAATGCAATATTTTTAAGTGTAAATTTTGAAAACTGGATGGAATTTTGCTAGACATCTTGCATTTGGAAAACTCATTATCTTGGCTCCAAAATTAGGAAAAACATGTCTTATTTTCTGAAATAAACATAATTTTTGTAGCTACAAAATATTTAAAAAATCATTTCCAAGGCTGGACAAGTTTAACCCAACTTCCTGAAAACCATTGTGTCACCCAAGGGCAGTGCAACGGAACAGAGGAACAAAATGTGCATAAAATGTCTCTCTAAATAAGTGCAATTGGCAAGACTCTTTATCCACCACCTCCCAGCACCAGGCACGCCCTCCAAACAAGGCAGACAATAAATAGGAACAACATGGTAAGGCTTTGCTCATGCCACACATCTGTTCACTTACTTGGATTGTGTTTTGTATTTAGGCATAACAAGTTTGGATTGTCTTTATGTACAGTGACAGCAGTGCAAAGAATGTTGTTTGAACTCTGAATTGTATAAATACGGAGACATGTTGATTTGAGAAGAGAAAACAAGGCATGTGAAAATTGGCAAAATACCCATTTTGAGAATTATAGATACTCTTCTTTAAAAAAAAAATAGACAAGAAACTCAATGGGCAGACCACCCACAAAGTACCATTAAGATCTAAACAACATGAAAAAAAGGCAATGTGCTCTAGCCAGTACAATTTTTGAAAGCATTAAGTTTAAAAATCCTTTAGTTTAATCCAGAGACCTTAACATGGTTCCTAAGATTACAGACTCCTTTTGGGTATTCACATATGTGAAATAAATCGGGATAATTAGAAAAAGATAATAATAGTTGCTAGTATATATAGGACACCTTCTGTGCACCCAACCGAAACATCATATATGTTACCTTATGTAGTGCTACAAAATAAACCCCATAAAATAAATATTAAATGAAACATGACCTCATTTTTCAGGTAAAGAAGCAGAGGCTAAGAGACTAAATAAATTGAATAAAGTTCACCTAGCAAGGTCAGTAGTAGAGGATGGTTTCAAACTCAAGCCCATCTGTTTCTGAGACATGCGGCCTTGTCATTACAATGCCCTGACATTCCAAAACTCCTTTCTACAGTAGGTTCAATTAGCATACAATGAATCAAATTCATTATTAACAATAAAACAAGAACACATAATCGAAAATAAGGACTCAGTTCCTAGAAGAAGAAATTTCATTGACATAGTCTTCCAAGGAAAGAAATAAGCAATTAAATTAGGCAAATGTGCACTCTGTTTAAAAGAAACAAAAAGAGGAAAACATCCAACGATAATGCAAAATAAATCTGTCTCAAGCAATGAAAAGGTAATGAATAGAATGATCCAAGTGTTTTCTGTCTATGAGTTAGCCTGTCTGCAGGGCTAATAAGTGTACCTGTCTTTAGAGAGATTTTAATTAAATATGGGGCAATGCCCTTTGCCCCTATATTTCCCTGATGATCCTGGCCACCAATACGGATTCTTTTTTTCTGCTTTCCTACTGCACTTAATATCTAAATGACTCATTAACTTTGTATTATAAATTTACTTTGATATGTACAGATCTCTACCATGAGTTTTAAGCTCCTCAAAGGAAGCAAGTACATTCTGCACCTCTTTGTATGTCCCATAATGCCTTGCACATAATAAATGCTCAACTAATCGTTGGTTTAATTCAGGGCAAGACTTCTGCCACTAAGATTATCCAGACCCAGCAAATTTGACTAAAATGTAAGATAATGGTCCCAGCTACCTGGGCGACCTTTAAGACTTTTTGCAATGCAGCTTGTATTTTCCCCTCAAAGTGTCCAATATTTTGCAACGGACATCATCCTTTTCCTCTTTAAGAGACAGATCACCTTATATGAGAGTAGTAGGTACAGGTGAAGCTTGCTTTTTATATTAACTGTGTGTTTCAAAAGTTGTATTTCATTTTAATTTCTGCCATTCAAGAATTCCTCAAGGAAGCTCAAGGGGAACGACAGACCACAGGATCCACCGCAAGGCAGAAAAGATCATGGCTGGACTGGTGGAAAGAAGGGCGTGGATCAAAGCTTGAAACATAATGCCATAAAGAATAAATCCAGGGAGAGTGGACCCTTAAACCCCAAAAATCAGAGCAACCAGAAAAGAAAAAACGGACAAGAAGAGAGAGAAGATGAAGCAAAGGGACCAAGACATTAAGATTTGTAAGTGAGAGTTAAGGTTTAAGATGTTCTATAAACATTTATTGAGTGACTGAAAGAATGAATGTATAATATCAGAGTTCCTGCACTTCATTGAGCTTGAGAGAGCAGAGGCATAATGATAGGCTAGTAAAAGGTGATTGAAAGTCAGAGTAAAAAGGCACTTAAAGAATACAATTAGGGGCTTCCCTGGTGGCGCAGTGGTTGAGAGTCCGCCTGCCGATGCGGGGGACACGGGTTTGTGCCCCGGTCCGGGAAGATCCTACATGCCGCGGAGCGGTTGGGCCCGTGAGCAATGGCCGCTGAGGCTGCGCGTCCGGAGCCTGTGCTGCGCAACGGGAGAGGCCACAGCAGTGAGAGGCCCGCGCGTACCGCAAAAAAAAAAAAGAATACAATTAGGCTGAAACAACCAAGAGTTCTTCGGGAGCTGTACAGAAAAACTGAACATGTTGTATTGCTTTTGAAAACTCCCAAGAAGTTTTGGGCAATGTTGGCTACCAAGCAACACATTAAAGAGTCATGGTCACACTGTGCCTCTCAAAATCATCCAGGTGGTTGGATGGAAACGGGGTGCACCACTTAGCAAACTACTTCACCAGCTGTCTCTATGTGTGAATTTTGAAGCTGCCAAACCGTACACGAATGGCATGTTGGCCTCGACAGCCACACAAGTGCAGTGAGCCCCTGACTACAGCAGATGTGCTGTGTTCGCACAATATCCACAGTGGCTAGAGGGCAGCTCACTTCCTCAGAGGATGCTGGGTGCAGCAACTGCGGGTGACAGCAGTAGAATCAGAGAGGTTCTGCCCTGTAGTTTTTAAGTGCTGCCTGCCTTTCAAAGGCAGAGCCTCCAACCAATACAGGAGCTAACAGTTTTGCAAAGGAAATGCACTTGCAATAGGAAAACAAGAGCAGCTGGATATCCAACTGTGTAAAGAAATTCAGAGAGCTCTTCTTTTCCCTCCAATTGATATTACTCACCCAAGTTTTATAGAGTCAAAAGCATATGCTTAAGTGTAATTACTCAGTAACTCAGACCAATTTCTACAGCACAACCATATAAATGGAATATTCAATTCCACCTACGTGGTGACGATGTGACTTTTTTGCTTGGGTATTCCTGATGAGTATTATAAACCAATGGCTCTGGAGGCGACAGTTTTAAATTAATTTGTAAAATGAAATGTTTCGTACATACAAATATGTATGACACTGTATGTAAAGAATATAAAACAAATGTCAAGTACTCATCATTCAGATTAAGAAAGAATCGGTACAATTCAAGTGCCCTCTTTCTCTCTCCATATGTGTAGCCCCACGGCTGGCTATATAATTTGAGGAACCCAATGCAAAATAAAAATGCAAGGCCCCTTGTTCAAAATTATCAAGAATTTCAAGATGGTGGTAGCAGAGCATTAAACCAAGCATAGGGTCTTCTAAACTTGGGACCCTGTGTGACTGCACAGGTGACGCCTCTGTGAAACTGGTCCTAGTAGTTCTCTCTGTTATCACGCAAACAGAGAGAATCCCTACACTGAATTTTCTCGGTATGAATTCCACAGTTTTGGTAGGCTTTATTACAGATGTGTTAAATATATTCTGCTTTTTGTATGTTTGAAACTTATAAACATGCTATATGTCCAACAGGAGGTTTTTGAGATTCAATCATGTTGGCCTGTATGGTTGTCATTCATCTATTTTTATTGCTTACATTGTGCCAAATAATTAATTAATGTGGGACAATGTATTTAAACATTTTCCTATTGAAGTGTGTTTGGATTGTGTCCAGTTTTCTCTGTTTGTTTCTATAAGTAACAATGCTTCCAGGAACGCTTTTGTGCCTGTCTCCCAGTGCACATATGCAGAAGTTCCATATGTTTTAGTTGTGTCTCTTGTAAAAAGCATAGAGCTACATTTTATTTCTATGAAATCTGACAATATGTCTTGTTTCTGATGAAACTGATCCATTTACATGTACTATGTGATATATTTTGATTCATCTCTATCATGTTATTCTATGCTTCCTGTTTGTCCTGCTTTGTCCATGCTTCTCTTTTTTTCCTCTCTTACCTTGATTTTTATTTCAATCTTTCTCTACTGATTTAATTTAATCCTTTACTACTTTACCCTTGGAATTGTAGCATACCTACCTGTCAAAGTTGAAGGTTAATCATTATCTAAACTCTCCAGCCAAACGATGCAGAAGCCGTAGAATGTTTTAACTCTTGTCTACCCTCCTCCAAACTTATAAGGTATTGTCATTCGGTATTTTAGTTATGTCTTGTTGTTTTGCCCCACAAAATAGATGTTGTTAGTATTATTTTACACTGACTTTATCTACATGTTTACAACTTCTTTGCTCATCTTCCTTCTTGTAGGTCAGACGTGCCTTCTGGAGTCATTTTTATCCCTCCTGAAATATACCTTTTGAAAGTTCTTTTATTTAGAGACTTTTAATGGTAAACTCTCAGTTTTTATCTAAAAATGTGTTTTGTTTTGGGTGTTTGAAATACCATTTTGCTTGGTAAACAATTAAGGATTGATAAATACTGTGTCTCAACACAGCATCCATGCTTGCTATCAGTCTAATTGTTGTTTCTTCTCTTTTCTCCCTGAATCATTTTAAGATCATCCCTGTGTTTGGTGCTCCTTGGTGCCACTACAATTGCACAGAGGTGTAGATTTATCTCTATTTATCTTGCTGGAATTATTTGTGCTTCTAATCTCTGATGATTCGAGTCTATAATCGACTCTAAAAACATCAGGTAGTTCTGAAAACTACCTATCCAAATATTCCCTCTCCTAATTCTCTCTGTTGTCTCCTGCTAGAACTCAAATTTAAAATGTTACATCTTCTCATCGTATCCTCTATTTCTCTTAACCTCAATTTTATATTGCCAGTCTCCTTGTTCTGTGAGCTACATTCTGGTTTATTTCTCTATATTTATCTCCCTATTTACTAATTCTCTCTTTGGCTCTGTCTAGTTACTGCTAAACCATTCATGAAATATTTTATTACAACATATTTTTCATTTTTGAGTTTTATTGTATCTTTAATAGGCAAAATTAATTCAAAGCTAGAAACTAAGAGAGACATGTTTCTATTTCCCCAAGTTCAACATTTGATCCTAGTCCAAAAGGAGGCTTCCTGGGGCATGGGTTGCTGGAGAATGAGACCAACTAGTCATTCTGTTTGTCTTCAGTTCAACAAGTTAGTGAAGATGACATTAATCACCTCATGCAGATGGTAGCTCTATCATCTCTGTATCAAAGGGGTGCCTCTTGCATGGTGTTAGCAAGGTTCTTTTGACTCTGCTGTCACTTTTGAATGGGTAACAGGCTAAGACTGCCTAAAATCCAGCAAATGCAGAAAGGAAAAGGCAGCAGATCTTTGGTGAGTTCTGGGCAGTTACAAATGAGTGCTTGAAGATGTTGAAGCAGATTAGAGGAAGATGTGGAGTCCGTGTAGCCAGGCAATGTGGAGGAGGAAGAAGAAGAAAATTGAAGTGGAAAAAAAGATAGGCAGTTGACTCAGTCCTAGTGGCTTGGTGTCAGGAAATGTGTGATGGAGCCATTAAACTTAAAACCACAAAGCACTGATTTTCTTAAAGAACTCTTTATCCTCTAAGATTGTGTGTGTCTGTAGGTATGTATATGTGTAGCTTAAAACCTATTTTATACAAAATAATATACATATTTTAAACCTAAACTATAGGGTAACCTTAGTATCATATTTGATATTTAATAATACTATATGCTGAGAATATGGTAGAGACACAACTTGCCAATCACACTTATAGCAGTCATACCAAAAATGAATATTTCATGAGAAACATAAAGGAATTACTTTTCCGATTTCTTCATTGAGGAAAGAAGGCTATCGTCCAAAGAGGCAACTTAAAGGGGCTGTTTGGATGTTTTAAAGGGCCATCAAGTTTATTATTCATGACATAAATGGAAACTTTTTAAGTAGATTACGTTCTGACATAAAGGATTCCAGTTAAGACACCAGATTGCAAGGAAAGACACACACAGCTGCTGCAGCTTTGAAACGGTACTTACTGCTCAGTTGTTCACAAAAATGTTTAGATCAACTTCACTACTTTTAAATTTTCTGTAGACAAGCGGCATGGATGCATTACAGGCCCAGGAAATGGTTTCAGAAACAATCAAAGGCTGACAGCAAAGCCAGGAAGTATTCAGGGGACAAAACTTCCCCTTCATGACCAAATGAAGCACTCACTACAAAAACCAGTATATCACTGAAGAAAGCATGGGCAGCCAACCTATGAAACAAAATGAAAACTTCAACCATAATGAAATCACTGCTCGTGTTATAGCAAGAAACAGTCCCCAGAGAATCAATAAACAATTTGGTTTCCAAAGCATATGAATCCCACTTGCCAAAGAGAATCAGAGGGACCAATTTCTTTTTTGATGTTATTCTCTTTACCCAATTTCTGCTTATCTGTGGTCTAGCCATCCTTCAATACCTAGATCAGCTTTCACTCCTTCGGAAAATCTTATCTCATTAGCGCCTTCAAATTCCTGTAGCACATAGTACGTGCCTCCATTTGTGTTTGTGACCTCGAATTCTGTAATTTGCATCACTACTACACCTGCCATATAGTTATGTCAGCCAGAAAACTTCAGAGATTATAAATCTTGCCGTTATACCACATCTCATTTGTTGTTTTAACAATTCTGTCATGCCAGTGGGAAAACGTTATCACTATTACCTCATTGTACATTTGACACATAGAAGATAATAAATATGAGTTAAATATGTTTAAATTTTTGACAAGGAAATGAAAGCCCATGTTTCATTCATGTTTACACAGTTAAGAAACAGTAAACCCAGGCCTTAGCACCTAGATTTTCTGATTCCAAATCCAGAGTTCTCTCCATTGTCAGTGCCATCTCTCACAGTCTTCCTTGTTCTTACACGCTCACACAAACACACTCACACACACACACATTCACACCACAGCTTACCTGTAAGATCGAAATCTCTTACCTACAACGTTGAAATTCTGCTACAGTGTGAAAGACTAGTGAGAACTGGTTTCTGGTGCACCAACAGTGAGGCTCACAAATGAATTGTTTATTGAATTTAAATAAAAGAAATACCTATTCAATGACAATAAACATGCTACATTATCCTGTGAGGTAACTTAAGTAAACTATAGTAAACAAAAGTCCTTATTTCCTTTCTTAGAGCTCTGTTGTGTCCTACTGATATGAAGAAAAGGACAAGAAAATAATCCAGGGGTGACCTGAAAGGAAGGTATAAAATCAGGAGAAATGAGCTCCAAAGATGCTTCAGCCCACTTTCCCTTATGCCCTTCTGGCGGAATTTTAACCCCCTTCTCTGCCAAGGCTTCACAGCTGCAATGTTGGGTACCACCAACAGAGGTGATGTTACTCCAAAGAGGAGCAGCCGTGAAGGAGGTAGCGGGGTCCTGGTGGGACCAGAATGGTCTCCATAATCTCCTGAACCTTTAGCTTCTGCATCCATCCCAAAGCGCTGACTTTGGGAATATTCCTTAGACCCCTCAGTGGGGTGTCACTCCCACTACAATGCTGACTAAGGTAGCAGGTTTCTTGGTGATCCCAGGTAATAACACCCTAAAAAAATAAATGTTTGCTGTGAAGCATATCATCTCTGCATAAAAATGCACCCCTTGTAGCAGACCATGCTGGTGGTCTCACTAAGTTTCTCTAGCTATTACCCTAGGCAATGAATATTTTCAAAAATAGTATTTGAGAGTTGCCAGTTAAACCAGCTAGTCTGCGGTATCACAGTCCTTGAATTAGCTGATTGGAGGGAGGGGGCAGGTAATGAGGAGAGTCAGAAGAACAGATGGAACCAAAGGAGCATCGCCAACCTCAAGTCCAGAATCAGGATTTTTATCAGGCTCCCTGAGGAGTGAAGTGACTGCGCCCGAGGGCAGTAACATCTAAAATAAATTAATTAAAAGTGTCTACAGAGTGGCCAAGCATTGCAACTGTTTTTATTCTGTTTCTAAGAATTATCTCATCACTAACTTACATTAGTGATCTTGGAAATAAATAAAAAGAATCCCAAATTATGAAGGCTCTAAGTTTTTATTCTAACATATAGCAAATGAACAACTTTTTTTTTCAAGATAAGAGACATCTTGGGAGTCATGTTTATTGACTCAAAGTGCTATCCCTCGGAATTACAGGAAAAACCTAAAAGTTCCTCTAAGGCTGGTCGTAAGCATGTTTCGGACGTGAATACGTTTTTAAGTATTAATAATAAATATGATTATTTTAAAAGCACTGTGGATAATGATGTATCTCATTTAGTCCTCACAGCAGCCCATGATATTATTCCCATTTTAAAGCTCAATTTTAAATTCTCTTTCAATATTTAAATGTTTAAAATTTTAAGTTATACCCATTTGAAGCTCAGCAAAGTTTAGAGGCTTTCCCAAGGACGCACAAGCTACTCTGCGACAGGTACAGTCTGGATGCAAACCAGATCTTCTCATTTTAAATCAAGTGCATCTTGGAAGTGATGGAGGCATAAAAGGATTCCATGTCTTTTAACTCAAATCTAGTTCTCTTTACACAATAGCACAGCTGACAAATTAAAATGTGATCCCCAGAGGCTCGTAGGTGAAAATAATGACAAAGATTTTTTAATGAACAACTAACTGTTGTTTAGTTTAAAGGAAATCATGAAGCCGTCTCATGTCTAATCACTTAAAGGTTAGAGACAGTGGAAGGATAGGAACACTTTCTGGGCCAGTTTTGGATCTAAGTATTTTGTATGATTTGATCAGGGTTTCTCAACAGCAGCACTGTTGAAATTTGGGGCCAGATATCTCTTTAATGTGGGGTCATCATAAGATATTTGGCAGCATCCTGGTCTCTACCCCGTGGGTGCCAATGGTGACAACCGAGAATGTCTCCAGCATTGCCTCCCTGGGAGTCTAAATTAGCCTTCCTCCCCAATCAAAAACCACAGGCTTAGAGGAAGTATGATTTTTTTTCTGTGCCTGAAAGAAGTTCTATTTTTTCTTAATTGTAACATGTTACTGAGAAACGTTCCAAACTTCCTTCAGATGTAGAAGAAATTCAGGAACAGATTGTTCTCCCCACTAAAAGAATTGCCTTAACAAATACTGCCAATATGACTGTCTTATAGTTGATTTTGAATTTCCTGTCCTTTGATTTCTGCCATTGATGGCACATTCACCGTAGGCTGTATCCTGATGACACAAAACCACACTGTGAATAGTAACATACTTGGAAGATATTAAATAGAAGGGGAATTTTTTTCATCCGCATAATTGTAGGTGGAATATGACAAACATATGAAATGTGATGCTCGGTGCCACAGTGAGATACCACTACACATGCATTAGATTGGCTAAAATTAAAAAGACTGACTGACTATACGAAATGTTGGTAAGGATATAGAGGGTCTAGAACTCTCATACGATGCTAGTGGGAATGCAAAACGGGGCAAACACTTTGGAAAGCAGTTCATCCATTTCTTAAAATGTGAAACTCACATACACCTACAATATAAGGCTGCCATTCCAGTCCAGCCATTGGTCGATGAGAAACAAACAAAAAATGTGTCCACAGAAAGACTTTTACATGAATGTCCATAGAAGCTTTATTTATTATCACCCAAAAGTGAAAACAACCCAAAATTATGATATATCCATAGCGTGGAATACTACTTGGCATTAAAAAAAAAGAAGGGACTATTAATATATTCAGTAACATGGATGAATCTCAAAATCATTAAGTGAAAGAGGACAGCCAAAAAAAGAATAGATACTGTATGATTCCATATATGTAAAATTCTAGAACACTGAAATCAATCTGTAGTGATGGGAAGCAGGTCAGTGTTTTCTGGGGTTGGTGTTTCCTGGGGAAGAAGAAATGGAGAGGAAATTTGTGCAGTGACGGAAAAGTTTGCTGTTGTGCTTTTTATGATGACTTTAATTGCTTGATGCATATGTCAAAACTGCTGACATTGTAAACTTTAAATATGTGTAGTTTATTGTACTTCAATTATAACCCAATAAAATTAAAAGGAACAAGGTGTAGGAAAATGAAAGTTTTATCTACCTAACAGAAATTGTGATAGAAGACAAAATTCAACTTCTAATTCTATTATTCCAAAGTAACTACTAAAGATGATTTTGGTAAATTTACATGGTGTATAAACAGCAAATCCATGACATAGCTGTGCATGGGAACCAGTCTAACCAGTATATCTTGCCTTTCAGGCCAGAATACATAATAACACATACATGCACACAGACACATACACTTGCCACACAATCCTATTACAAAGCAAAATCGCCTGTATTACAATTGTTTCATTCTGCCGTCCTGTGCATTCTTTCTTTATTTGAGGCTATCATTTTTCTGTCATTCTTTGGCTTAAGAAACAGCTAATCTTATTTAAATAAAATGGTACAACCCTCACATCATGAACACTTTGAGTTGTTTCTATTAACGCTTCAACAAATACCAAGTGCTACAAAAGTTTAAAAATCTTGGAAAGGCGTAAATGAGGTAAAATCTGCATTCTTTATGTTTTATGAACAGAAACCCCAAACTGATGCAAAGTGATATAAAGTTGGCATTGTAAATGTTCCAGGCCTGCAACAGGTATACTCTAGATGAAGTCTCACATCCTTAATCTAAGCTAAGTCAAAGAATAAATGCATATCATATCATTTGAGTAACAACAAAGAGACTAAGTTAACAATCAAACAAGCACGTTTGGGGCTTCCCTGGTGGCGCAGTGGTTGAGAATCTGCCTGCTAATGCAGGGGACACGGGTTCGAGCCCTGGTCTGGGAGGATCCCACATGCCGCGGAGCAGCTAGGCCCGTGAGCCACAACTACTGAGCCTGCGCGTCTGGAGCCTGTGCTCCGCAACAAGAGAGGCCGCGATAGTGAGAGGCCCGTGCACCGCGATGAAGAGTGGCCCCCACTTGCCACAACTAGAGAAAGCCCTTGCACAGAAACGAAGACCCAACACAGCAGAAATAAATTAATTAATTGATAAACTCCTACCCCCAACATAAAAAAAAAAAAAAAAGCATGTTTATTCTCTCTTCCGTATTTGGCCGCCTTGGGCATAGTTTCTTTTTCGGAAAAAAAAATCTATAGGTCTTGAATACATAAGTTAGGTGAATTGTACCTTTGAACTCAGAAAATAACTACAATTCTGTGGTTTACAATAACATTTGGGGCTTCCTTTGTTTCTCTCTAACAATGGTAAATTATATATTATTATGTTACAAGTTAGGCATCACGTGGATTTAGGGTAAACTGACTGATCCTGAGCCTGCAGTATCAGCCTCTTTCTGCAGAAACTGAATATTACTACATCTGGCCAGTGTAGAAGTAAGTGAAAACAATATATTCAAAGACACTTTACCCTCTTTATTCTTCACTCCAAGGTCAGTTACTATCTTGAGGCAAATATTATAATCCAGAATGAGGCTTAGCACATAGGAAGTAAAATGAGGCAAGACAAACAAAACTGGTTGGGAGGAAGGAAAAAGGAATATAATAGACAAATAAACTAGAACAGGATGAACTTCACAAAAATCTAAATTTAAAAAGCAAGGTTTCCAGGTACCAGTAGACAAAATAAAGGCAGGGGCACAAATATCAAGAGAAGGGTCTCAAACAAATATATGTAAACTTACCCTAATTATTTTTTTAAATGGAAGTAATGATAGCCAAAGTAAACAAGATACTGTGATTTAAACACACACACACACACGCACACACACACACACACACACACACACACACACACATCATGAAACAAGGGAGGAAGCTTGCTTTATGGCTTTCTAACTCTGTGATCTTGGTCAAGCTATTTAATTCTACTCTGCTTCAGTTCCCACTGTTAAATGGGAATAATACAATAAAACCAAAGGACTGTAACTATATGAATTAATGAGATGAAGTTGATTGAGCCCTTAACACAGAGTGAGGAACATTGTAAATACAATAAATTTTAGACAGTATTATAAACTTTATTAGGCATTATAATGGGGGAAAAACTAATGGAGGAACATATCAGTTACGCTAAAGAAGTATTAGTGCTACATGCCTATATCACTAGTATTTACAAAAAATGGTAGTAGTCATGTAAGGGAAACTGAGAAAATGGTCCTAAATAATCCACAATGATATACGTGATCCAAATGATTAATATTAAAGGTATTAGATGAAACAGAAGGGACCCGAAGTGAAATTGAAACCCATTTTCCCAAATTGAAAGACAGTTAAACACAGATTCAGAGAGGGCCTAGAAAACCACCCAAGAATAATGCCAAAAGAAAGACATCAGCTAACTGCCAGATGTTTAAACCTGAAAGATAAAAACCTTATTTGGGAAGGGGAGGGTGGGACAAATTCAGAGAGTAGCATGAACATATATACATCACCATGTGTAAAACACATAGCTAGTGGGAAGCTGCTCTACAGCACAGGGAGATCAGCTCGGTGCTCTGTGATGACCTAGAGGGGTGGGGTGGGGGGTGGGAGGGAGGATCAAGAGGGAGGGGAATACATGCATACATAGAGCTGATTCAGTTTGTTCTATGGCAGAAACTAACACAACATTGTAAAGCAATTATACTCCAATTAAAAAAAAAAAAACATATTTTACCAGCTGCAAATGAGGGAGAAAGGCTTAAGAATTCAAAAAAAGGAACATGAAATTCACTCTCTGAAATTTACAGAAAGAAAGCCAAGAGAACTAGAGCTATCGCCACAAATACTGTAACTGAGGAAGGGCATCTCTGTGACTGCAAGTGGAAACTCTTTCTTTCTAAACTCAACGTGAAACAATGGCAAAGAGCAATAACAAACCAGCAGCAGCAAAGATGAGGTCGGGGGGTAATGTATATCTGAGGACAATGAAAAGTGATGCCTTAAAAACAATAAGAGACTTTTAGAACTGAACAAATGGCAAGCTTAATGATAGAACTTTAAATGCTTAAGTAGATCAGACAAAGCCGTGTGCAAGATGCAGAGAGCTTGAGCATCCCCTGAATCACCTCCCATAGTGTGCGTTTTGCTCTGCCTAGTTTTTACTCGCCCCCATGACTCTTTTCCTTGCCTTCCACCCTAGCCTTCCTTCTTTTCTTGGCCAGGGCAAGATCCCTCCCCACTCAGAGCCTTGAACCTGTGGATTCCTTGCAGGACGCTCTTCTCTCAGAAGAGCTTGACTCATCACCGTCCAGGTCTCAACGCAAGTTCACCTCTCATCAAGGCTGTTTATGGCCACCCAAACTAAAGTGCCCCCAAACACTTTATCACACTTATCCCTTTTCTTTTTCTCATAGCGCTTATTCGAAATTCCTTGCTATTTTATTAGTTTTTTTTTTTAAAGACCTAGTTTTTCTGAGCAGTTTTAGGTTCACAGCAAAATTCAGAAGGAGGTACAGAGATTTCCCATATAATCCCTGCCCCACCTAACCACAGCCTCCCCCATTGCCGACCTAACCCACCAGAGTGGGACATTTGTCACAGTTCATGAACCCACACTGACACCTTTATATCTCTTAATTAGTTACTTTGACTTTATCTTCTATATCACTCACCCTTAGAATATTAGATTCATGAAAGCAAAAACCTTGTCTGGGGACTTCCCTGGTGGCGCAGTGGTTGAGAGTCCGCCTGCCAATGCAGGAGACACAGGTTCGAGCCCTGGTCCAGGAAGATCCCACGTGCAGCAGAGCAATCAAGCCCGTGCGCCACAACTACTGAGCCTGTGCTCTAGAGCCCGCGAGCCACAACTACTGAAGCCCACGCACCTAGAGCCCATGCTCCGCAACAAGAGAAGCCACCGCAATGAGAAGTCCGCGCGCCTCAACGAAGAGTAGCTCCAGTTCGCTGCAACTAGAGAAAGCCCACGTGCGGCAATGAAGACCCAACGCAACCAAAAATAAATAAATGAATTTATTTGTTAAAAAAAACCAAAGAAACCTTGTCTGTCAGGCTCACCAAGCCAAAAACAGCACCCAAAATTTTAGTGTTTTAGTCAATATGTGTTCAGAAATTGAATTTTTAAAACTCCTATGATGTCTGTTCTTCATTTGTTCCTTGACTCCACAGAAATTGCTTTGGCTTCTTCCTTCACTCTTCTTTTCCTGGACTATTACAATCTGCTCGTGATTTTTCTAATTTTTTTATTGGGCCTTCATTCATTGGACCTTGCTCCATACTACTGGTGAACAATTTTTTTTGAGAGACGAAAATATAATCAACTATTTTCTTACTGACACTGACTTAGGTACAGGGACTCCTTGTTCAAGACAGTGTACTCCAATTATGTGATCATTTCCTTTCTTCCCTGAGGATCCACCAAATTTACAGTAAGGAATAAAAAAGGAACAGTTCGACATTAACAAAGAGATTAGGAGGGGCAGTAAACCTGAGATCAACACTATCTAAAACAACTTGTTTTATTCTGGACTTATTCTGAGCCCACCAGTCAATGAAAGGCTTTGTTCCTCCCCAAATCCTTTAAAGAACCTTGAATTATGAAGGCAGAAGTGAGTGAAGAGCAGAGAAACAAGCATGGTTAAGCTTGGCTGACTGATATGTTATGAGCCTAAAAATCAGAACTATAAACTTGATAGCTTTCTCTAATTCCTCTCATGGTCTCAAAGCTGGCTACCCACAGAATCCACAAACTAACCAGAAGGTTACTTGGTTCAGCTACTTTGTTCTCCAAATTTGGGGCTGTACTGTGAGTCAAAGCCTCTTAAATATCTCACTGACACATTCTCTGACTTCTGATTTTATATGTGCTGTGGGGGCTTAGTGGGTAATTGGATAATAGGTTTCTCATTAAAAAAAAAAAAAAGTACAATATTTATCAAGCATCTCAAATATTTATGAGGCAGAAAAGATCTTTTCCGGTCTCCGGTGTTCAGAGGGCTGCAGATAAACCATCACAGAATGTAGATACCCATCATATTTTTGGAGATTTCCAATAAACAAGATAAAATACAGCTCCATAGAAACCCCATGTCACAGAATTTACTGTGCAACAGTCAATTCTGTATAGAGTTTCTCCACATTGCCACTACTGCTAGTTTGGGCTGGATAATCCTTCATCGTGGAGGACTATCTTGTACAAGGTAGGAAGTTTAGCTCATCCTTGACCTCTAGATGAGAGTAGCACCCCCTGCTCGCCAGTTGTAACAACCAAAACTATTCCAGACATTGCCAAACGTCCTCTGCGAGGCAAAAGAGCCCCAGTTGAGAACCACTGGTATAAACTCATCAATTTGGTGACCTTGAAGAGTCATCGGGAAGACTGGGGTGGTGACCGTTTCTGTATTTCGCAAGCACACACCTACTTTCTAGAATTATGCTTCTCAATACAGTAGCCACTAGACACACGTAGTCTTGGAGCACTTGAACTGTGATTAGTCAGAATTGAGTTGCGCTGGGAACATAACACAAATGCCGAACTTCAAAGACTTAGACCTAAAAAAGTAAAGCATCTCACTAAAAATTTTACATTGATTACATGTCGAAATGAAAATATTTTGAATATATTAGGTTAAGTAAAATATATTATTAAAATCAATTTCTACTTTTTAAATGCAGCTACTAGAGAATTTGAAATGACGAGCGTGGCCTGCATTGTATTTCTGTTGGGACTGTGCTCTTCTAGGGAGGCAAAGCACTTTGCATGTGAAGGACTTTTGTTTCTCATTAAGCCAACAGTATTCAAAGAAAGTCCATGGTGTGTGCCTAAGTTGCATTAGTTGCTTTTGGCTACATCTATCTGAGGTAAATTCGTTGATGTCAAGGGTTGTAATTTCATTTTGCAGGTAGGAAAGTAGGAGCTAAAGAGATAAATCACCTAAAATCATTCTCCCGATTGTAATGCCAGAGCTAATTAAATACAACCTATTGCTCGCCATATCCCCAAATAGTTTTTAGTCACCAGATATCTTTGTCCCTAAAAAACAACCAGTATTTTCCTTCTTCTCTAATTATTATAGAGATAAAAATCAAATTCCAAAGAGAACAATTTCCAGACACCTTAAGACAATAAAGCCAGCATTTGTTTGAAGAGAAAACAAAAACAAGATGGGAGACTCAAAAGGCATTACTTTGTATAATAATTTAATTAATATCATCTTGAGAAAAGAAAAACATTTTCCATCACTTTTGACTTCCTTTTGTGGAGACTTACGCAATCTGTTGTAGTCACTGCAGGTCTCTTGCTTTTTTTAATGCCTGCTGGATTTGCATAATGTGCCATGATGCCTCATGGGCACTCACTTAAGATCAACTGAGTTAATTTGTTTTCTTAACTCAGGTTTAAGTGTTTCATAGGCACTAAACTTAAGATCAACTGAGTTAATTTGCTTTCTTAACTCAGGTTTAAGTGTTTCATAGGCACTAAACTTAAGATCAACTGAGTTAATTTGCTGGCTTAACTCAGAAAATTACAATCATGGTTGCTCCATTTTCTTTGAAGCATAATTGTAATCATGATCATTTGATTAAGCAGAGGTCCAAACTCTGTGTCTATTCTTCACCAGTTAGAAAAGCCAAAGACACAACAAAGGAAAAATGCCGCGAATGTGTTACGTGTGAACAAGAATGACAGGTGACAACTATTGCTAAAACTAGTAAGTTATGTTGAATAGCCATGGTCCAACATTTCTCTAGCCAAGAGGGTATAATCTGCTAAAAGACTTATTACCCTTTCTAGGAGGCCACTCTTATATTCCTTCACAGTACCCGGGGTATCTGAGAAATGTTGCATGCCTTTGAAAAAGTGAAGATGACACCCTGATCAAGAAATATGCAACTGAGACCAGCAGAAAGCAAGACTGCAAGGGAAGGCTCATTTAGGAGAAAGAGAGGAATTCAGAAGAGGCTTCCTAGTGCGTTTGAGTGTGGCATCTCCAAGAGAGGCATTATACATCCACCAGACTATGTGATTGGAGGAGAAAGCAAGGCTACCAGCGTGGGTATATATCTACGTATTCACATTCATTTATTTATTCATTTGTTCTCCTATTTTTCAAAAAACATGTGTCAGGCACTGTGTTAAATGCCCTGGGTTTCCTGGTAAAAGGAAGAGATGAGTAGGTAGCAATAGGCAATGATCAATACCAGACAATTACTATATTAAAAAATGTTTGCAACTTGAATTTGAATACCCACAAATGGGAATGCTGAACTGTCTATCAGAGCAATATAGTACAAGTGTTTCCAAATGTTGCTTTATGCTGAAAGAAATACTATATCCAACCTTTTGTGTTACGAGTGCCAATGGTCTAATTCTTTCACCATTTGCTTATTCGTTCATTCAATAATTATTTAATTCAATTTGTTTTCCTGAAGATAGTTAAATTGGTCAATGTGTCTTCCTCTTTGGTTTTGATAGAAGATTCATTGGCATGAGAAGATCTGCAGGAATTAATAAAAACTGCTTCTTATTTTTCTTATATCAATGGGATGAATGACATCAATTCATAAATTTGATTTTTTAAACATAATACATTATGAAAGAATATGAGAACTTGATGAGTTGTGCCTAGTAGAAATTGAATGGATTATATCGACTCATAAATTTGATTGTTTTTAACATCATACACTCATGAGAACATATGAGGACTTGACGATGTGTGCCTAGTTGAAATTCCTCGGCTTTCAGCCACGAGCATGTCTGACCAAAACAAGCCAACGAGTCTATTCCTATTCATCAGATAGCTCCGCTTTGCAAACTCCAATAAAAGAGTTTCTTCCATATTTCCTTACAATGCTGACCTCTCCTTATTCCAATATCCGCCAAACCATTTAAAATTCCATAAATGTTCAAAGAAGCATGTACCCCAAATTAGAAACATTATTCCAGTTTCATTCCTCTAGCAGATATTATAGAAGCCAGATTTTACTGTTGTGGTGTTTGTAATTCAGAGTTAGTAATAAGCAATGAAACGGCACCAACTTGAGTAAGTCCAAGGTAAGATTTGATCTACAGGCATGGTGCTTCTTAGAAGTGGGTTCTAGTAAGAAATGTGACTCGTGCTAATAAAATTAACTCCAGAAATCAGTGCTCAAGGCTCTACTAGGCTAAAATTCCATTTATTGCAAATTGTGCTATTTCCAATTTCTTTTAGTAATAAAATGCATGAATAGCCCAAAAAGGCTATAAATAGTCAACAATGCCAAGAGCTTTTTATCAGAAGCTCTAGTAGAACGGAGGGACCAGAGCTCTCTGATCCTGTTCTCTCTTCCCTTGGGCAATACTCCACAATAACTCATTAATCATTAATAATTTCTTTGCCCATTTAGTTTCATTGAATACATAAATCAACTGTTTACTCTAGGATGAGACATGGGAAATTGTTTGAAGCCAAAATTCTTTTGGGCATCGGCAGTATGTAAATTACATCCTCTTCTGTTTGAACTCTGAATAAATAAAGGAAAAGAAGGAAGAAAGGAGAAAAATAAGACTCTGAATGGTAGGTATTTTGTTCTGTGCCTTTGTTTATCTAATGTTGTACTTTTAGGTTGGTTCAACGCCGTGTTGATAAAGAAAAGAAAATGATGCCTACTGACTTTTGACGAGGTTCAGTGATGTGCCGTACTATGAGGGTGAACGGTTTCTGTGTTTGAATTTCAACATTTCATTTTTTCCTAAGCTGTTCGGTAGTTCAAACATAAAGTATTTAGTTTAAGTAGACAAAGGCCGTAGATGTTATCTTATTTACTGTCCTCAACTCTATATTGAACCAACCTAAAAGCATGACATTAGATAAACAAAGGAATACACAGATTACCTAAGGTTCAGAGTCTTATTTTTGCCCTTACTTTGTCAAACGAAGATGTTATTAGAAAGAAGGTAAAATGCAACTAAAACGACGATAAAACAGACAGACATAACACCATCCAATATAAAATATTTGAAGAGTACGACCACTTGTAGCTTCAAAACAAACAAATCCGATGATTAAATGACTGGTTTCATGTATACAAAATGCAAAAATAACATCTTTCAACTTTGACGCAGTGTGAGTGTTACTTTCTCACCTTGGTGGCTTGTAAAATGCCATCTTCAACAAGATCTAACACAGTATAATCCCTTCTGAAAACCCTGGGGGAATTATGTAATATAAGTAATTCAGGAAAGTGTCAAAGTTTTATTTCTTCTACCCCTAGGCAGGTTCAGAATACTCTTTAAATTTCTTCACTATCACCAAAGTTTAATTTATGACTGAGAAGGCTTTGAAAATCCTACCTGTCTCTCGGTTCCAGGCAAGGTTTTCCAGTTGAAACTGTATCTCTGACTCTACCGTGGTTTCTATAGTGACAATCGTGTCTGAGTTTCATGGTGAGATCTTTGGTACATTCAATAGTTCCGGAGGTGGCTTCACTGTGCCAATGCTCTTTGGCCTGATAGAGCCCTGTGACATTAAAGATTCTCTCCGAAAATAATATTCCTAATTTTATCTTTTTGGAAATGAGTACAATTATAGCAAATAAGAAAAAAAAAAGTTTACAATAGATGTGTATGATTACAAGTTTATTCAAACAGACGAATAAGCCTCCTCTCCTCACCAAGAAAATAGAAAAAATATATATATATAAATGCATGTGATAGAATTTTAGAAACAAAAGTTGGAAGATATCTTTGAGATTATCTAATCTGCTATTAATAAATACACAGTTAAGCAAAGAGAATATTAAAGAAAAAAAGATCATTTCCTGCTTCCTGGGAATATGCACTACTGAAACATCAATGATCCCTGCATGAGAAATAGGCAGAGACAGGCATCAAGGAGGGGAGGGTTTTTTTCTCAGTTCCAACACGTCGGAGGTAAAAATTAATAGGCAAAGTGTATCAAAAAAACAGATGCTCTGCTGAAAAGCCTTTCAGGCAGAATTGCGTCAGCTGGCTTTCTCTGGTGAGGCAGGACTTCAGCGGCTCACAGAATAATTGCTACATACCCCAGCTGAAGCATTTTACTGTACCTGGCTTTACGCTCAGGCAACCATCCGTTGATGGGGAGGGGGTAGCCATGGGGGCTACAGTGACAGCCAGAAGATGCATGTGACTTTAGATTATGTTCCTTTTAATTTGAAAATTGCCATGTCTCTGCTTCCTAAATGACCAGAAGCCTCAACGATCCCTTCCCTCGCTTTTTAACCTAAGTGAAACAGTGACAAGCATTATTTGTAGGATCGTAGGATTCGGAGAAAGGGTGTGATATAATTCTTAAATGTATAATAGGTGGATATGTCAGTAAAAACCACAGAAATGGTCAGAACGTTGTAGTTGAAAAAAACAGAAGTGAATAAAATAATTTCCACATACAGATAACTGATGATGAAATTAACAAGGCAAAAGAATGCAAGGATATTATGAAAATTATTTTAACCTAAACAAAAATCTTTTTTATGTCTCCCATAGTATAGTAGCATTGCCTAGCACACCAAGGACCTTGTCAGAAATGCAACTTCTCAGGCCTCTCCCAACTAAGTGAGTGAGAACTCTGGGGCCAGAAATCTGTGTTGGAGGAAGCCATGCAGGTAATTCCCTCGACTGCTAAAGTTTGAGAGTCTCTGGCCTAGTACAGTTCTCAAATTTGGGTATATTGTAAGGATCACTGGATACACATTAATATTTCTGATTCAACAGGACTCACTCTGCAGAAATTTTGACTCAGTAGATATTTTTAATCACACCCTTTGTGATTTTGATCCAGCAGGACATCTGACCACAAATTTACAAACACTGGTTTAACGTTTAAGAATGTGGTAAACCCCGTTCAGAGCGTACAATGACCATTTCTTATCTCTAGGCTAGTTAGCTTCGGAGCCAGTTTGCTCATTGTAAATAATAATGACACCTATTTTGAAGGATGGTAGTGAGGATTAGGGGAGATAAAGTATAAAATTAGCACAGCAGAGAGCCCGGCACAAGGCAAGTGCTAAGGAAATGATAACTTAATATGGCTTATCAGTTTCCACATGGTTGACTGTTTATCATAAATGCCTGAAATTATCAATAGCCTCTAACTTAATCCAACAGTGTAAAAACCATTCAACCCATTTGTAGACATCTCTGGGCCTCCTTGAAATTCAAAAGAGATACCAATTCACTAGTCTTCTCCAAGAAACAAGAAACTATCAAACGAAAACACAGAAGATTCTGTTTTCTGTAATTTTTTTAAAGAAAATCTTTACTTCAAATACAACAAAATACTATAATAGTTAAGAGCACAGACTATGGCTCCAGAATCCCTAAGTTCAGACTCTGGCTCTGCCACTCATGGGCTATATGACCTTGGTGAAAACCCACGTACCTCGGTTTTGTCAAGAGTAAAATGGGAATAATAATAAGTACTTACTTCATGGCATTGCAGGGAGAATTAAGTGAGTTAATTTAATGTATGTCATGGACTTATAATAGTGCTAGGTATAAACCATCAACAAAGATTAAATATAGTTATTACCCAGAAAAATCACCAAAGTTAGTTTTCTATGTACTGATTATGGTACATTTGGAACCAAATTCAAACTTGAAGTTTTGTCTTAGTGATTCAATAGAATTACTAGTAAGGTAGCAATGTTTTAATTATGAATAAATGCAGATTTTTAAACTTTTACACTATTAATACTGAGTACACATTTTTAAAATGAGAGCACCTTCTTGTTTGCCCCTAAAATGAAGATTTGAGTAATGCCTCAGGTCAAGGGAACTATAACGGCATTGCATTATCTACTGTTGAGTACTCAGGAGTGACTGGAGTCCCATTAGCAGACCTGAATAAAGTGTAAAAGAAATTCCTCTCTAAATATATGAGAAACCATCCCGATGACCTAGTTTTTAATTAAAATTTTACTAGATATGTAAACTCTGGGAGAATCAAAGGCACAGCTTCACAACTGAAATAAATCCATATTTGATATACTTACGATATCTGAAAACCTAAAATACTCTGACAGTAAGCCAACAATAGTGAAAAATAACTTGTAAGCAAACTGCGTAAAGAGAATCAGCCACCATCATGCATTTGCCGAGAACACTGTATATAATCCCAGATAACTTAAGAAAAGGTACCTCTTTGCAGTTTAGAAACCCGCAAATTTTTGAAGACCTGGTTCGCCTTCAAATACGTCGTATTGGAAAGTCAGCCATGGTAAGTTCTTTCAACGTTTAATCCATAAAAAGAAGGTTTGTATTATCCTCCATCTTGTTTCTTATCTTAAATAAAATATCTGATAAACCTTAGGAGGCATATTTCATTGGGGTTCCTTCTAAAATCAAGCATAAGTCTTGCATTATATGTTTTGAGATATGCATAAAGCAATAACGTCACAGCACCCACTTCTCAAAAGCTCAGTCACATTCCACTTCTTTATGCAACTGATAGCCTTCAAAGAGTAAGATATCAACAAAGACTTTCCTTCATCTTTTGTTGAGAAAATTGCAATCATATCATTACGTAGCATCAAGTCTTAAAATTGGTCAATTGTGGTCTTTTTTTGCAAGAAACACTTTCTTAAAATGTAGCCTATCAACACTAGATTATCTGCAAGAATCCTACAGCAGACTCAGGATGCAAGTTTAAAAAAACCAAAACAGTTTGTACGTATTGGAGGGCATACTGAGTTTTCACATCTACTAGTAAAGTTAAAACGTTGAAAATAAAAATTTGCCTAGAGTCATTTTTCACTTTTATTCAAGTGTTAGAGTAGAGAAGGATTGGGTAGAATTAGAGTTTAGGTTAGGTCTAAGTTAATACTAGGCAACATTTCAAAATGAATCTAAATTTCCAGATCCCTTCTTGAGTTTGAACTGTACGAGACTGACATTTTTGTAGTCAAAAAAGAGTGAATTTCGGCAATTTTTATGATTCAACCATAATACATCACAATGCTCTTTCTCCCAGCATACAGGTGCCAGTTGCTTTTCTCTTATACAAAGCCCCAAATCCCAGTTGTATCACATCACACTGGCTTGTTGGCTTTCAAATCCCTCATACTCCAAAATCAGCTATCACCTGCTCCAAGTAAATTCTTAAGCAGAGGAAGTTTACATAAAGTTAAGGACTTTTGTCCATGAGGGAAATATTTAGAGATAGATGGGTCTTCTGAGAGTACTTAAATCAAACCTTATACATATTCCCATATAGGTCATTACAGAGTATTGAATAGAGTTCCCTGTGCTAGTTAGTAGGTTCTTATTAGTTATCTATTCCGTATATAGTACTGTGTGTATATGTCAACTAAAAACGAGTGGATATATGTGTATGTATAACTGACTCACTTTGCTGTACAGCAGAAACTAACACAACATTGTATATACTATACTCCAATAACAAAATTAATTGAAAAAAAAGGAAGTTTAGGGCTTCCCTGGTGGCACAGTGGTTGAGAGTCCACCCGCCGATGCAGGGGACACGGGTTCGTGCCCCGGGAAGATCCCACATGCCGCGGAGCGGCTGGGTCCATGATCCGTGGCCCCTGAGCCTGCGCGTCCGGAGCCTGTGCTCCGCAACGGGAGAGGCCACAACAGCAGGAGGCCTGCGTACCCAAAAAAAAAAAAAAAAAAAAAGGAAGTTTGGCATTATGCTCAACTCAAGTCTTTCTGAAGAGGAATGGATTGTTTAAATATCACACTAAATTATTATTTTTTGTTATTTTGTCACATCATTGTGTTATTAACAGCTCATAGTGATATTAATTATCATTGTTAATAACTACTAAATATATCCTATATACCTAATCAAAAGACAAAAACCATATACATAGCCAAACTCTCTACCTTACATACCTACAAAAAAAAAATACAAAAACAAAATTATTTCGCTGTAGCTACTAGCAAGCCTGCACGTTATAATAATGGAATTCAAGCATATACCTATAGAGATCACTTCTCTTTCAGCTGAAGTCTAGAAAACTTGTTGGCAGTTAAAATATTTACTTAACTCAAGAGTTCTTTGGGTGATTTCTTTTCATTTCAGACCTATTCTTCCAAGTGAGCCTAATTCAAACTTATGAACATGTCATGGATAAAATATTTTTGATGTCATTTCAAGTTTCTGTTTCCTTATCACTAATCCAGTTCCTCTCTGCCTGGCCACATCTGCCATTATTTTGTATGAGAGTCAGTGTAGAGTGATGACGAGAAGCCTGGACCCCAGGCCTGTGGAGGTTTGAGTCCTGGCTGTGCCACATAGCAGCTGTGTGGCTTTGGGAAATTTACTTGACTTTCTGTGTCTCAACATCCTTTTCTGCAGAGGAAGGCTGATACTATTTATCCCATAGCAATGTTCCAAGGATTATGTGAATTTAACTAAATGAGCTAATATTTGTAAGTGTCTAGCAGAGTAACTGGCCTACAATTCAATGTTTGTTAAATAAACTGGAAAAGGGGGAGGGGAAGGAAGGAAGCTATGACCTAGGAAACTGGTCCACCTGGGTCAAAACATTGAAAAAGGTCACACTTTCTAGGAGAAAGAGGCCAAAGAAGTAGGGAAATCCTGTGCCATATCAGGTCCTAAGCCTCAGAAAGGAGAGGCATTTTATACAGGATGAGAGAAAAGAGAAAAACAAGGGTGTTATTTTTCCATTAACCAACTTGCCCGGTGTTATCCCCACAGCTCAAAGGAGCCATCGTTAGGCATGGAGAAAGCTTACTTTATCACTCCTGTGTCATACTTGGTCCTCACGTTGTGTGTCTGTGACCCTGAAATTCCTGCCTGTATTTCTCAGGGGTGGAGCGTTGATCACTGGGTCTGGTTGCAAAGCTTTTCAGGCGAATTTGTTTTAGTAACAGGGTAAAGGGACCATGGAGACAAGGGTGATCAATCATCAATAAACTGGGGGTTACCAGGGGTATCCCAGTGAGATAGTACAGTGCCGAGAGAGTTGATATGGGGCCACATTAACGAAGTACGTCAGGTTTGGCCAAGTCAAGGGAGGAGAGACCACACATCACTGTAGATATCAGAGCAGACGTGCAGAGTCCTCAGGAACAGAACCAGACAAACTACACCCCAGGGGACATCAGCTCTCCCACCTCTAAAGACCAACTCCACCATAACATGCCATTTCTCCAAACCCCCCAAACCCACGTTGAAGGCGAACAGGAGGAAGGAAAGAGTAAATGAAAAACTCACTTGTCCAAGAATGATTGAACTACCCAAGAGGCTGCTTAAAGTTTTGCTAGGTTTACCAAATTAAATTTAATTTCATTTTCTCCACTACCGAAAACAGTGGGGCTCATGAAGAATATTATATTAGCTCTGAAAAATAATGAAACTGTATCTTCTTTGCACTTTTGACTGTGCCAGAGGTGAATTGTTCACCCTGCTAAAAACACAATGGGAGAAGAGCGCATTTGATTTTGAGACTAATTTGGACCTTTTAAAGACTATTTTGTTTCATGGAACTATCTGTAAAGGGGAAGACCATATAATATAATGTCCAGAGCACACACTTTGGAATCTGGTTGCCTTAATTCAAATTCCAATTCTATCCCTTTCTTAGGTGGGTGCCCTAGGGCAAGTTATTTAACTTCTTGGTGTCTTAGTTCCTGCACCTATAAAAAGAGGACAGCAGCCTTGCATCCCTCACATGATTGCTGTGAGACAACTCATGCCCATCATGATGGCACTGCTCAAGCAAAAACTCGAAACAGTTCCTGGCACGTAGTACGTGCTCAGCTAAGATTAGCAATAAATACACCATTCAGTAGAGTTGTATGGGTCAAAAGAAAGTGGATATTCAACTAGCTAACATTTAAAGAAAAAGATTCTTCCAAACTGCCATTTGACAGGAATGTGGAGAGCCCTGTAGCCTGACTTTAAGTGGTATGCATGTGGTTAGACTGCTCTTTTAAAATTATCCTTTCATTATTTATGTCCAGCCTAAGCATGTAGTTTATATGAATTTTTTTTTTCTTTTGCGATACGCGGGCCTCTCACTGTTGTGGCCTCTCCCGTTGCGGAGCACAGGCTCCGGACGCGCAGGCTCAGCGGCCGTGGCTCACGGGCCCAGCCGCTCCGCGGCATGTGGGATCTTCCCGGACCAGGACACGAACCCGCGTCCCCTGCATCGGCAGGCGGACTTTCAACCACTGCGCCACCAGGGAAGCCCAGTTTATATGATTTTTAACCTTGAATTTGCACAGTGATTCTGTAGAAGTGGAGATATGGGCAGGTTCTTTAAATGAAATTACCTCTTGGAACCAAATGACTGGGAATAATTTACTTTTAACTTAGAAAAGCAGAAAAAGTGAGATTTTCATTAATTATTTACCTTTTATCTCTCTAACCATTAACCCAATGGTTAGAGCATTGTCTTCTTAAGATCTGGGAACAAACAATTTGAATGACAGGTGGTTGGAAGAATTTTACAAACTATTAGCCTTGTTTATTTGTTTCCATTTGATAATGAGTCTGTTAATAGTCATTTGGTAAACATCTATTGATTGCCTACAGTAGTTTGACAATATACTAAGTACATGACGATGGGAGAAGTTAGGGGAGAAGAGGGAGGTAAAAAGAAACAGAGGATGCGTTTGCTACTCTCGAAGATCTCATGGTTTAGTTCTAACCCTCTCCCACCCAGCCACAAGCCAAAGAGAATGACCATGAAACAATATATACAAAATAGCATTGTAAAAAAATGAGTAAATATAAATGCTAAGAGGATATGGAATCCAGAAATAAAGGGGTAGAAATTATTTTATACAGTCAAGATACATATATATATAATTATTTATTTTCTTAAACTTTATACCAATCTTAAAAGAAAAGTGGCAAGATATACATTGTATGTATGACATTACATATGTATGTGTATATATATACACACATTTATATATACACACACACACACCAGGACAATGAATTGGCCTTTCTGTTTTAAAATCTGTTATTTGAAGCAACCTCCAGAAGAATGGACTTCATTCCAGAAGACTATAGGAAACCAGTGCTGTGTAACTTACTTCAAAACTGTACGAATTCAAATCTAATTTCCACCTTCCTTATTTTTTTAGCTATAGTTTCTCTCTTTAACCTGCAATTCACATATTGATGTTATCTGACTCCATTGTAGATATATAAAATAGACTACGTAGGCTGCATGGGCAGTGAAGAAAGATGAAAGCTCAGTACCATGCATAAATATTTCTAAATTATGATACAAAAGGAGAATACTTAGAAACATAATAAAAATGCACCATTAATAACAACTCAGCAACTAATTATTGCATTTTGTTGGTTTGAGATTTAATTTTACAGAGTAGCACTCTTCAGACTTTGCCTGATCATGTCCAATGACCACGTCCACTATTTTGAGGGCTAACTCATTCCATTATTTGCTAGTTCTCCTTGTAAGAAAATATGTCTTTATACTGAGCTCACATAGCCCCCTCCAATTTTAACTTGTTGATTCCCTTTAACCAAACAGCATAAATTGATTTTGCCTAAAATAGTAGCCAACACAATGGACATAAAATAATCAGAGTAAGAATTTCACATTATTGGATGCTTACCATATCCCACAGAGCTAAGTATTTCACCCATATCAAATTACTTAATCCTCACAATAACCACATAAGGTAACTATGATTATCGTCCCCATGTAACCACTGAGAAAACTCAGGAATAGAGTTAAATTAATTTTCCAAGGACACATGGCCAGCACTTTAGCCACAGCAAGCTCTAACCTCAGACAGTCTGATTACAGAATCCACTGTGCTGCCCCACCAAAACAGTTAGGCAATAAGACCCGTGGCATATTTAACAGGCCTGCATAGGAAGCATTACCACATGCGTCGCCCTCCCTGTGAAGGAGCCTTTCGAAGGTCAGTCTAAATCTGGATTCTGTCCTATCTGCCAAAATAAATCAAGATTTTAAACTAGTCATTTTACAAGCATGTGAGGCAGAACATTAAAAGCTAAGGCAGAGGCAAACACAGTGCAAATGAAACAATGCTGCTTTCCAAAGGCAATAGCTGACACCCATTAATTTGAGAACTGCAGTCTTCCTTACATATGGTTGATGAGGGCATCTTCACTGAACACTGAGCTTTGAGCAATTGCAGCTGCAGAGTGCAAGAATTCCCTGTAAACACTGACAAGAAGCAGGAAAAAAAGGGAAGTGGTCATCTTAGCACAGACCAGTGAGACACAGCAAATGTTTGAGCACATTTTATGGAGTGTCAGCAGAACTTAGAAGCTGAAAGAATAGAAATCTGAAATAAGACAGTCCCTTAAGCAACATTAGTTAAAAACTTCACCAAGCTCCTAGTGAAAAGGAAATGAAATCAGTCAGTTCAACAATATAGTTTTTATAATTGGCTGCATATATACTTATGTTAAAAATAAATGCCAAGCTACCCTTAGAGCCCAGCAAGCAGTAACCCAGCCCTAGGTCTAACTCATTAGAGGGCCCAGTTCTGGGAGTTTATGGCTGCACTTTCTTTCAGCCTGAGCTTTAGAAGAAAGATGTGATAGAAGGCTGCAGCCAATCTACACTGGACATGTTGTACAAGCAAATGTAAACTTGTATGTTTGTAAATCACCAAGATGTAGGGATTGTTTGTTACCACTGCATTACTTAGCTGACTGATACAATTAGTTACCTTGGATGTGAATGCTGCGAGTCTGGATGTGAAGGAGGAGAGAGGGAGGAAAACTCTTCTTTTTTCCCCTTTTTATTCTTCTGGATTATTTTAATTACTTTTTAATTATTATTATGGTATTTTATTTTTCTACCAAAAAGCTGGTTTTAAAAACATAAGTGTGGATTCAGATGTACTCAGTTAATCATTTGACTTTTTTATATCCTGCACTAAACAACCATTTTAGGTATTATTATATAGCTATCTAAAGCAGGGAGACCCTACCCAAGTGAAAAAATAATAATAATTTTTCCTGATGATTAAAGTAATACCTGTTGATAAAGGAAAATTAGAAAATGCAAAAGACCTCACAGGACAAAATGCAAATCATCGTTAATCCCACCATCTGGAAATAACCACTGTTTTGGTAAATTAGTATTTGTATGTTCTTTCTCTTATGGTTTCTATTTATATAATTACAAATTGGCAACTTTTTGTAATTCAATTTTGCATTCTACTTTTTCACTTAACATTATTTTCCCAAATCATACAATATTTTTTGAAAATATATTTTAATGTATACACACCCTGCCATTTAATGAACATGCAATTGTTTATTCAGCCATTTTCCTATTATTAAATGAAAAATAATGTGATGGGATCATAATTGTGACATAACCAAAGAATCAGATGAATGCAGTCAAAGAAGCACATAGTTCTATTTGGGAGAATAAAAGGCAGCTTTAAAGAGGTGGTGTCCTGTTAGACGCTTCTGAAAATTGACAAGAATTTCATGCGTGGACCAGGGAGGCAAGGGCATTGCATGCAAAGGAAATAGCTTGAACAAAAGCATCAACACTTAAAAGCACGTGAACATTTTACTAACGTCAAGTACTGTCAAGGAACAAGTACACTCAGACCGCGGTGTGAATGATGGTGAAGAGGACGAGTCCTAAAGGAACCATAAAGGTAGATTGCAAAGGGTCCCGCGAACCATTCTAGGCAGCCTAAAGTTTATCCTATGGGCAAGAGGGAGGGACCAACACTTTGAAAGAGATGTGGATTAGATCCATGTTTTAGAAGCACATTGCACAGAGGAAAGAACACTGCTTCTGGAATCAAGGGACCCGTTTCTCCTGAGCCAGTTTCCCCATATGTGAAATTATATTTCATGGAGTTGCTTTGAGGATTAAGTGATCTGAATTCGTAGGTGCCCAGCAAATGATACTTATATGTGAATTGGTTACAAGTGCAGAGCTTGTCTTAAAGGAGGAAGAAGGTAAAAACCGGGTTCTAGAAATACTAATACTCCAGGCAGGAAATGGTGACTAAACTAGGAAAATGATGGTAGGGAAGTAAGTAACCAAAGGGTTCAAAAACGTTTCAGGTAGCGCTAAAAGCCAGGACTTGATAACCCCCTGGATGTGGGTGGTGGGAACAATGGAAAAATGGAAATGAAATCATGGCACGTTACTAGAATGACCAGTGAACGAGAATAGAAGAAGAATGAAATTCTACAGAGAAAACAAAAGTCTTGAAGCCTTGAGCAAAATTAAGACCATGTTTCCATTGGCTATGTTAGATAGAAAGTAAAGTTGAAATTGGGTGAATTTGATCAATATCAGTAACATAGATAATTCAGGCCCTAGAACACTTTTCTATCCACAGTTCCAGGATGAAAGAATGGGCAAGGGCAGTAATTTATCTGAAAAAATTTCATATTTTGGCTTTTGGATTTTGAGGTAAGGTAAAAATGAATATCAAACATCTCAAGCATGGTTTGCAAGATCAGTATTCCTTACTTTAACCCTCCCTTCAGGGACTTCCCTGGAAGTCCAGTGGTTAAGACTCAATGCTCCCAATGCAGAGGGCCTGGGTTCAATCCCCAGTTGGGGAGCTAGATCCCACATGCCGCATGTTCAACTAAAGATCCCGCATGCCACAAGTAAAAAGATCCTGCACACCGCAGTGAAGATCCCATGTGCCGCAACTAACACCCAGCACAGCCACGTAAATAAATATATATTTTTAAAAAGCCTCCTTTCACCTACTCCTTGGGGAAGGTGTTTGATGTAGTTGTATGAGTATGGCAATAATACACATACACACAGAAACACATATATACATAGACAGACACATGCACCTACTATATAGACTAATATACAGGCTATATATATTTATGTGATATGTGTGTACATAGCCTAAGAGATATATATGTATATATACATGTGTGTATGAGTTTCATGAGCATGGCAATAAAACAAAAACAACTATGAATAGATAGATGGATCCATAGATACATATACACAAACACATCCATGTACAAACATACACACAATATATAAACAAATATTTACTATATATTTATCTGGTGTATACGTTTAGCTGAAGATATATATGTGTACATATATGTGCATATATAAACTATATTAAATTATACAAATATATAAACTCTATATTAAGTTATGTAAATATATAAACTATATATGTTAAAAATTGCATAGGCTTGAGGCCAAGGAATAAAAGATTTCCTTCCTTCTATCCCTCTGTGCCTACAGAAAAGGATGAGGAATCCAGACTCGTGAGACTGTTCTGGGCATCTTGAAGCTGCTACTCTAGAGCAGCTGTGTCCTTTACACAAGGGAAGCTTTCCCCTTGTATCCTAATTGGGCATGAAATCTGACTCACCAGCACAAGTTATATTGGAGCGGCCAACAGAGCAGCTGCGTGCAAAACCCCTTGAATAACCCTCATCCAGTGACTGAAATTGATGTGGAGGGAAACATGGGGCCCACGTTAACCTGGCAGATGCTACAAGGAATTCGAATCACCTCAGTGCTCACCATGCACTGCACCGAATCGTCCTAGTTTGTCTGCCCTCACAGCTTTTCAAAGGCCAGAAGTAGAACAAGAGCCCAGATATTTTTATCGTGATGGTACATTTCATGACAAAATATTGGCAGGGTAAGTGCCTTTTTACATACTAACTCATCCTGTTAGAGATTAGGGAGCACGCTCCCAGTGAAGAGTTTGGTCTCGAGAGAATGTGATCCACTGAAGATGTGAAGATTGGCATCTCACTAAACCACCTGTGGTTAGTGTCTATTACTGGCAGGTCCCTGCCAGGCTCTAGGCAAACACTCTGTACTGAAGGCAGAATCCCACAGTGCTTAAAGTTGCAGGCTTTGGAATCAGACCGTCTAGACTCAGGTCTAACAATTATCTCTGGGTAATGCTGAGCAAGTTACTTAACCTCTCTGAGCTTCGGCTTTCTCCTCAGAGGTCACATATTATTTTTAACACATGGTATTGTTGTGAGTTAATTAACATAGTGGATATAAAGGGCCTGCTATGTAGAAAGAGCTCACTAACGTAAGATATTGATACTAGTTGGCATTATTTTTCATTAAAACTGTCACAGAGTCAAAACTGGTTTTAGGAATGCAGGGGGGACAAAAGCAAGAGATCTCTTACACAAAACTATCTCCCTTACTGACATACATTTCCAACATTAGCAATGCCTCGTTTTTATTTTTTGAAAACATTTCATTCTTAAGAACTCATTCTCACAATATAAACCTCTCTTCTGTAGACCCCAGATAAAAGAAATGAGCTCATTTGTATTCTAGAGACCTTAAAAAAAGAAACTCCGTTCCCACACATGCTACTTTGTTCCAAAGGAAAAGCTTGGACTTCGAGGAAATGGGTTTCAACATTTCTCAGGATGTCTAATGAAAATTATCGATTTATATTCCCTTCTGATCACTAATTAGAGTTCATGCAACTTAATGACCCAGCTTCTCTCCAAACTACTTATCAAGACAGGGACACCCTGAGAAGCCACAGATGCTGATACCAGACACCCCCGTAAGAGACTAGTCATGCCCTGAACATCAGAGTTACTAAGAACAGGGAATTCTGGTGAGTTTGATATGGAAAAGCCTATTTTATTTTTTTCAATAACTGTTGTGCTGAAACTCATTTCGACCTTATTCAACACACAGATATGGACATATGTCTTGATGGTGCTCCAAGTGCTCTAAGGAACGTCAGAGAACATCTAGTCCAATCCCTCATTTATAGATAAAGAATCTGAGGCACAGGAGAGCTGAGTAATTGTTCAAGCTCCACAGCTACTTCATAGCAACGTAGAGTTTTAACTCAAGTTTCCTGAGCCTCCGTATATTGTGCTCCCGTTTTGGTGTTTCTTTAAAGATTCCTGATGTTGAAATGTCTCTGGTTCTCAATGAGGGATCTGGATTCTGAACATCTAGGAATTCAGGGCAGACATGACAGGAGATTGAGCACAGTCTGAAATGCCCAGGTTACATCCTAATACTAAAGCCCTAATACGTCTCTGAGAGCCACTTACCGTATGTCTCTTTCTCCTAGAAGTGCAAATTGTGGCAGACGGCGGGGGGATCCAGTTACCTAAAGAGTTGGGGTAATAAGCTTCTCGTTAAGTCAAGCTGTCCTCAATGGTAATGCCCTAATGACCCGCAGGAGTTGGTGCGCTCCTAAAATTCCTTTCCTTGTTGCATTTTCTTGGGTCTGTGTGTTTGGAGAAAACATTTTCTGCAAGCAGATGTTTCCGTACTCTTAAACAGTCTGTCCTTAGAGGGGCTCCTCGTACACCAGGGCTCCTGGGGACGTTCCAGGGGAGTCCCAGGGTCAGAAGCTGTGGTCTCAATGGCTGTGGAGAGATGGGGACAGCCCGTCCTTAGCAGAGCCTTCTCTTCTCACCCACCTGCGGGGCCGTTCGCCTTTCCTGACCACAGTCTCAGTAGGTCGTCCACACATATTGAGCCCTCACCTCCACCGTTATCACTTTGTTCCCTTCCTGCTCAACCCTATTACCGCCTCTCTGTCATGGACTACAGAGAAAAATAAATTATAATTGCTCTAGCCTTCACAGCAGCATGATGGACTCGCCTGGTTTGGAAATTGCTTAACTCAGAAAATGGGCTCAAAGAGGAGCAAGTGTACACAGGTGAGAAGGGAGAACAGTATTGGCGTGCGTTATAATGGGGACCACCAATGGTGATGCCATGAGGCAGACAAAGCAATTACTGCCTAATGGTTTACATGAGAAGTATACACGCACACACACACACACACACACACACACACACTCCACTTCACATAGGCTTACCTGTGATCAGATTTGTTTAAAACCAGCTGATGGACTTGGAGGGCATAATGCTAGTGAAATAAGTCAGACAGAGGAAGACAAACACTGTATGACATCACTTATATGTAGAATCTAAGAAATACAACAAACTAATGAATAAAACAAAAAAGAAGCAGACTCAGAGATACAGAGAGCAAACTAGTGGTTGCCCGTAGGAGGAGGGGCAATACAGGGGTAGAGGAAAAGGAGGTGCAAACTACTGGGTGTAAGACAGGCTCAAGGATATACTGCACAACACAGAGAATATAGCCAATATTTTGTAATAACTGTAAATGGAGTGTAACCTTTAAAATTGTATTAAAATAAGTTTTAAAAAATCAGTTGCTCTTCATTCCTTAAAACAGATTAAAAACAGCACTCCTTGATACAATGTAATCTCATATGGATAAATATTAAAGAGTTACTTCCAAAATTTAAGACAATTCTCTTGTTATTAGTAAGGTGTCCTTAAAAACAAACAAGCAAAACTTTTTTCATACACACCAACTGAGAAACGTATTCAGGCTTAGGGCAATCTCTATGCATGTCGTACTTTTCAAATGTCTGCCCTCGGGAAGTTCTCCCAGCCCTTTTGAGTAACTTATCCATAAAATTCCTTTCCCTTTTCTTGTCATTCATTAACAAGCTTCATAAATGGAGTGACAGTCCTCCTAAATTAAGTACTGTATATTTCAGGCTAATTTTATGTTTTTTATCACAATAGCGGGGCAGTATTAGCAGCCTATTATTTTGTCAACTTTCTCATTTAGCAAAGCAGCTTCAATTTATTAACAGTGAGGAGTGTGCATGAATCAATATGTTTCATTGGGCAATGTGTCATTTGTTAATCGGATATTGATGAGATTATTGACGCACAGCTAATTAATCTCCAGCCCACTGCCAGCCTTCATATGTTTCCTTAATTATGTCCTTCATCTTAGTCTCCTGGCTTGAGCACCCAGACGCAGGGCTATAGACAGTGAGTGAGGTAAGCTGTCAGAGGCTCTTTTCACACATTTACAATCCCTTGGCTGTGAAATTATTTTCTTAGTTGTAAATAGGTATCAAAGAGATATTTAATAACATTTGTCAGCAGATTGATTTTGATTGGTGTGGACTAGCTGCACATCCAGCAGCCATGGAATTTTGCCTGTGAAGGAGGCTATTAAAAGAGAGAATGCTTAATTAGTGATCAGCAATTGCACGAGTCAGTTGTCATCCGCCCTCTGGAATTTAAAAATTGCTCTTCTATGGACATTGTTTGTATAGCCTTGGTTCAATATTTCAGATCACTGTGTTTTCTTTTTCACTTTAACTCTTTATTGCCACCTTTCTTAGCCATGGACAGCATTGTTGGGGATAGAAAATTCAGAGAGGACCCAAATCTCTTGTAGTTTTTAAAACTTAATGCAGCCACGATTAAGTAACAGTTATAATTCCACTGGCTGCACCTAACAAGAGCCTAAACAGAAATCTTTATATTAAATGAGTATTTCACTTCCCTTTCCCGGACTTCTGAGTGAAAATGGAAAGTGCAAGCTCCCATCCTATTCATTAGTTCTGTTCCTCTTTGACACACAATAACCATTCTGAGTCTTAATTTACTCATCTGCGAAATGGGACAATGATTCCTGACTTAACTCACTAGACCATTCTGAGGTTCCATGAAGTCATGTGTGTGAGAACACAGAATTTCTAGGATGCTAGCCGATTACTAGGTGTTATTTGTTCTGGTATATTATTTACAAGTGTTCCAAAGTTCATGTCGAACCTGTTTGACGAATGTAATAGATATGTGATAATTAGCTTGTTATTCTATTTCTGTCCATTTATTAATTCCTCATGTAAGGTCACAGGGCATCCCTTCGCAGAGAGAGAGAGCGAGTTGGTAGTGGTGACAGGGGTTAGACAAATGCTACCCTCACTCATGGTTTCCTCATGTCTAAGATGCAAAAAGGAATAGCTCTCCATGAAGCTCCTTTAGCTCTTCAACAAAGCTAACATAAAACATCCCTAACATAAAACATGGCTTTTAATAAGGAACCCCTGATGAAAACACATTTATTTCAAAGGGGTCTTTAAACAATTGCAGTTTCAAATCCAGAGCTAGACTTAAAACCAAAACGCATGGATTTCCCAGCTTCTGTTCCTCACTGTGCACATTAGATTATGACGTCCACTCTTTCTTCTTAACTCATAGAGGACTACTGAGTCTAGCAGGGAGCAATGTCAATACTTCTATGATCTCTTGACCAAAAAGCTTCTCCCTCGCCATGGTTTATGTATGTATGAGACTATGAAGATGATTTTTTAAAAAGGAAAATAAAAAGATGAAGATTAAGAAAAAGGAAAAGAAAGAGAAGAAAGATGTGAGCCAATGAGAATTGATTAGAAAATTCCCCTTCTTATAGCATCACATGAAGCAGGTATTTAAATATGTTAATGGTTACATGGATGGCACCACATTTTTCACCAGCGGTGCAGCTATAGACTTCAGAGTTCAACTATAGAGTCTGTACATTGAACTAAATGGCTACCAAAACTTTACTTGTATGTTCTTCTCTTCAACATATGGCCTTGCACATAGTAGGTGTTCAATTAAGGTTTTTAAAAAATTGATTATGCCTATGTGGACATCGGGGAAAATATTGTTCATGAAAACAAGGCAATGGTCAGCATCTTAAAAGCAACCCCAGGGAGGACTTCAGGCAATTTTTTTACTCCATTCCGTTCATGTAGATCAGGGTCAAGAGAAACACAGAATCAGTAAGGTGTCAAGAAGACAGGATTAATATCACTGTATTAGCTTGATCTTCCCTGGCACAAAACGAGTCAGATTGTCGCTCCTTAAATGCTAGTCTTTCCTAATCTTCTTGAACTTCTGATGGTGGTCCTCCTTTTCCCACTACACACTCCTCACGAATGACTTTATCCCTAACCCGAGCCTCAAATACCAGCTGCATATTGACAACACTCAGTGCATATTTCCAGACACAACTTGTCTGTGGAACACCTGATCCACATCTCCATCTTCCGGTAGAAAACGTCAACTTAGATGTTGCATGCATAAGCACCTCAAAATCCTTCTCCCTCATCTTTAAATGCAATCAGTACCGACTGCTGTCACATCTGCATTTTATCTCTCAAATCCTTTCCCTTTTCTCTCTCCTCGGTCAATTCCCTGCATCATCTCCCATCGCCTCCTGCCTGGATTACTGGACAGCTGCCTGAACTCTCCCAGCCATGATCCAAGCCCCCTGTCCCTGGTGACTGTCCAGAACGGGGTAAGTGTTACTCCTGCACTTAAAACACATATATGGCTGCTTATTACCCTTATTATTTGGATCAAATCCAAATTTATTACCTCCTTTGCCCTGCTTGATCACACTTATCTCTCCATTTTCACCCCCAAATGTTTCATTCCTTGACATCTAATCTACAGTCACGCTGAATGCCTTTCGGTTTCTTCAATTCCCTCAGCTTCCAACCATGCTGTTCTGGCTAGAATGTTCACCAACTTGACTCAAATAATACCTACCTGCCTTTGTTTCTGAGATCATTTTACCTCTATTGTGTCTGGTGGAAACACTATATAATGGCATATGCTACTGTCCATTCAGTGACGTCATGTTCATAAGTTCACAGAGACTATGGTGAGAATATTAACACCATAAAAATCAACAAATGCTAAAAATTAGAGCTGTTTTTTTTGAGAACAGGTTGCTAACCATTTAGACAAGCACACCACTGCTCTTAGTGTGAATCCTGGCCTGGCCAAATGCCCCCGTTTACAGTCTGTCCATGTCCTCTGCCTCCCCTCCAATTAATTCACACACTTCTCCAGGAATGCTTTTTCTAAAACACATATGTGATAAGTCACTCCTCTGCTTAAAACTTCACCATACTGCTCCCACCAACATTCCCAAGACCTCATACCTTAGCATGGTTTATAAGATGCTTCAGTGACCCAGACCTGTTTTTCAAGCCTCCTCTCCCACATCCAAGGCTCTGGCCATTCTGTACCTCTTATAATTGTGGGGTTTTTTTACCTCTTCCCATGTTGTTCCTTCTCTCTAGACTGCATTCACGCACCTTGTATACTTGGCAAACTCCTGGACATCATTTGAGACTCTGTTCAAACATCAAGTCTTTGTTGATGTGATTCTCAAGGTAGAATAAAGATTTCTTCTCACATGCCCCCCACCATCACTGTGTGAACACAATAATCATACCACTTTCAATATTACAGCATTTGTGGGTTTTCATGTGTCTCCTCCACTTCACAGAGTCCCTTGAGGGCAAGGACAACATGACCATCACCAGCTTTGTCATTTATTGAGCGTTTACAAAATGTTGGCTGGAAGAAAGAGAGGAAGGGTAGGGAAAAGAATAGAAGAGAATAGAGAAGGGAGAGTGGAGGGTAAACGAGGTTACAACCACTTACGAAGAAAATGAGCTCTTCAACCACAAAGGTCATGGAGATGACAGTAGTACCATACTGGCCAAGATTAATGAGTTGACAAAGTAGATATTACCCAAGGACATCCCCAAGAGTTCTAGAGGAGTTCAGGTCTTGCCCTCTCCTCACAACATGTTTTTATGGAGATTAAGCCAGGTTTAAATTAGCCACAGTAATATCAAGGAGAAAACAAAGTCATTGAATGCAACTACATCCTGAGTCATGTATAGAAAAGAGAACTGTAACTATATTTGCATTGCTTATTGACAACAGAAAATTTATGGACAACTGTACAGTAACCTCAGGTGGTCTACTGCAATTGCTGTCTTCTCTTGTGGCAGTTGTGACTCTCAACCCCAGTCAACAGCAGTTTGATGTCTGAAATAATGCATATCCTTCAATAAGAGACTCAATTCACTGTACAGTAAATGCTCCCATTACTCCGTGCTAAGTTTCATTCCTTCCCTTTGCTGACCCACCACTTTATGATTGGCGGATTCTTTCTGCCAATCTGGTACTCTGATCTCGCTATCATTCCAAATACTTTCTTTTTATCAAGATGTATCTCCAATCTGTTAATTCCCTCCATTAAAATTTTTGACTATCAGAAGCTCCTAGCTTTCCTTCTACAATCTCACTGGTCAGTTGACAGAGAACATAAAACATTACGAAGAAATGTATTCAAGGAATGCCATCTAGGTATTCATTGTGGTTCATCCCTACCCTAGCAAGGACAACAAGGCTGTCTAATCAGAATCAGACCTGTAATTCCACTGATGACAAAGTTAGAGACTGAACTCAAGGAAAAAACAATCGTAGATTTATTCTCTCCAAGACTTTCCCAAATCCCAGTGAGATAATCACTACAAACGGTCTACAGACTTACTTGTGGGTTAGCGTTCATAGGTCTAGATGCAAGCCTGCCATCTGTTCTCAGCTAACACTATGCAGAAGACACATGGAGAGTGAAATAGTTGATAATTACATGGTAAATCTAAAAATGGTACATGGTCGAGATGTATCTAGTTCAAATCACAAATGACCTATTAACTGTGATAGAGAAGAAAAGATGATTATATGTTATGATTCATACACTCAAGTAAGTAGAGGGGAATAGAGTTTCAATCATATAATCAAATATTAAACCAGGTCTAGATGCACACATCAAAGACCAAACTCTCCAGTGCTACTTAACCATCCATTTCATTTTGGTGTTCACATCTGCCCATAATATTGAAAAAAATTACAGACTTAGTCTTTTATCTAAAAGCATCAATACAGTAGAACAAAACAAAGAAAAGCAAGAACACCTATTACGGGTGATAGTAATTTAATTGGCAGATGAAATATACGGGTTAAACTGATTAAGAATGGACTAGGTAATTTTTTACAACCCAAATAACTCATGAAAGACCCCTGGGAAGTCTTCCTCACTGAGAAAGGAAGAAGAATTTTTCATTAAGCCAATCCTAGATATCAATATAAGGGAAGACAAATAAAAAATGGTAAGATTTACTTAGCTTGTCATTGTCCAATGGAAACAAAATGTAAGTTACAAATGTAACTGCAAATTTTCTAGTAGCCACTTTTTTAAAAAGTATAAAGAAATAGGTCAAAATTATTTTAATAATATATGTAATTTACCGAATATTTCTGAAGTATTATCATTTCAGCATATATCAAATATTTTTAAATTAGCAAGCTGTTTACTATTCTTATTTTGTACAAAATCTTCAAAATCAGATATGTGTTTTACACATTTTAGTTTTCATAGAAAACACTTGAACTACGTTTAGATTTCATAACATTTATAGTTGAAAAAGTAGATTTGCATAGTCACATTTTCCAAACATTCTTAAAATTTTCCAGTAACTGAATCAACTATCCCCCCCAAAAATGTCATTTTTTAAATAATGTTTGTATCCACTTTAACAAAACTGGTTGGTTCATCGCATTTAAAAGACTTATTTGACTTCAACCAAAAGCACATTAATTTCAAAATTATGTCTGTACAAGTAAACCCACTAACTCTTGTGTCAACTCAGTATTATTAACATTGAATTCAAAAAGGTATTTTAAAGGGCTTCCCTGGTGGCGCAGTGGTTGCGAGTCCTCCTGCAGATGCAGGAGACACGGGTTCGTGCCCCGGTCCAGGAGGATCCCACGTGCCGCGGAGGGGCCGGGCCCATGAGCCTATGGCCACTGAGCCTGCACATCCAGATCCTGTGCTCTGCAACGGGAGAGGCCACAACAGTGAGAGGCCCGCGTACCGCAAAAAAAAAAAAAAAAAAAAAAAAAAAAAGGTATTATAAAAACTGGAAAACAACTTTGTTTGTCAATATCAACAAAGCTTTTTCAAGTTTTTTGTAGTTTCATTAGCCAATGTACATAATGCTGTTGATTACAGTTAAAATATTCTGCATATTGATTCTTGTTAGAAAAAAATGTATCAAATCATTATCATTGATCAGGGAGTCATTATTATTGATTTCAATGTAAATTCTTGTACCTGCCAACTGCAGTCACAGATGAGCTTGCTTTGTGACTTTGGAGCTTCAAATTTGGCTCATTTATATGCTGTGTATTTTTGGTGAGAAAGCGTAAATCACATTGCTAGTTTTGCCTTTGATTCTTAAATATTGAATACATTGAACATTCTTTATGTTGGAGTTACCAGAGCAGTAAACCTTTGTAAACCGCTTCTATGATTCCTCCAGTCAGCAGTGACAAAAACATAGATCATTAAATTCAGGGTCTTCTATTTCTTTCAACATTTCTACAAACTGGTGATAACTCATGGCATTTGCACATCTCTATGGAATGATTTTCATAACCATAGCCATGGCATTTTTCATAGAATCTGTTTCAGAAAACCCTGCACAAATATTTTCAATATGTATTGTACAGTGGAACAAAGAAATAAGAGAACCATCAGTCTTTGGTTTTAAAATTCCAGCAAAACTTGATTATTTTATCTAGCATAGCTGGAACAGTGTCAATTATTATAAAAACGAAAACTTCTATATCTAGGTGTAATTCCTTGATAGATGTAGGATGCACCACCATCATGCACCATCCGTTCAATTTTTTTTAAGCCATGAATTGGCAACATTTCTTCGTAAATTTCAAAGTCCTTTGAGAAAAAAATGCACCCAAAGTATTGAAAGGACAGAGTCTTATATCTCACAACTCCTCTAAAGCTTAAAAATAATATTTGAAATTTATAAAATTTTGAGTAAATTGATCTCTGATATCGTTAGTAAGGTCTTGCATTCTACAGGCAATTATTCGGTAGCTCAACTGAAGATCCTTTACTTTGTATAAAATATCATTTAGTCTTATCCTCATAATCTTCTCACAAAATTTCCATAACTGAAATAGTTTCTTTTATCATCTCTCCAGCTAAAAATGGAGACTTTGGGTGTATGTATAAGAATCCACGCTCTCTTGAAACTAGTCAATTTTACAAGCTTGGATACTGTTAGAAATCGCTTAAAAACAGTTTTTTGGACATTCAATTTTGCTTTCAGGCACCTAATTTCATTGATCCCTTTTGACTGTTGAGAGGAAACTTCTTATCAAATTCACTACATATGCCAGAAAATGTCTCCTTACATTGTCAACTTTATCATCTTTAAAAAATTTGTTTTCACAGCAAACAAACCAGCTTCTCTGATGTGCTCTGCTGCAGTAAATTGCATTTGCCATTCTTGATAAAATTTGTGACACCTTCTTCCAACCTCTTTTTTCATTTACTGTTCCAGTTCTTTTGTATCTCCGCTCAGTTCTGCATCAGTGGCATGCTTTTGTCTTGAATTTTTTAAATGTGCCCATTCTACCTTTTAACTATAATATCCTTTATTACAAGATAATTAAAATAATAAGTATGTCGATGTGATTACCAGTTATAATTTACATCATTATCACTGTAATTCATGCAGTCTTCATAAAATAGTCAAATAAATATATTACAACGCTGCTTTGGTAAATTTTAAAAAAATTCAAGCTGAATCAATCGGTTGACACAGATCAGATCAGTAATGTATTTCTATGTTATACTAGAAAAAAATGCACGTGCCCAAAATGTTCACTAGAATGCACCAGGGATATCTCACACAGTTCAACAATTGAAGAGAAACGTAGTCCTACCAAAAAATGAAATTGTGTTTAGCAGAAAAGATTATATACTGCTTCCAGTTTTAAAATTAAGTTAAAATCAGTTAAAATTAAATAAAATTTCAAATGTAGTCTCTCATTCATGCTAGTCACATTTCAGGTGTTCAATACCCACAGGTGACTAGTGCCTGCCATGCTGGACAGGTGAGTCCAGGTGGGAAGGAGGGAAGCAGGAAGGAAGGAAGGAAGGGCAAGTTCTTGCTTTAAACACTAAGAGCAGTTAGGTTAAAACAAATTCCTGCACTCAGATGCAGTTGTGAATTAGGTTTAGAATATATACTAATATCCTGTCTCAAACAACCATAATTTTTCATTTATCACCAAGTTAAAAATAATTGTCCACTTTTTTAAAATTACTCATATAGCATTAGGAGCTAACTAGTATATAATATCAGTACCTTGAACACTGTCAATTTTTCCACAAAGTGCACATTTTAATTCTTCATGAAAGTCACTAGATCTTACCATGTTATAAGACAATGATAATTTGTAATGTCACCAGTTGACCCAATCCTTTTGGTAGTGTCACAGGAAGTTCAAACATAATGTGCCCAAAGTCTAAGCCATCAATCACTCCCTCCCCCAAAAATCTCCCTGTACCTCTTCATGAGTTCTTTATACCCAGTATCTAGTACAGGATACAGATTAGGACTCTCAATAAATAGCTGTCGAATGATTAAATATATGAATTTAATTGCATTCGTAAGCTGAAGTTCTTAAGCAGTTCTACAAGTTGATAAACTCAAATTTTATATAAAGCTTTAAGTATATACAAAAAGTAATCTGTCACTTTAAATTTATAATGGAGGGGAAGGGAACAGACTATAAAAATAAATTCCGTACTAAGCCAAGACATCTGACATCAACAATTACATACCATACTGTAACAGCAAGCCAATCAGAGAGAGCTCTCAAACACCGTGGTCTCGGACTATATATTACTACAAAAATCAGATCGTCCCTTGCTTTTTTACATTTATAGTATTTTACAGCTCTGTTGAGGAATAGCTAAGAAGGGATCCACAATCTCTGTTTTTGAGATAATCAGCAGTGCTCGTTGAAATTTGGTTTAAAGTTTATAAACAAAGACTTGTGTTAACTTGATTCATACTGAGAACCTCCTCAATAAGATGCATGTAAGATACAAGAAAAGAAGAAAATAATAGTGTTTCTTCTGAGTAGTCTCAGAAGAAATATTACCCTGTTTTTTCTCCCATTTCAAGGTACAGTCTGTAATCGATGAAATCAGTATGGGTCAATCTCAATGAATTGAACCACAAATTCCCTTCCTCTGGCACATTAAACTTTCAGTGTCTTCAGTTATATTTGGGCGTTAGATTCTCCCTAAACTTTCTGGGGTGGGTAGAACAGATACACTTAACCTCATCTGTCTAATGAAGAAATGAGGGCATGAGATTTCAGATGACCGGCTTAAGTCACACAACTAGATTCTGGACATGGATTTGAAGAACTCAGATCTCCTGTGTCAAACCTAGCACTCTTTCCACTGGATTCCATTTACAGGAATAGCCTAATATTGACAGATTCTGTAGAGACAAGGGGAGAAAGTCTCATCCAAACCAAAGAAAGTTGAGGACAGAATGCAGACCTAGGGAAAAACACTGGAGTTTTTGAGTTGTTTAGAAATAAGAGTATTAGAAGGTGAAAAAGCAGTTCTCAGAAAGAGAAAATCCCAAACAATTCCGTTTCTGGTAGCACCTTGGAACTTTTCCACATTTAACAGCATAGGAAGGGGGAGGAAAACATGATGTGACCTAAATGAAGCAGTTTCACTTAATGAATTTGGACAAGCCATATTTCTTCAAAGCATTCCATTAACTGTGTTTTGTCCCTCCGTTTATGTAAAAATATCATATTATATAAGTGCCTGTGTTTGGACGTGTAGATAATTAAAGTAGAGGTTTAATGTCCTTTTGGCTTTACAAAGTTATGACATTTCCTATACAAAGTCAGGGGCTTATTTCCTTCCTAATTCATTTGATAACTTGCATTGATGGTAATATAAGTTGTGTGTTTTAAGATACTATTTGTTTAGCCCAGGGGTAACGTAAATTCTGAAATTTAAAAGCTACAACTCTAACGATCTGAATAGTAACAGTCTAGATTTATACGTGGCCAAGTTAATGCCCTTTATATTTTGTTTTCTCTAGACTTTCAACTGGAACATTAAAAAAAAATCCAAAGAACAGACCTCCAACAATTTTATGTATACAATGTCTGCTACCAGCGCCCCATGCGCTTTTTCCCTTTCCTACCACTGAATCCATCCCGTATACCCAACATTTGAAAGTAGTTTTCTATTTTACATTTTCTTAATTCTAATTAAACAAATCTTAATCTTGACTTTAATGGTCGCAATTATGATACTTCATTATGTTAAATGTTAGTTGCAACATAAGAATAAATTGTATAAACAGTTTAGCTGCAATTGCATGGTGTCTAACTGTACATTACTCATTAACAAGATGTGGGTAGCAGCAATTATAACATTTCCTCCTAATGTCCCCATTTATTGAGTCACAGCAGCAAGCCCCCTTTTCACAACACACACTGATTGACGATAGCGGCTTTTGTACTCATGGAGAACAGGCACTATAACCCGCTGTGTGTCTCCAACTCAGATCGATGAAAGTACACATTAGCTCTTAGCCTCACAGGCCAGAGTTCTTGAAGGTCAAAATAGCCATCAGCATCACTGTAGGGTGTAAAGATCATTTCACAAACTGTGAACAAAAACAACACAACTTGCTTTGCAGTTTGATTATTGTTTATAGATACAGCAAGCCAAGGATTAAAGCATAGCCTTGGGGCAGCATAATTATTTACAGCTGAAGACTCATATCGTTATTAGCATTGCCCTAATTGCTTGAAGTTATATCAATGTTAGTTGATTTAACACATTTTTTACAACATGAATAGAAATTGTTTTCTCTGCATGAGGAGTGTCAATTTAACTGGTAGATGGTTTCTTAATTTATCAAGGTTTTTCCCTTCTTCTTCTTCTTCTAATTGTTCATTTTTCTTTGAGGGAAGATTTCCTGTTAGCCATAATGGAGAGAAGAGTTGAAGGTGAGCTTCAATTCATCTACTGTATCTTAACGCTAACAATACTACAATGGTTTTGTTTCGTTTTCATTAAAATTTGAATCCATAAAGCCACAACCTCTTCAATTAGGAAATGACTCAAACTTTCCCCCCTGGTGGTTTGTACTCATCTTTTTTTCTTGAACACCTAACCTGACATTTGGTTTAACATGAACAGCAGACCCATGTAGCTCACAGAAGCCTTTAATGATGTTGAAGTCATGAAACTTTTCATACATTGTAAAATCTCAAAATCTAGGTCAACCTGCCAAGTGTTTAAAATACACCTAAGGTAAAGAAAGCTAACTATGTATCTATAATATAGATGAAAATCTTCAGTAATATTGGAAGAAGGAAAAGAAAAGAGAAACATTCAGGTATATCATTGTGGATGGAGTTTGGAATCTGTAGGGGTTTAAATGAATTCCTATTCTTTTTTTGATGTTCTTTACCTGGATATGTCATTCTTTCTTTTTGGCAATATATTTTCTACCTATAGGTGGCGACACTTGTACTGTTTCCTTTTGAACTGTTCCTCGATTGTGCCTGCAAACAAATGGACTGCTACAAGATAGAGACCATAGAGTCACAGGTTTTCAAGACCAGAAAAGATCTTAGCAACCAAGTAGTCAATCCCTACATACAACATCCTATAGCCGAGGGAGCTAAGACCCCACGGGATTAAGCTAAATGCCCAAGATCACATAACAAGTTAGTGATAGAGGTGGGAAAATAAAGAAGAAACTAGATTCAGAGATAATAAACAGGGACAAGCTTGCAAAATATCACTTAGAACACTATTTGCACCAAGCAAAATAATCCAAATAAATTATATGTATTTAAGCCCAAATCCCATCATTCTTTTTTTTTCTTGCTTCACAATAAACGGCTCTCCACAATATTATGATAAAAGAGCTGAAGTCTTTTATTTGAGAAAATGTAAATGTTTATGAAAATGCTTCCCAAAGGGAAATATCAGTTTAATGGCTAATGTATGTTTTTACAAAATTGATCACCGCTTGCAAATATGAAACTACTTGAGAATATCTGAGAAAATTGCTAATGGAGCTTATTGTTTAGAAGTATGTGAAAGCAAATACCAAAGACTTTGATTCTGGGTCATGGAGGTTACCCAGAGATCTTATGAAATTTAAGCTGTGATTGTTAACCTGCTAAAAGTTACCACATTACTTAACACTTGTGATCTTATCTAAGAGACATATGGTAGGAATATTTCCAAAGATTTCTCAGGACAATTTTGTTTTATCAAAGCGAATATTATTTAACAATTCTCTGTGTTTGATGGGCCTTTAGCAAAACTCTTGCTACTGCCTGGAAGAAATAGAAAACTTTAAAATGGTATTTTAGATTAATTTAATTTAGATTTTCTTTGAACAAATTACAGTCTCTATAGCGACCCTGGTGGGTTGCTTCTGGGGTCTGCAGCTTGCCTCAGTCCCAGCTGCCCTGTGAACATGACTCTGGGAAAATGGAAAGAAGGTGAGATTTGGAGAGTGGTTTGCAAAACCCAGCATCACTGATCGGCAATGTCAGAGTCATCTGCTTTCCTGAGAGTTTAAAAATGCTTTTCCTTCTATAGATAGAAATGATCTTAAACAGAAGAGATTAATTAAGTCAGCACAGAAAGACCATTTTACATTGATTTTTAAAAGTATACCTTGATATATAATTGTCAGGCTTTTACATTTTTTTCCTTTTTTGTCTGTATTTAGGAAGATTATAAAACAAAATTAATTCGTTGGAGAAATAAAAGCAGTAAGGGCAGATTAAGCAGTTTTTAAATTAGCATTCCCACTAAATACTGCATTAAAGTATTTCCTTCTCAAAGATACTTCCATATTTTTCACAGACTAGCAAACTGATCTTCTCTCTTTTGTCTTTCACAGCCATCCAACTTGATTTTACTTTTTCAGTTCCAAGTTTCATTTATACAAGTCATGCATCTTAACTTTCACCTTCCAGTTTGGGGTGAAATAACTGCTTTTTGTTTGCTGTTGGCAACTGTCTTTGCTTTATACCAATAATTCATATCAGGTAGTAACCGTGTTTATATTTACTCTATCCTGATATAATAGGTCAATTTGGTACAACGTTCTTAATTTTTACACCTATAAGACTTCATTCTTCCGTGAAAATGGTGGTTAAAAAAATTTTAGCTGCAACAATGGTTTGATTGTGGTAGACACTGAGAAGTTGGAAAATTAGTATTCTGCAGGACCCAACTTGCATGAAAACGTCTCTTTTACGAAACGTGAGGTAGGAAAAATTTATCTTGCCATCCATTGCATAGAATCAAATTCCTTAAGACCCATAAGGTAAGTATTCACTTTTTAAACTGTGTTGAAACAACTATCATCAAATACTGGTTGTGATAGATTAGAGCCTATACCTCGTGTTAACATAAAATGGCTACTTTTCCGTGCCCTTTTGTGTTTCTATCTGTGTCTTCTGTTCTCAGTGCTCCCTTTGGAAGGACTGTGTGCCCCAGTGCGGAGGGGCTGGTGGGAGGGGCAGTGGAGCAGGGTGGGAACAAGTCTCAGAAACTTCTAGGTTACAACGTATGCTGGGCAGATAACATCTGCAGATAATGACAGGGCAGGGGTGAAGGGTGGAAAGGCCAAGCCATGGAAGAGTGACGAAGCATGGGGAAAGGAGGAAGCTTTCTGGCAAGTGCTTGGCTGCAGACGGTACTGAATCATTCATTTGCAACTTCACCATTTAACCTGTGCTGCGCAGAGGGGTATTGTATCTCCAACCGCTGGAAGTTGTTTAACTTCTTTTTCCACTTGCAGGAAAAAGAAAGGACTCTGATGGCAATGACATGGGATGCTTGAGCAGTTTGATCTGTGATGAGTAGCACGTCCACTACTTTGAACAGTTTTGCTCTCCTAACTGGAGCTGTGCGGCACTGAAGTGAGAGAAAGCTAATACAGTAAATGGAAACCGCTCTCGGTAGGAACCAGATTCGTCGGTCCTTATAGCAAAAGTGGATTTCAGATAACAGCTCAAGCATGACCACTCCGATCACAGGCCAGTGTTTATGTATACAGAGGAACAATGAAGTGGCCTGGCAATAACTGGAAATACATTTCTCAAGCTTTCAGGCAATGCCAAGCTGAAAATTGTGGTCAAAGCCTGTGGGAGATGCAAGACCCACCCAGAATTCATTGCGACAATTGTAATTAAATCACATATTTTGTCTCTCTCTCTCTCTCTCTCCATGCTAAGTGTGTAACTATTTAAACCCCTGTGAACATGTCAGACGTCATGACTGGAATTCTCCCAGGTAGAATCTTTTCATTTCTATTCGTGGAATCAAACCGTCAAGAGGAAAGAATGTCACACCAACTGTCCTGACCTTGATGGTAACTTTACACAAAACCATACCAATCTTTCCTGAGCTTGTATTTGTTACTTAAAATGTTCGCAAACCTACAATTTACACAAGTAACAAAGCAGGATTCATCAACAAACGAAGGAAAAATTTAAGTTCACTGGTAATAACAGCAAATTAAGACACAGATGTGTTTTTTGCCTAATAACTTTAAAATGTTTAATGATTGCACGCAGTGCCCACACTGTTGCGGAAAACCAGGTCTGGCTTATTAATAAAAATAATAGGCTTTAAGAGGATCTGACCTCGAGCTGCGTGATTTCCCGTCTTACCAACTGAGTAAACTTGGGCAAGTTACTTAACCTCACAGCATCTCCGTTTCCTCAGTGGAAAATGAGGACAAGGATTCTGTCTGCTTCACTGTGCCGTGGTGAGGACTAAATTTTAAAATGCAGAATATTTAGCAGTGCTTCCCATTCCACACACACCAGCTATTATGTCCATTAACACTGTCATTTTGCAAACATTACCTCACTGACTTCTCAAGCATAACTCAAACTCTATTATGGTTGCGACCACATCGGAATGTGTCTATGGCTATGAATAAAAAGTGGAGGAAAAGTCACATAATTAAAAATACTCAAAATTAAAAGATGAGACAATGCTATTTTTCTCTTTTTCAAAAAAAAATCCTTTACATTATTATATCATTGACAAAAGGGAGGCAAAAGTATATATGCAATTCTTATTGCTAAACGTTTGCTGTAAGAGTTTTATTCCCTAATAGACTAATTAACAAGGGGAAATAAATGTCTTTAGAGATAGCAGCTTAAGAGAACAAGTATTGATGGCATGGGAGGAACACTAAGTATCCTCCCTGTCAATGAAAAAAAAAATACCAAACACATCCTACCAATTAGAGATTTGATCTGGCTGACAAATTCACCTTTTAAGGAGTAAATATCCATTGGCAGATATTTCCTATTAGTCACACACATGTTAGTATGAATTATTTAAACCTCACAGATCGACATCTAGCTAAAATCAGAGGTTCTCAGTTGATGACATTTTTGATGAAGGAATACATGTGGAATTTGTCTGAGATCCCTGGGTCTTGAAGGGTAGCAGGCTTTAAAAACTGAGGAAGTTTAGACAGCCAGAAATCTCCACAAGTGCTATGCTATCGGTTTGAGTGAGTCATCACAAACACATGTACCTCCTGCCAATGGAAAAATATAGATAAAGAAATGCTTCTACTCTCACTGACCCTCTTCAGAGTTATCCCCCTATTATTAACACTTTTTGATATCATACGTCCTTCATGTTTTTCCCTAAAAATACTTCCCTCCACAGTGCTGGGGATCTCCTTTATCAGGGAGTATCGAGGGGGCTTAGAAAGGCAGTAACGTGGTCCCTGACCTCAGGGTTAGCCATGTTCAGGTGTTGCAGAAGTTCTGCAGATGGATCGTTGTAGAATATAACATAACAAGTTCTAATTTCTCTTCTGCCACCTAATGTCTGAACACCCAGTGTTAATGTTTTGCATTAACATAAACCTTAGTCAAAGCTAATTAATTTTTTTCCATCTAGGCATTTTGTTTCACTTTAGTTTCCTGAATTATCAATGGCTGATACTTTTTAAACTAGTTTCCACATTTAAATAAAAGTAAAAAATAATTTAAGAGCTACTGAGATTTCTGGTTTGGGGAAATCTCCATAAGTAATGCTCCCAAAGTAATGAACTCCAGAAATACCGGTAAACCCTAATTAAGCGTGACACAACAATGGAAATTAGAAATGGAGAGGGGGCATCACAAACCCAGCCCTAAGGTGGTTGCCCACGTTTAATCTCCAGAATGAAAAATGAAGGTCTCCTCTCCCAACCAACGTGTTTTTAACTGAGGCATTTCCTGTCAGTACATTAGCTTCTCAAAAGTTTCCATTATTTTTTTTTCTCTCTGATATACATAGAAATGTAGCTGTCTATGGTAATAAATATCATCTCTGTCATCTATGGCTATCAATAGTCACAGAGATTTCTGTTTTCATCTCATGTGGCTGTGAGGAGCTTTCACATTTAGCTGCAAGCGCTCTTCCCTTTTAAGCTGGATTCAGATGTTATTGGACAATAATAACCATTAGCTATTACTTTAACAATATCTGAGACATAGCGATTAGCCCTCTAGCTTGCTAGTAATCAAAATTCGCAACATCCAGGACAGCGTTTTTCATCTTCATTCAATACCCCACAACTTTGCTCAGCTGCACCAAACGTATAAAATGTCACCACAGTTCCATCTTTGTAGCCATAAAACTGCAGTGTTTTTGGATTCACACTGCTGTCTCTTATCCTGACTGCTGTGTGTGTGTCAAATCCTAATTTTTTTTAAAAAAGTCTCAGCCCTTCTACATCCATCTCTTCTTTATCGCTTAAACCCTTCAAGGATCTGCTGACATACAACCTCTCGCCTTCTCGGGGTGTCTTTTTCTGGGTCTGCTTTCTTTCCTGAACACAGATGGAGTTCATCGCTGGCTTTCTTTTCAACACATCCCACAGAGCTAAGGGGACCAGACCGGTTTCATTTGCCTTTGTATCTCTAGTATAGTAACTAACAGCTTCGCAATAAACGTTTGTTAGTTTTCATTGAGATGCTAAATGACTGAACGAGGGAAAAGAAAAATCTATCACCCTCCCTCTCGGAGAACTTCGGTGTATGAACCAGTTCTCAAGCATCCTGAAAAATTACTGTTGATGTAGCTTTGAGCGTAATAATGTTAGAGTTACTTCGGAACAGGGAGGGTAGAAAGAGTTGAGTGACAAAGAACACCCACCGCACTGTTTCACTCACACGTTTCTCTTACAACCCTTCCGTGCATCCTTTGTGTTTCTTATTACATTTAAACTTTTTATCACATCCCCACTTCCCCCAAGTCTTCCCCCAAGTTGGACTTCACACCTAGCATGCTCTGCAGACCCCACGCAGCAAGTTCTCTTGTTTCCATAATTCAAACAACTTCTGAAATCTATTTCCTCCATCAAGCTTCTGACTAACTGGAAAAGAAGGAGCAATTTCCCCTAGAAGGGCAGTTCCCACCCCTGTCTCTCCACAGAACTCCATACCAAGGGCGTGGTGCCTCTGGGCACTGACACATTGCTCTGAAAATTTGCTTTATACAGAGCTTTCTGTCTAAAAAGGTAAGTTCAGAGAACATAGAGAACTTTGAACTTTTCCCTGAACAAATAATGTCTTCATAAATGCTTTAAAAGAAAATGAGAGGGCTTCCCTGGTGGCGCAGTGGTTGAGAATCTGCCTGCTAATGCAAGGGACACGGCTTCGAGCCCTGGTCTGGGAGGATCCCACATGCCGCGGAGCAACTAGGCCCGTGAGCCACAACTACTGAGCCTGCGCGTCTGGAGCTTGTGCTCTGCAACAAGAGAGGCCGCGATAGTGAGAGGCCCACACACCACGATGAAGAGTGGCCCCCCACTTGCCACAACTAGAGAGAGCCCTCGCACAGAAACGAAGACCCAACACAGCAAAAATAAATTAATTAATAAACTCCTACCCCCAACATTTTCTTTAAAAAAGAAAAAAGAATATGAGATGTTAAAAATTTTCAAACTGCAGGGCTTCCCTGGTGGCACAGTGGTTGAGAGTCCACCTGCCGATGCAGGGGACACAGGTTCGTGCCCCGGTCCGGGAGGATCCCACATACCGCGGAGCGGCTGGGTCCGTGAGCCATGGCCGCTGAGCCTGTGCGTCCGGAGCCTGTGCTCCACAACGGGAGAGGCCACAGCAGTGAGAGGCCTGCGTACCGCAAAAAAAAAAAAAATTTCAAATAACAAATTTCTTCTTTAGCTCCACTTCACCTAGAGTCAATGATTCAATAATATGGTTTTCAAAATGAAATCCTTTTTGTGCTCTCATCTGATACTACTCTTCATAAGGCAGAATTGATAGTTGATATCTCAGTAGCATCACCTAGTGCCATTAATTTGTAAAGAATAGGGAGATCCAGGACAATAGAGGTTGGTCTTATACCAAAATGTGAAGTTTCACTCTCTCCCAAAATATGCACTTCTTACTCACTTTTCACAAAGGAAGAGACTTTGACAGCTAATCCAGATCAAAACTTTTGCATTTGATCAAATGGCAGATCCCAGGCCGAAAGCCATACGCCACTAGCTGCCAGCCTTTCAACTTGGGCGTATCATCTCACCTCAAAGAAGTCTATTAGGGTAAAATTCATGAGGAAGAATTTGTATAGGTCACATAACGTCTCCTTTTTATTCTTTGATTTCCGAAGTTGGAATCACCCAGCATCAATACAGCTATGAAGACTCTAAAGTCATAGGGCCTTTTGTCTGTTCAAAATACAATTGGATCCAGAAAAAGACTAACATAATTGATTTCAAGGTCTTTTCAACACTTTTCCTGAGGACACACCTTTTTTTTTTTTAACAAGATGCCATTATTCTGTACATCTACAAATGAAAACACTGACATGCATTGATACGCTGTGTGAATGCTTCTTTGATCCTTTGCAAAGTGCTATAGTAACCAGAAAGCAAAGGGAAAATGAGTGGAGGGAAGCCCTGAGGAACAGTGCTTTATAAATGAGAATTTCCATGCCATTTATAGATGAGTTCACTGGGTACCATGTTAGAATATAAATGCATAGCAATAGAAGTACCAGAACTCATCGTTTTTATATCTAAAATGTGCTACACATATTACTCATCTAAATGTAACATGTTGATATCCCCTCCTTCTTCGGACATATTGAGGTAGATATTCCCTTCTCTTAAGCTACTCCCTAATCGTGTATTACAGGCCATTTCTGCAACTGTATTTCAGGCCATTGGATGAGTGCAATGAAGTACCGTAGTACAACAAAAACAAGTTCTACAACTTCTGAAAGAACCTAAGGGCAAACAAGGAGAGTAGCCAGCATTTGACATCATTTGATTCTAAAAATAGAATGTCGGAACTTCCCTGGTGGCGCAGTGGTTAAGAATCCGCCTGCCAATGCAGGGGACACGGGTTCGAGCCCTCTTCCAGGAAGATCCCACATGCCGCGGAGCCTGTGCTCTGCAACAAGAGAAGCCACCGCGATGAGAAGCCTGCGCACCGCAACGAAGAGTAACCTCCGCTCGCCGCAGCTAGAGGAAGCCCGCGTGCAGCAATGAAGACCCACCACGGCCAAAAATAAATAAATTTATTTTTTAAAATAATAAAATAAGCTGTCTATCCCTCATTAAATGCTTTGCTGTATTTAGCGGAGCTTTCTGTTTGTTTTGTACCAGCCATGGTAACTTCTTTTTGATATGTTAGCTTTACTGAGATATAACTCACATACCATACAAATCACCCATTTCAAGTGTACTTTCGGTAGATTTTAGAATAACCACAGAGTTTTGCACAGGTGTGGTCATTTTTAATCTGGATATTTTAGAAATATATGAAGTTGATATCAGTATAAATTGAACTCTTAGTGAATTCATTTAAACCATATTAAGATTTAACCATATTTGCCAACCTTTTTGCTCTTTTTTTACATTTTTTGAAGAAAAACATGAAGAAAATGAGAATTAGTATATTCAGTTATACTAATAATTGCTAACATTTATAGAGAATGTTTGACATGTACAGTGTTAAGTGCTTTACCTGCATTATCTCATTCATTTCATCATCAGAGCAGTCCTATGAGATAAATACTATGACTAGCCCCATTTTATAGTTAAGAGAACCAAGAGTAAGTTGCTTGTCCAAGGTGAGCTAGGAGGAGGTGGAAACAAAGCTACCCCCATTTATATAATCCTACCTACCAATCCCATACTTCCTTGTCCCACAATTTTTTTTTTTTTTTTTTTTTGCCTCTACTGTTACAAATTAAGAAGCTCTGTGAAGGTCAGTGATGGACTTGCTTATCCAATGCACCATACAAATAAATAATACATCAGAGAGAAAGAAGCAGAATGTGGTATGGCCCCAGCTTTGGCTTCAAAAGCTATGGCTTTACCACTTATTAGCTTTGTGACTTTCAGGCAAGTTACCAAACTTCTTTGTGCCTTAGTTTCCTCACTTGTAAAATGGGATATTGGTATTGATGTTAGATTAAATTAGTTTGGGATCAGCACATAGTCATTGCTCAATACCTTATTTATCTGTTACTTAGTAGACAGAAACCTACTTTGTTTACAGAGGAAAGGATAAGATTTTGAGATAAAAACATATAGTCTGATTTTCCCAAACAATGTGGTAACTTCTGGGAACATACTAGGCTCCAGCTACTATTTTTCTATTTACAAACTGATACAAGTTGTAGATGCATTAAAATTATTCTAACAATGTCCTAAGAACAGTGGTAATGAGTAATTTTTTGAATTCCAAAGCTGTGGTTCTCATTCTTTGGGGGGTTAGGGCTCCTTTAAGATTCTGATGAAAGCTGCTATGAGTCTTCTTCAGAAAAATTCAAATGTGCACACAGGCAAGTTTTGCACATAATTTCAAGTTTCCAGAGATCCCTGAAGCTCATGGACCCTCATAAAGAATCCCTGCCTCAGAGGGATGTGATTGAGACAGAAAACCCACGTTCTATTGCGCCCTTGCTAACCAGTGAAAGGACCTTGAAAAAAAATTTCAGCATCTCCAAACTAAATGTTCTTACTTCCACCTTAAAATAAGAGGATTGGAGTGGATGATCTCTAAAATTCCTTTCAACCCTATTCTATAATTCTAACTTCTGAATTACATAACAAATTCTGTTAACCAAGCAATTTCAGTAATTTATTATTCTTCTCCCTAGGTTTCTTAATTAATATTGATCTTACTTTAGCTAGTGCTGCCAATTCTGAAGAAAATGGAATATTACCTTAATCTTTATAGGCATCTTCTAGATTTTGAATTTATAATTTACTGCCCAATTTCCTCCAAGTTTGTATAAATGAAATTTACATATTTATGTGCTCTATCAATTATTTGATTATTAATGCACAAATCATGATCTGAGCTGCCTGCAAATACAGTACATGGATCGTAATTTAATTCTTCCTCAAAATATTCGTCACTTTGGTGGTACTGGTTATCTCTACCCCAAAACTAATTTGTTTGGCAGATTAAAGATGGGGCGAAAAGGGGAAACTAGACGCTATTTATCAGCTCACGACTTCACAGAACGCCCTTGTGGCTTGTTAAGTTTTAAGTGTAGTTATTCTGATAATAATACTATGCACAGTTTTATAATCCTGTGTATCTACAAAATCCTGTCATGTACATCATCTCAATGGTCATAATCTTTTTTTTTCTTTTATTTTGGGATAAATTTAGATTTACAGAAAAGTCACCAAGATAGCACAGAGAGTCCCCATAACCCTTCACTCAGCTCCCCCTAACGTTACCATCTTACTTAACTGCAGTGCATTTGTCCAAACTAAGAAATTAGCTTTGGTACAATACTACTAACTAAACACACTTCTCTCGGATTGCAACAGTTTTTCTGCAATCATTTTGTGTTCTAGGATCCAATTCAGAACACCACATGGCATTTATCCATCGTGCCTCCTTCATCTCCTCGTGTCTGGGACAGTTTCTCCGCCTTTCCCTGTGTTTCATGACATGATACTTTTGAAGAGTGTGGATCAGGTGGTTTATAGAATGGCCCTCAATCGTGTTTGGTGTTTATTCATGATTAGACTAGGGTTATGTTTTGCGAGGAGGAATATTACCGGGGTGAAGTGCCAGATTCATTCAATAATCTCATGGGGCTGTGTGATATCAACCTATCCCTGGTGATGTTGACTTTGATCGCCTGGTTAAGACTGTATTTGCCAATTTTCCCTACTTTAGAGTTATAATATTTACCTTTCCTTAACCTATTCATTGGAAACAAGTCATTAAGTACAGTCCATATTTAAAGGGAGAAGAATTAAGCCCTAAGTCCTGGAGGAGGGGTGTGTCTACATATAGCATTTGGAATTCTTCTATAGAAAACCACCTTTTGTTTTTCTAATTTTTTTTAATTTTTAAAATTTAAAAAAAATTTTTACTGGAGTATAGTTGATTTACAATATTGTGTTAGTTTCTCCTGTACAGCAAAGTGAATCAGTTATATATATACATATATCCACTGTTTTTTAGATTCTTTTCCCATATAGGTCATTACAGAGTATTGAGAAGAGTTCCCTGTGCTATACAGTAGGTCCTTAGTTATCTATTTTTTATAGAGTAGTATGTATACGTCAATCCCAACCTCCCAATTTATCCCTTTTAAAGCACGTACTACTCTTTCCACCTGTATAGATGAAGACTAGGCTCAGACTGGCCAAATAACATGGTGAGGACATAGTAGAGCTCCTTCGTGAAACCAGCTCTTCTAATTCCAAATCCATTCATTTTTTCCATGACGCCATAGCATCTCTATTTAGATAAAATTCTTTGCCCTGGGTCTTAGGAAGAGTCCAGTGATGTGCATCTCAACTTTTGACTTGTTTTAAGTTGGCAATTGAAATACCTTTTGGCCGATATCATTTGAATGTAGCCGAAAGGGTCAATGTGGTTTCCAAACTCTGCTTTAACGTGTGGCATATGATCTGCGAGACCCTGGCTTACTTGGGATCCACTGTATCTTCATTCTAGGATCCAGTTAGCCTCCTTTATCCTCAAATAGATCTTCTTCTACTAGAAGAATATCCAATCAAAATAGAAACTTTATCTTTATAACATTAATAAAAGGCAGAACTAACACTTTTAGTCCTTGCCTCAGACAAAGGAAAGAGTTGCTGTTCTCAAACTCAGTTTGTTACCTACCAAGATGAATATCCTTCAAAATGGACTCCCAGTTCTTCACAGAGTGATCTGAATTATCTAAGCAACCCAGGCAAATTTAGGGATTGAGGCTATTGCCCTCCCAATGTCAGCAGCATTCTACATTTCACTTTGGTTGCAGACACCAGGCTTGGGAGAGCTGTCAGCTGGTAATGATTTTCAGTCATGGCAAAGGGAGGCCAAATTGTAACAGGTGACACAAAGGGGAAAGATTCTGTATCAGGTTACTAATTCCCAAGAGCTACCCCCGTCACTGGACTTTCCATGTGTGAAATGCAGGAATTTATAGACATTTTAAAATTAGCACTTCTTCTGGTACAATTACTTGTCTTATCAGTCACTCAAGTAATGTGTAATAAGCACTCCCCTGCTTGTGGAGATTCACTAAGCCTGTGGGAGAATTAATCCTGAATGACAGGGTCTCCGCCCACTGGGCACTTACATTCTAATACAAAGACAACAGACCCGCGCATAATGGGAGACATTCCATCCAAACACGAAAGGGAGGGTTTGTTTTATGTTGACTGTGTTGGGGGTTCTTAGCTTTTGTTGTCTAATTTAGAGTTGTGTGTGTGTGTGTGTGTGTGTGTGTGTGCGCGCGCGCGCGCTCGCTCACGCGTATGGAAAAAAAGAATGAGAGGCAAGATTACAAGCACTGAAAATTTAAGGAACCAGCATAAAAAAGCAGAGTTTGCTGGTTATTATTTTCCAGTTTCATGAATTCTCTCCTGTGCTTAACACAGCAAATATAGAGGTTTTACAATGTAAAATCACCAAATATCAAAACTGACATGAACTTATCTTGTGTATATCTCCTCACAGCCCCCATCTCTGTGTATTTTCTGCCCTCCTGTACCTGGGCCCCTTGTCCTGCAGATATCTTTAATACACCTGAAGCATGGAGTCACATTCCCTAAAGAGAGGTAATAGTCTGGATTTGGTGTTTCTATTGATAAAAGCTCTGTCCGTGTTCTCTTTGGTATAATGGAAACAGCTAGTTGAGGAGTCTGAGACTTATTTCTGCAGATATTTAATCTCTCGGCCTCACCTTTCTGGTCTGTAAAATGTGGATAATATTTATAAAATTATTGTGAGGGTTTAAAAAATGTATGTCTAAAAGCATTTTATAAACTGTGGAATGCTCTTCACTTATAAGGAAACATTGAGGAATCTTAGATTTGAGCATGTATGTGACATATGTTTCAAATCAAGTGGCAATCACCATTTCCACCTCTTTTCAGGAATTGTCTTAAGTTTGGGTCATACATTTAGTTTTCTTATGAATTAAGCTACTGATTCATTTTCACAAGTATTTAGTATATGTGCTGCCGAAGCGAGCACTTCACAAGTATTTAAAATGGACTACACTAAAATAAAATTGGCTTATATATTATTAAACTGTAATAAAGTAAAAGGCCCGGGAAGAGTCATACTGTTAACTTGGAAAACACATTTTTCTCATTTTTAAAATTGTGGTTAAATATACATAAGACAAAATTCATCAGTTTAACCATTTTTCCGCATATGGTCCTGTGGTATTAAGCACTTCCACATTGCTGTGCAAACATCATCATCATCCATCTCCAGAACTTTTTGATCTTCCCCAACGGTAACTCTGCGCTTATTAAACAATACCTCCCCATCCCCTGGCAACCACCACTCTACCTTCTGTCTCTATGAATTTGACTCCTGTAGGTACTTCATATAGGTGGAAATTCAGTGATCTGCAACTTTTTGCACCAGGGACCAGTTTCGTGGAAGACAGTTTTTCCACGGGGAAGGGGGCTGGCGATGGTGCAGGCGGTAATGCGCGCGCAATGGGGAGCGATGGGGAGCGGCAAATGAAGCTTCACCTCCTACTGCATGGCCTGCTTCCCAACAGGCTGCAGACGGTACGGGGATTGGGGACCCCTGGGTGGAACCACACTGTATTTGAATTTTGTGACTGGAACATTCACTTACCATATATCTTCATTTCATCCATGTTGTACTATGAAACACATGGGTTTTTCAGTAAAAGAATCCAAAGCTTCAATTCCATCTCTACCACTTATTACCAACATAAAAAACTATAGATGATTTAACCAAGAACAAAATTGTCAAAGAAATAATTTGATCAAAACAATAAGCTGAACTAAGAAGAATACACAAAGACACACACACACACACACACACACACACACACACACACACACATACCAGGGAAGTTGACTTAATGTAAACACAGCCTCTGTCTCTGGAGATCAAACACAGGTAGCCTCTTTTTGGCTAAATTTGAAGAATCATGTACACACCATGCAGACGGTCTCCTTGCCTTTTATATGAAATCCTCAACTCCGGCCCTTCTGCTCCAAGAATCCTCTGCTTTCCCTTGGAATTGTTATATTTACACCTACTCTCATCAACACAGGAGTAAAAGGAATTAAACATTTGAAAACAGCAAAAATCTTCCAACAGCGACCACACATGACAGTCACTGCAGGCTGAGTTTAGAACTTTTCTTGGTATTGTTTTGTTTACCTAACAAATATGTATATATTTGCTTTATTATATGTATGTATACATATGTAAATATAGCAATGTCAGACTTAAAAACCAGAAGTAAATTTGCCTTCTAATTCTAGCTTTTTACACACACAGCTAAACTTTCATCTAGTTCCTTTTTTAAAGTATAAAACTGTTACAAGTTCTTTGCAGTTATAGACAGTCCAAAAATATATAGAGAACCAGGGACAAGAGATAAATTATGCTTGTTAAAAACTATTTGGGCATAGGGCATAAAAATTCATGAAAGAAAACACCCCAAGGACAAAAATCCCTTCTGAACCCTTTGCTGTGTGTATATCGAATTCAGTACATTTAGGAAAAGAGCATAAATCACTTAACAAGAAATTAAAGACAGAATGAATACGTCCAGGGAAGGCTATATCCAAGAGCATATATAAAAATATATTCCTTAAAAACAAATGCACTAAGTAAGAGTTCTTGCCACAAAAACTTGCAACTTTTTTTTCATTGAGTGGCAGATTGCTTTTTGCCTAAAAGTCATGAAAGAGCCCAAAGGCTGCCCAGAACAACACACAGGCATTACCAGCTGCTTTCTACCCAGCGTGGTTTGGCTTCAATTTCTAGCCATTATGAGATCACCCCATTTGTGACAAGCAGCCTTTCCTTATCAAGTATAGTCCAGGGTGATCCTGAAACTTTGGAAGTAGAACAAAAATGTCCTTCTGCCTTTCCTGTGTTGGGAGAAAACACTTTAAGGTAATTGTGCAAAAGAAATCTTTTTTGACTTCAGTGAGTCAAGTTTTACTAAAGCTGAGGACTCAACCTTGTCTGTATGTCAGTCTTCCCAGCAGAGCTTCTTAAAAATGTGAATGTCCAGATTTCAGCCCCAGAGATTCTAATTAATTGTCTGGACAGTGTCTGGACATCAGTACTTTCAAAAGCTTCCCCAAGGTCTTTGAATGCATCCAGGTTTGGGAACCACTGCACTAAAGCTACCCAACATCCCACCCAATCATAACAGTAGTGCTTGCTGGGTGGCAGTTGTTCCCAAGAATATGACACAAATTCTGTCTTCACTGCTTTTCATACTAAACCTTCCAGATGCCCCTGGCCCCTCTCCAGTCACCCACACAGTTCTGCATCCCTCAGGCCAGTGGTTGATTCATCAAGAGTCAGGTCTGCTCTTGTTTATGTCACGTGTGATATACCTATAATGGGGCGATCTGATTTAAATATTTACTAAATTAAGTATGGGTGCAAAAAGAGAAAGAGTACTTTCAATGAAAACTGAGATGGAAACATTTTTTAAATAAAGGCAAGTCACCAGGAAAAAATGTTGTCAAATTAAATATGGATGAAAAAATCATAAAGACAGAAAAAACAACAAAAATCAGAAAAATATCTAGACAATTTCTGCACTTACTTTGTTCCATTTTAAAGAAACATAAGCTGGAAATCATAAATGAAGCTTTAAGGGTGTGATTTATCCAAAGAGAGAGAGAGAGAGAGAGAGAAACAGAAGGAATTCCAACCATGTCCAACAAATAAATTAGCATTTTTATCTCAACTGCCTTGAACAAGTTCAGATGCTGTATTATATCTCTAGAAAAAAGAAAAGTATATGTTTGTGTGTGCAGTTATGCTGTTGAATAAATAATCAGGAACACCAACAAAAATCCTTCTTCCTTCTCCTCCTGCTCCTTTTTCTTCTTCTGTGTCATAAATGATACTAAGAAAACGGAAAGAAATAAGGAATATGACACGTGAATGAAACTTGCCTGTCAGGTATGACTCCGGAAATAAAGGCTTGAGAATCTCTGCTTGAGCAAACAACTTCTAAGCAACTCTATGGATTCGATGGCTTACTGATGATGAAAAAAATCAGTGCAAAACTGCTGATTTTCTGAATTTTAATCAAATAATTGAGAAAAGAAGTTTCCAAGGAAATTAATGGGGTGAGAGGACAGCAAGGGGAAGAAAAACATTTGAGGTAGCAGAAGAGAAGTCTCTATGTAAAGTGATTTCACCCTTTGGGGGTTTTTCTTAAAATAAAGCAACACTTGCTACAATTCTCCCAGTGCACAGGTCCTGTAATTCAGTAGCTAAAAGGGCACTCTTGTGGGTGCACATGAATTCCACAAACAAAAGTGCTTATCACAGACAGCAGCTCGTGCACTGCACAGATTTGATTCAACAAATATTAAATAATAGCCCATTTGAAAAGAAAAAGACAAATGTGGGGTATGTGCGACAAAGGTTCCATTCTGTGTTAATTTTAGCAGACGAAGGCATGCGGCTTTTACAGCGTTTTCTTTCAGTCAGACTTTAATGCAAAGCCAGATATTTTCCTGACAGAATAAAATCCTTAAAAAGCCTTCATGTGAAGCTTCGGGTTGATTTGTCATTATATTCGAAGTCATTGCCTTTATATTAGACTTAACAACATGTTAACATTGTATGGAAAGAAGACCTGTTTCTACAAGCAAGTTCTTCATGGAACTCAGAGTAGCAGGCAGAAACATCCTACCCCCAGTCACCACACACACACTCGTACACACACACGCATACCCATACACACACCTGCGCGTGTGCGCGCACACACACACACACACACACACACATCCCCTTGAGAAAATTTTAAATCCTTCAAACTTTTCAACCTTTTATAGTATAATTAAACAAAGATAGTTCTGTGAACATTTTTTTCCCCTGTGTCTGAAATCTCATCATAAGCTCTGAAAAATCTTACTATCACATATGTATACTTACATCCATCCATACACACATATTCATTCGTGTAACAGAATTCTGCAAATATGATATACTGTGAACTCTGAAAGAATAAAGTCTCTAGGAAATTTTTTTAAAAATCACCGGAATATGTCCTGAAGAGTGTTTTTGACTTTCACTTTTATAGCAAAGGGTCCTAAATAATAAGCATGATGAAATGCATTAGCCTTGATTAAGGACCTGCCATTTCAGTAGAATAATAAAACAGGTTCACTAGCACATTAATAAAAAGTACCTTTGAACTCAGACGAGGTGAAAGACCCCAAGCCAGCTGAGGCAAAGCATATAAAGATGTGTAGTGGGATCCCTAATTTCTGGATGGCATTCGCTTCTTTAATTTCCCTCAGACCATGCTCACCTTCTCAGTTTCAAAGCATCACGAAGCCATTTTGCTATCAAAGGTCCTCACGTGTTGAAAAGGGAGAGCAGGGAAGAGAGGATCCACAGTAATGCCGAGGCCTCACAGTACCACAGGTAAGCACCTCGATTAAATCTTTCCAGCCCTGACCCTCACCCTTCCCAGGCCCTGCATTTAAGGGATTCAGTGAATTCACTAAGTAGCACAGCTGACAAAAGAAATGTTTCATGGTGATAATACACGTTCATACACTCAGTGTACTTCCTGCAGTGCTCAGCGGACTGGTGCTGGTGTTAACTCGCGAATACTAAAAGCTACGATAGGGCTTCCGCGGTGGCGCAGTGGTTGGGAATCCGCCTGCCGATGCAGGGGACACGGGTTCGTGCCGCGGTCCGTGAAGATCCCACATGCCGCGGAGCGGCTGGGCCCGTGAGCCATGGCCGCTGAGCTTGCGCGCCCGGAGCCTGTGCTCCGCAATGGGAGAGGCCACAACAGTGAGAGGCCCACATACCGCAAATAAATTTTAAAAAGTGTAAAAAAAAAAAAAAAAAGCTACGATAAAGATATCGACAGTGTCCGATTTTGTCTGAGAATGGCAAAATGTATGGCACACATCGCCAAGCATCCCGTTTGAAGTATGAAGCAAACATCAGCCATAGTTTCTTCAAGGATGATAAGTCAAGCTAAAGACTGTCAAAACAACTTGCTCAACATCCACTGGCAAATCGGTGGAAGCATTTGAGACGGGAGTCGTATCGCCCATGCCTCGTCATTCCACATATTTATTTTTGCAGTTTTTGAAATTATCCTTTACAAAGCTGCCCCAGGGAACACATGCAGACAGTTAGAATTATAACAAATAAAACTCTCTTGAAACAACAGGAAGAACTCACACTAATTTATTCAAAGTGCTTAAACACTTGGTGTTGGCTTGCTACGGAAGACAACAGGTTTTTTTTTTTTTCTTTTTTTCTTTTTTTTTTTTTTCAAATTGGGAGAAAAAGTTTTTTTTTTTTTTTTTTTTTTTTTTTTTTTTTTTTTTTTTTTTGTGGTACGCGGGCCTTTCACCGCTGTGGCTACTCCCATTGCAGAGCACAGGCTCCGGACGCGCAGGCCCAGCGGCCATGGCTCACGGGCCCAGCCGCTCCGCGGCACGCGGGATCCTCCCGGACCGGGGCACGAACCCGCGTCCCCTGCATCGGCAGGCGGACCCCCAACCACTGCGCCACCAGGGAAGCCCAACAGGTTTTTTTTGGTGGTGCTCCCTGGAGGTGTGCAGTACACAACCTGAGCAGCTGTATGAAGCAGCCTTACTTGGCGATGTTCGATGTATTAACTAATCTGAACTAATCTAACTAATCATAACTAGAGGATCTTGTGTCAAAACCTGAACTGTCAAAATGATAGTTAATATTTCACGCAGTAATGCCTCTACTATGAATACATTTTTGTGATGTCTATCATTGTTTTTTGTTGGCTTAACACTTCTTGCTCAAATTTCCAAGTTCTCTGAGATATAGGGGTCTGGGTGGCAGGTAACTGCCAGGATAATGACTACTGACTAGTATTTCACAAACTGTTTCTTCATTTCTAGGCATGTTGAAATCTCTAATTACCCAACTTGTCCATTAAAATGGATTTTCGTTCCTTTACTAAGAGGTAAAAAAATGTTTAGGATCAAGATTTGCCTAGTATTGAGAAAATGTAGATAAACTCTGTGGAAATAATTTATCTTATTTTGAGAAGTGGATTATTGGTTTAATAAATAGAAATAGCTATATTTCAACTTCATTACATGCCAAGAGCAAACAACCAAAAGGAAGACTTTCCTAGCTGCTTCCAATTATAACAATAAAAGGATTGAGGTGTAGAGCAAATGTTTGTTTGCCTTATTATTATAAAGTAATTTCAACCTAAATATTTTGGTTTATGTCTTCTGTAGCCCCCAAGTGCCTGGCACAGCATTTTGCTATGATAACAACTTACAGAAAATTAGAGACTAAAATTAGATACGAAGATGGTACATTTTGGTAACAAGTCAAGGTCCAATAAAAATATCTGAAATCTCAAAGGATTATTCGCTTTTCCAATATATTGGGAAGGAATGTCCAGCTTCAAAGATTTAACGCTTTATTTAAAAGCAGTTGTTCGACCATTCAAAAATTCATACAGATATTCAAAAATAGCATTCAGCTAAGTTCTTTAAACGATACAGAACAAATGGGCTTCTCCTAAAAAGAACTGCAATTAACCGAACAGCTTCTGTAACTAAGAGGGAACATTGTCCAAGATGGAAAAAGAAATTAGCCCTATCTTTATATTTACATCTCAGAGACAACTTGATTTTCCATGTTAGCTAGACAGAATTAAGGTAAAAATTAAGCCCTATGAATAATGGAATAGGGAGCTATTGCCATTCTGCTAGTTATATTGGAGAACAAGGGTCAGTGGAAAAACCAGTGAGCCAGATCTTGGTCCTACACCTGCTTCTGCCCATTCTTCCCTGGTAAACAAAAAGGTTTGCACTAACCTGTGGTCTCTCAACTTTTTATTGGAGGGTAGGGGCAAGGAGGGAAGATGGTGATTAGTGTTTTCAGAGGGAGAGTGGGATTATTTCAAAATCTAGCCTCCTTAGATTCCAATATTTTTCCTCTCCAAAATGACATCTTCCATCCTTCTTGATTTGAGCATCACTTTACTCAAGCCAACATCCCTCAGGTGCTGGCACCTAGAAAAGTAGACATCTTTTGGAGACGACCTATAATATCCTTTAAGTCATACAATTCCATGACACATGCTACTTCAAGACAAATAAGTTCACCTACAAAGGAAAATATTCATAATATAATATTAAATAAAAACAATATCACATAAAACATAACTAGTGTGAGTAAAAATAAATAAATAAAATATTAACAGTGCTGTTTATAGGTGATTTCTTATTTATATTTATGCCTTTCTGTAATTGTGAGTAAAATGTATTAATTTATAATAAAATGCATAATCATTTCAAAATAGTAGATCTTTTATTATTGAATCAAATAAAAAATAAATAAGATGAACATTTATCCAAGCTTAAATTTTGAAAGATTAACCTTACACGAAAACTCAAAACCTAACATGATTAACAGAGGCCTTCATGAACTAGTTCTGTTTATGTCTAGTATGCTTCTTATCACACAACACAACCACACAGACACACACACACACACACACACATGCAGAGACATATCAACATCCTATGTCAGCTAAGGAGCCACTTAAGCTTCTTGACATGATCTCCAGGGATTTTCCAGCTCTCTGTTCTTAGAATGTTGTTCTCAGTCACCTAGTTTCAACAGTGTCTATCCATGTTTATCTCAACCTAGGCAACATTTTCTCCAAAAAGCCTTTGCTGGCCACCATCTTCCTAAGAGAGATGCTCTCCCAAGTATCCTAATAATTTCCCATACTTACTTCTGATGTAGCCCTTACCACACTATTTTATAATGCTCTATATTCCCTACACTCTACCGCCAGTTTTTTGAAGATATTTTGTTCAGAGTTGTTCTCAAAGGAAAGAGCAAGTGCCTGGCACATAGTCAGAACTCAATGAGTATTTTTAGAAAGAATGAGTGAATAAAGACTCTTTTCAAAAGTGATGGTTTAAGTCACTTAAAAACCCATTCCCTCACACGCTAAAACTCTTCTGTCTGCATGGTCACTATCATCAATACTGAGGTTTTGATTCTCTAAAGGAAGAAACTACAAACTTGTCTCTTTCCACTTCACGTTCATCCCCTTGTGGTAGAATCTTGCCTTATTATCAGACACAGTTATTCTAGAGGGGAGAGACAGTAACAACAGAACAGCAAAAACCAGAAACAGAAAGATAGGAATTCAGCACAGCCTCTTGATTTGTGTATTATGTGTGCATTCATTTACTTATTTATTGCTCATGTGTTTACCAAACTTCACTAAGCTCCCAGTGGGCAGTAGTTATATCCGTTTCCATCACCAGGACCAAGTACAGTGCTTGGAGCAGAGACAATGGTCAGATGATGTTTGTCATTCACAACTGTTGTTTTTTCACTGATGCTGCTTCAGACACTAAGAAACAACATTACAAACTACCTGAGAATGAAGCAACTGATTTTCTATATTGGATGAACTCATAAAGAAACAGAAAATCAGGAATAAGTGACCAGAATAATTCCAAATACCCTTGATTCTGTTCAATTAAATTTTTATAATTTAAGCTACACATGTTTTTTAAGCAAATAGATCATCTTTAATTTTATGTTACAAAATCTAACTCCCATCCTTGAATGGAAAGAAAATCAAATTGGCAAATAGTGCAAATCCCAAGACTTGGAACAATTCAATCAATTCATGAGACCCAAAGTGAGCTATTGGTGGTGTGTGCATATATGTGTATGTAAGCCTGCATACTGACATATATATAATCTTTTTATGTCTTTATTTTCTCAGCTCTTCATTGCTTGGATCGCATATTTCATTGACTGCTCCCTATTTCAAATATAAAAGATTCCTAATTGTTTGGCATTGTAAGAATAGAATGAGAGAGTGTAAGTGCAGGTTTCAAAACCACAGGATACATATATGTTTTTCTAAATATTATAATATCCTAGATATGCTTTCTATTTATCTGGATTACATTTCAAAAATATGACAATTTCTTAAATATTGTCTGAGGTGTTCCTCTGTATTCACGTGATCCTTTGGGGACTCTGGTATTTCAGCACTAACAGAAATAGGCTTCATGTAATGTTATTTCTAGTCCAAAAGACAACTGGTATAGTTTCTGGAAAGAAAATTACTCTGGTGCCTGTTGTGACTTTAGAAGCCAATTCTTAAGGCACCGGCAAGACAGAAGAAAATCTTAAAGCTGGCCACAGGTACAGAAATAACCATCTGTAGAATGTGGACCGTGAGATCCTGAAGTGCAAAGCTACAAACCCAACCATCATTAGATAAACAAGTCCAAATCTACAATAACAGCCACAAAACATTTACACAGAAGCACAGCTGCTGTTAAGAATTGGACTCTGGACTTTTGTTATAACTAGTTTTTCCTCGAAAAGGAATGTATAGGTGAGTGAGAACCCAGACTCATTCAATATCAACCCCTTCAAGATACTCCAAACTTCGAATCCACATCTGATTCATGAAGGAATCCTTTCTTTATCGTCTAGAAAAAGGTAATATAGGTCTCTATTTTTATTCTAGAGCCAATAAATCATTAAATTTCAGGTAATACCCATGTAAATGATGATTTCCCCCAATATTACATAGAAAATTTCTGTGCTTATAAATCAGCTTTTCTCTCACACTTATTTAAAAGTGAAAGAAGGAGGCTTTTGAAAAGATGGCAGATAGGAAGCACCAGGAATCCATCTCCTCAACTAGACAGCAATTTTGCTAGCAGTATCAGTCTGATGTAACTACTTGGTAACTCTGGGGTCTATTTGAAGACTTATAACTTCCAGGGGAAGTTTTCACTGGTAAATTGTGCTTGATTTTGGTCAATTTAACTTCTTAGCAAAGTAGCAGCTCCCCATCTCCCATCACATGTGCACAGTGACAAGCAGCTGTGCACATGTTTCTGGGGCAGTTTACACACAGGGTGGGCAGTTAGGACCCTGCCTTACAAATACCAAGAGTCTGTACTCTAATCAATGATTGCTGCTTGATTGCAGAGGCACAGACACAGAAGTGGGCAGCCATGTGGCAAGCCTCTCCTCTTCCTGCTGAAGTGACTTCCAAGAAATTTAAAAGGCTGCACATTTTCCCCCTTCTTTTTTCTCTTTTTCTTCTTTTAGGAGCCAGAGAACGTTCAAAAACAATTGCATAAACAGGGGAATTTTAAAAACTCACTGTACATGCCCTGGGAAAGGTGCAGGCTCAGAAAAGACCCCAAAAGATGTTACGTTTATACCTCAGGCTGATCCCCAGCACAGAGACAGTGTAAAAGTGAGAGAGAGAGAGAGAAAACAAAACCAAAAAAACAGCAACCTCTAGGGAAAAGGGAAAATTCTAATTTCCAGACTTACCACATTATAAGATTCAAATATCCAGTTCCAGAAAAAAATCACAAAGAATACGAATAAATAGAAAACTATGACCCATTCAGAGAAAAATAAATCAACAGAAACTATACATGAGAAAGACTAGATAGCAAACTTACCAGACAAAGACTTTAAAAAGATTGTCTTAAAGATACACAAAGAACCAAAAGATGTGGGAAAAGTCAAGAAAACATCATATGAACAAAATGGAAATATCAATAAAGACATTAAAAACATAAAAAGAAACCAAAAGAAAATTCTGGGACTGAAAATTACAATAATTAAAATTAAAATTTCACTAAATGGATTCAGAATCAGATTTGAGCAGTCAGATATAAGTGGTGAACTTGAAGATTTGAAATTATTGAGTCTGAGGAACAGAAAGAAAAAAGGTTGAAGAAAAGTGAACAGAGCCTAAGGGACCTTTGGGACACCATCAAATGGACCAAAATACACATTGTGGGAGTCTCAGAAGGAAAAGAGAGAGAAAGAGGCAGAGAGATTATTTAAAGAAATATTGGTTAAAACATTTTCAAACTTGATGAAGGACATGAATATAAATATATAAGAAGCTCAAAAAACTTTAAGTAGTATGAATTCAAAGAGATCCAGACCAAGACTTATAATTATAATCAAATTGTCGAAAGCCAAGTCAAAAAGAAAATATTGAAAACAACAAGAAAGAAGAAATACTTCACAAGCAGAGGATCCTTAATAAGGTAATCAGCAGATTTCTCATCAGAAACCTGGGAGCAATGGGCTAATATATTCAAAATTCTAAAAGAAAAACCTGTCAATCAAAAATCCTCTATCTGGCAAAACTATCCTTCAAAAGTAAGGGAGAAATTAAGATATTCCCAGATAACAAAAATCTCATAGATCGTTAACACTAGACCTGCCCTACAAGAAATGCCACAAGGCATCCTTCAGGTTGAAAAGACACTAGAAATAAAAGTCTCAGCAAAGGTCAATTATAATAGCTAGCATAGTAACTTTAGTTTGTAACTCCAATTTTTGTTTTCTATACGATTTAAGAAAGGCTACTACACCATCTAAAATATTTAGTCAATGTTTTTGGACACAAAATGTATATAGATATAAATTTGTGACATGAATAACCAAAAGGGGCTGGGCACAGAGCTGCATAGGATCAGAGTTTTTATATGTAATTGAGTTAAGCTGGTATAAATTCAAATTAAAATATCATAAATTTAGGTTGTTAAATGTAATCCTCATGGTAACCACAAAGAGAATAGCTATAGAATATATACAAAAGGAAATGAGAATTTAAACATATCACTATAAAAACTCAACTAAACACAAAATAAGACAGTAATGAAGGAACTTAGGGACAAAAAAAGCTATAAAGCATGTAGAAAACAAATAGCAAAATGACAAAACTAAGTTGAAAAACTAAGTCCCCCCTTATAAATAATTACTTTAAATGTAAATGGATTAAATTCTTCCATTAAAAGACAGAGATTGGCAGAATGAATTTAAAAAAAATTATCCAACTATCTGCTGTCTACAAGAACTCACATTAGATTCAAAGACACAAATAGATTGAAAGTGAAAGAATGGAAAAATATATTACATGCAAATAGAAACCAAGAGAGCACAGATGGCTATACTAATATCAGACAAAATAGACTTTAAATTTTTAAAAACTGTTATGAGACAAAGAAGGACATTTTATATTAATAAAAGGTTCAATATAGAAAGAAGGTATAAAAATTATAAACATTTGTGTACCAAATGACAGACCCCCAAAATATATGAGGAAAAAATTGGCAGAATTGAAGGGAGAAATAGACAGTTCCACAATAATGGTTGGAAACTTCAATGCCCCACTCTCAATAATAAATAGAGCAACCAGGCAGAAGGTAAGTAAGGAAATAGAGGATTTGAACAATACAATAAACCAACTCACTCTAACAGATATACATAGAACAATGTACTCAACAACAACATAATACACGTTCTTCTCAAGTGCACATGGGACATCCTCCAGCTTAAACCATATGTTAGACCACAAATTAAGCCTCAATCGATTTTAAAAGATAGATATTATATATCTATACCATGATGTGATGAAGTTAGAAGTCAATAACAGAAGGAAAACTGGAAAATATACAAATTTGTGGAAATGAAATACACACTTTTAAACAACGCCAATGGATCAAAGAAAAAGTCACAAGAGAAATTAGGAAACACTCAGAGATGCATGAAAACAAAAATACCACATAACAAAACTTATGGGATGCAGTGAAAACAGTACTAAGGAGGAAATTTATAGCTCTAAACACATTTTTTTTTAAAAGTCTCTTATCAACACCCTAACTTTACAACTGAAAGAACTAGAAAAAGAAGAATAATTTTTTTTAAATTAAAACAATAATATCTCCTTTATCCATTCATCTGCCGATGGACACTTAGATTGCTTCCATGTCTTGGCTATTGTAAATAGTGCTGCTAAACACTGGGGTGCATGTCTCTTTTCAAATTATAATTTTTGTCTTTTCTGGATATATGCCCAGGAGTGGGATTGTTGGATAATACGATAACTCTATTTTTAGTTTTTTAAGGAACCTCCCTACAGTTCTCCACAGTGGCTGCACCAATTTACATTACCACCAACAGTGTAGGAGGATTCATTTTTCAAAAATGAGTGACATTTTTATATACTAACAATAAACATCTGAAAGCAAAATTAAAGAAACAACTCCATGTACCATAGCATCAAAAATAATAAAATACAGTTGAATTTTGAACAACACAGATTTGAACTGTGTGAGTCAACTTATAAGATAATTTTTTTTCAGTAATACTATGCTCTGTCACGTAACAGTCGCCTGCCCCAAGGACTTTGTAAATTGGAAAGCACTCTACAGATACAAATTTCTATTGGCAATGGTGGTGATAATTGTGGTGGTGTTATTATGATCATTGTTGTCATTAATATCATTATCAATCAAGGATGGCATGAGACTGCAGAGCAGTGAAATAAAAAAGCCTAAGGAGCAAGACAGACTTGTATTTGAACCTTGTATTTGAACCTGGTTTGTGCACTTATAAAATGTGTGACTAGAAAATTGTACTTTTATTGTTTGAGTTTCATTTTCTTCACATAAGAAATAGTAAATGTAATACTTCTCTACAGAACTGTAGTAAGAATTAGAAATAATTTAGGTAAAGTACCTAGCATGTTGCCCAAACATTGGCACATAATAGATATTCAATACACTGTAACTATTATTATTTTGTTAGTAGTAGTATATGTAAATAATAGTAGTAGTGTAGGTAAATAAAGAATAAGATAATTCACGTTAATACAATGCCTGGTACCTAGTGAGCACTCGATAAATCTCAACTCTTCATCATCATCATCATCACCACCATCACCATCCTAATACTAAGATGCCTTTCTTTTTTTCTTTGTCTTCCTTTTCACACTGTTTGTTTCCAATTTAGGTGCAACTATAACCAGCGATCCTAGACAAGATGTTTTAAAGGCAAGTTTTTTATCTTATTTCCAGAAAAACTTATTTTCCATTTTAGCAGAATGTATTTAGTCTAGAATAAATACACCAAAATATAAAGTAATACACCAATAACTTCAAATAGTAATTTTCAATGCATGATGGCTTAATTCTCCTCTCTCCAAATATTTGGGAATCTATGAAAAAGAAAAATTAAATTCTCTTGTGTTTTTAAATCAGAAAGTATGGGTTTTCTGTAGTTTGTCTTAAATAATCAATATTTGTCAACATGTCTGTTCTCTCCAGAGGGGAGTAATTAGAACTGAGTAGTAAATTATCATTAATGTACATAAATGTTAGTGTCATATGTATCTTGTAAAATAAACAGCTGGTGAAAGCCTTGAGTGAATCTATACATTATAAAATGGAAAGCATTTTTCAATGCATCCTAAAAGCCCAAATACCTTTATTTCTTTCCTAAAATTGGGACTTTCTAAATAACATCATTCCTAGTTTATAATCCTCATATTTTTCCACAGCTCCCCATTCTCCCATCTTTTCTTCCCTACATATGTCTGAAACACAGTCATTTAAAACAGCAAGCTTTTGTTAATTACCAGAGACAAGTGTTAATGGATTTTAATTTTGCTTTATTAGAATTTATGCAAATTTCACTGTTTTGAGATTCCAAATAAAATCCTTACAGTCACAACATTTTTTTTTGTTTTGCTGTTGACTTTACTCTGTAGAAGGGGATGGATAAAGTTTTAATTAGTATTTGGTGACAGGAACTGTTGATAGCAATATTCTTATAACAAGAAATAAGTGTCATAAAGTTATCTTTAAAACTGTGTGAGTTTTCAATGGTGAAAAACTGAAACCACTTCCACTAAGATGAGGAACAAGACAAGGTTGCCCACTCTCACCACTATTATTCAATGTAGTTTTGGAAATTTTAGCCACAGCAATGAGGAGAAAAATAAATAAAAGGAATCCAAATCAGAAGAGAAGAAGTAAAACTGTCACTGTTTGCAGATGACATGATACTATACAGAGAGAATCCTAAAGATGCTACAAGAAAACCACTAAAGCTAATCAATGAATTTGGTAAAGTATCAGGATACAAGATTAAAACACAGAAATCTCTTGCATTCCTATACACTAAAGATGAAAAATCTGAAAGAGAAATAAAGGAAACACTCCCATTTACCACTACAACAAAAAGAATAAAAAACCTAGGAATAGGGCTTCCCTGGTGGCGCAGTGGTTGAGAGTCCGCCTGCCGATGCAGGGGACACAAGTTCGTGCCCCAGTCCGGGAAGATCCCACATGCTGCGGAGCTGCTAGCCCGTGAGCCATGGCCGCTGAGCCTGCGCATCTGGAGCCTGTGCTCCACAACTGGAGAGGCCACAACAGTGAGAGGCCCGTGTACCGCCAAAAAAAAAAAAAACCTAGGAATAAACCTACCTAAGGAGACAAAAGATCTGTATGCAGAAAACTATAAGACACTGATGAAAGAAATTAAAGATGATACAAACAGATGGAGAAATATACCATGTTCTTGGACTGGAAGAATCAACATTGTGAAAATGACTATAGTACCCAAAGCAATCTACAGATTCAATGCAATCCCTATCAAACTACCAATGGCATTTTTCACAGAACTAGAACAAAAAATTTCACAATTTGTACGGAAACAAAAAAGATCCCGGATAGCCAAAGCAATCTTGAGAAAGAAAAACAGAGCTAGAGGAATCAGGCTCCCTGACTTCAGACTATACTACAGAGCTGCAGTAATCAAGACAGTATGGTACTGCACAAAAACAGAAATATAGATCAATGGAACAGGATAGAAAGCCCAGAGATAAACCCATGCACATATGGTCACCTTATCTTTGATAAAGGTGGTAAGAATATACAATGGAGAAAAGACAGCCTCTTCAATAGGTGGTGCTGGTTCAACAGGACAGCTACATGTAAAAGAATGAAGTTAGAACACTCCCTAACACCATACACAAAAATAAACTCAAAATGGATTAAAGACCTAAATGTGAGGTCTGACACTATCAAACTCTTAGAGGAAAACATAGGCAGAACGCTCTATGACATAAATCACAGCAAGATCCTTTTAGACCCACCCCCTAGAGAAATGGAAATAAAAACAAAAATAAACAAAGGGAACCTAGTGAAACTTAAAAGCTTTAGCACAGCAAAGGAAACCATAAAAAAGACAACCCTCAGAATGGGAGAAATTATTTGCAAACGAAGCAACTGACAAGGATTAATCTCCAAAATATACAAGCAGTTCATTCAGCTCAATATCAAAAAAACAAACAACCCAATCCAAAAATGGGTAGAAGACTTAAACAGACATTTCTCTGAAGAAGATATACAGATTGCCAATGAACACATGAAAGGATGCTCAACATCACTAATCATTAGAGACATGCAAATCAAAACTACAATGAGATATCACCTCACACCAGTCAGAATGGCCATCATCAAAATATCTACAAACAATAAATGCTGGAGAGAATGTGGAGAAAAGGGAACCTTCGTGCACTGTTGGTGGGAAATTGATACAGCCATTATGGAAAACAGTATGGAGGTTCCTTAAAAAACTAAAAAATAGAGCTACCATATGAGTCAGCAATCCCACTTCTGGGCATATACCCTGAGAAAACCATAATTCAAAAAGAGACATGTACCACAATGTTCATTGCAGCACTATTTACAATAGCCAGGACATAGAACCAACCTAAATGTCCATTGACAGATGAATGGATAAAGAAGATGTGGCACATATATACAATGGAATATTACTCAGCCATAAAAGGAAATGAAATTGAGTTATTTTTAATGAGGTGGATGGACCTAGAGTCTGTCCTACAGAGTGAAGTAAGTCAGAAAGAGAAAAACAAACACCATATGGTAACACTTATATATGGAATCTAAAAAAGAAAAATGGTTCTGAAGAACCCAGGGGCAGGACAGGAATAAAGATGCAGATGTAGAGAATGGACTTGAGGACACGGGGAAGGGGAAGGGTAAGATGGGACGAAGTGAGAGAGTGGCATGGACATATATACACTACCAAACGTAAAATAGATAGCTAGTGGGAAGCAACCGCATAGCACAGGGAGATCAGCTCAGTGCTTTGTGACCACCTAGAGGGGTGGGATAGGGAGGGGGGGAGGAAGAAGCAAGAGGAAGGGGATATGAGGATATATGTATACGTATAGCTGATTCACTTTGTTATACAGCAGAAACTAACACAACAATGTAAAGCAATTATACTCCAATAAAGATGTTAAAAAAAAAAGCTGTGTGAGTTTCATAACTTGTTAATTAGCACTGATGTCTTTCCTCTGAAGATTCAAATATTCTGCAGCACTCTCTGTAAGCTTGCTTATTTTTATTGTCTTAATGACTCTGTTTATTTGTTTTTATCTTGATCAAAATGTGTGCATGGTTTTACCCTCAATAGTAGTTTTTCCTTCCATCCAGTGGGTCCCACTACATAGGTTTATTAGAAAGTTGCTCTGGTGACTTAATAAATACACTGCTCCATGAAGAATAATATGAGAATTTTAGATGTAGTCCTGGTTCTAAAATTATTATTTCCATATTATCCAGGAGATATAAATAAACACAATGTTAAGCTTTCTAATATTCAAAATTATTCAAAGATACTTTCTTTTTGCATAGCTTTTTCCACAGCACTTTCACAGAAATTCTAAGTTATAAATTATCACAATAACATAAAAATGAAGTAAGGACTATTATCTCCATTTTCACATTAGAAAATGAAGCACAAGCTAAAGTTCCTACAGCTAATACCTGGTAAGGCCAGGGTTGGAATAGTCTGGCTTGACTGGAAGTTTTTGATACTACAGGTGCCTTAATCAATGAAGTTCAGAATTGAGGTAAATACGGCTTCCCTGGTGGCACAGTGGTTAAGAGTCCGCCTGCCGATGCAGGGGACGCGGGTTCGTGCCCCGGTCCGGGAAGATCCCACATGCCGCGGAGCGGCTGGGCCCGTGAGCCATGGCCGCTGAGCCTGCGCGTCCGGAGCCTGTGCTCCGCAACGGGAGAGGCCACAGCAGTGAGAGGCCCGCGTACCGCAAAAAAAAAAAAAAAAAAAAGTGATACTGCGTGCAAAGTCCTTGACTTAGTTCCTAATACGTAGTGAAAGTTCAATAAATGCTAATTCTTCCAGTTACTAGTAGTAGCAGTAGAACCGTAGGAGGGCAGAGGAGTAAAATTGGGCTTAGTGAGTGTAACACTTTGAGTGCTGGTGGGTCCTGGGACCCACCAGATATTAAAGTTGTGGGACCCAGAGGAGCCTGCAGAGTCGCATGGGGCCCAGAGACTCCACGGGCCCCGGACGGGTGGGACCTGGAGATTTCCTGATGCAGATAATCCAGTGGCCAGTGAAGTCACCCAGTAGAGCACGTGGAGTTTCTCATCCCACAAAGCATGAGTTCAGACTTTCACAGTCATTTACGGTATACTGAGAAGAATGGCAACTAAGATTGTGTGGAGTTTGGGTCAGGAGGAACATGAGAGATCCATAAGGTGCTAAGAAACAAGGCATATGTTGGGCCAACGACCAAGTACGAGGGCTGTGGCTGAATGACAATTGTACTGTTACTGCCACTTGGAACGGCCCGTCCCCTAAGACAGTAAGCGCCCCTATTACACAAAGACAAAGGGCCTGTGACTCGACTTTCAGGAACGAGTTTTCCAAGAATGGGACATGACATGTTGCTTACCCTCGCCCATGTGATTCATCTCAGACTTTTATCACTTATGCCCGCACTAAGTACCCTGTTCCTCCTAAGAGGAGATGCTAAGCCTTCTCTAAACTGACAGCTCCCAATCTTAAGGAGCAGGATTTGGAAATGGCAACAGTGACCACTATTATAATGAATGCCAGACATCTTCAAAGACCTTCTTTCACCTACAAATGAAACTAATTACTAGTCTTTTTGGCTGGGAGTCCCTCACCGAGTTATGCAGGAACAGCAGCAGTTGGGTCATCCCTTGCAGTTATTCTCAAAGGCCTTTCGATAAATCTGTTTTGAATTCTATGGCCCACCCTCCCACCACTACCTAAAAGAAATTTTAGGATTTCAGGAAATAGAACCTGGTAAAGTGATTTATAGCAGCCCACAGTCTGGTGGGGAACATGCCAGTACTGAGGCAATGAATTCCAGCCCCCCTTGGCCATGCCCAGGTGTAAACAAGCAGAGTTAAAAGAACCAAGTAGAAACCATGGCACTCCATCAAAACTCTTAAGGCAAAGAACTGGAAAGAGAATGAACAGTGCTAACCTTTCAAGCTTTATTTATAGAACACCTAAGGAAACAAAAAGATTTTAAAGAATTTTAGGACTGGAACAGACCTTTGAGACCTTTATGTTCATCCAACATCATTGTTCAATTTCTCTCCATGCCACCCACCACCCTCGATTCAAAACAGCAAGAATTGAGGCTCCAAGGGGTTAGTGGTTCCCTCCATGCCAGGGAGACCAGAGGCCAATCCTTTTGACTGCTAATCTAATTCTCTTCTGACTACATTAACGTTTACGAAATGCAGATGAATGGGCAGAGTAACCTAAATCAGAATAGTTCTTTCTCAGACACAGTGTATAGTTCCTGCTACTTACCTGGGTTTTCAATTCTGAGCGTCAGTATAAGGACCATCAGAGTCACTCAGGCATTCACAATGCCTGAGGGGCTCTTTTAATGTGCAAAGTTATAAAGGCAAAAAAAAATACATTGAGAAAAATGACATCCACATCTGGAATGTATGCAGGTTACTAGAAAGTTAATACACAATTATAAAGACTCCTCCTTGACAGGCAGCATGGTCGTGATTCTAACTAATATCCTTCCATCCTAGTCAAGGTATACATGAGGCCTTGGAAAGGAGTGTCAGGGAAATGTCTCTAATTTGTTCTCATTCTTCCTCTTCCCTTATCAATTTCCTCTTTGTCTTCTGACTGACTGCCTTTCAGTTCACTATTAAGACTACCTGCAACTTGCAGCCAGGCAGTATTAGCTTTCTTGTTGGTATCATTGCCTGACTATTCAATCTTTGCTGTGTTCTGTGTATGTATTGATGAAGGAGTGTCAGTGACCAGCTCCAAATGCCATTCCTTCAGATACCCAAGGGCAAAGGTAGAATTGAAGAAGAGAAAGCAAAACAAGGAGCAAGAAGAAGTGGAGAGAGAAAGAATGAGAATCTACCTAAGGACAGGTTTTCTTCCAGACTCCTGGAATGGTTACCTCTCCCCCTCTGCTGAAGCCAAGGTCACGGTCAGCAGAATAAAGGGTAGGATTTAGACCCAAAGGGTGCTAAGTGAGCAAGAATGACCATCTGAGAAGAGAAAAAGGCAAAGAAGAATTTTATAGGAATAGGGCTTATCACCAAAATTACGATACCCTTCATTCAGTTTTCCTAGCATCTTCTACAAGAGTGGTTCTTAAGTTTAAGTGTGTGTAAGGATCACCTGGGGAGCTGATTCAATATTGAGATTTCAAAGTCTCTCCCAGAAATGCTGATCCAACAAGTCCTCCATGAGGCTCAGGAATCTGGGTTTTTAACAAGCCCCATATGTCATGATTCTGATCCAGGTAAGCTCATACTATAGTTTTAAAACTATGTTCTGCAATGAAACTACCCATTTCTGAAAAAGAAGGAAGTAAGAAAGGGAGTGTGAAATTATAGAGAATATATACCTTGATGTCTCCCCCCACCGGTTCCTGGCACAGAACTCTTAATATCCTTGTAATTTCCTAAGTGATGAGAACATTAGGAACATTTTTTTCTAATATTTGGTCTTTGACCCCCGTTCCTGACATGTAGAGCTCCTACATCCCTTCATGGGTGATAGGAGTGTCTTTTGTTCTAATGAGGCAATGCTTGGCGGGGTCTGGTCACCAGGAAGACCAAATCATGATTAGAAGCTAGGAATTTTCCACCCCACACCCTCATCCTTCAGGAAGGAGAGAGGGACTAAAGACTGAAGTAATGATCAGTCATGATGAAGACTCCATAAAAATCCCAAAAGCACAGGGTTTGGAGAACTTCCAGGTTGGTGAACATGTGGAAGTCCTAAGAGAGAGGCGTGCCGGGAGAAAGCATGGAGGCTCCGAGCCCCTTCCCACCACCTTGCCCTATGTGTCTCTTCATCTGGCTGTTCTTCTGTATCCTTTATTATATCCTTTATAATAAACCCGTAAGCATAAATGTTTCCCCGAATTCTGTGAACAATTCTAGCAAATTATTGAACCCAAGAAGGGGGTCATGGGAACCAGTCCATCAGAAGTACAGATGACAACCTAGGATTACATTTGGCATCTGAAGTGGGATCAGTCTTGGACTGAATCCTTAACTTGTGGGATCTGACCCTAACTCCAGGTAGATAGTGTCAGAACTGAATTGATTATAGGACATCCAGTTGATGTCACAGAGAATTGCTTGGTGTGTGGAAAACTCAAATATCTGTTGTTAGAAGTATTTCGAGTGTAAGAGTAAAGGGAACACACAGGAGAAGTGTGTTCTTCCTAGACAGAAAGAAAGAGCAATGAAAGGAAAAAGTTACTTGTTAAAAGATTTTTTCTCTTGTTTTCCAAACCTGAAGTCCTTAAAAATGTATACCTATATATAAATAACAAGGACCTGCTGTATAGCACAAGGAACTATATTCAATATCTTGTAATAATCTATAATGGAAAAGAATATGAAAAAGAACAGATACATATATTTATATATATATGTACGACTGAATCACTTGGCTGTACATCTGAAAGACTGTAAATCAACTACACTTCAATTTTAAAAATTAGATATATATATAAAAACCCAAATGGTAATAAAAATTTAAGTAAATATGAACTGAACACTTGTATTAAAAATCTAGTTTCATAGAATCTGCGTAGATCATTTAACTTATAAAGAAGAATGAAAAAGACCATTTTATTGCAGCACACAGTTGTATTTTTTAAGTGAGTAAATGCATTTTCCTTGAAAATAATAAAAAAAGGAAAAGCCACACCATCAAATACTTCTTTTTACCCTTTTCATGAAACAATTCACAGCCAAATACATTTAGCACATTGGGTTTTTGATCTCCAATTTCAACTAACCAATAGGGTAATAGTTACATTTGAGGTCACGTTGAGGTCTTGACCTCCCTTACGCATTTTTTCTTCAAGGAAACTTCCATTTTCTTAATCAACTTCCAAACAATGCACTAGTTGCCCAAGTTTTAATACCTTACATCAGAGCAAATAAGTGAGCCTGAGTGAGTGCTGGTAGCATTCACTAAAATATTGTTTTCTTACTTGGTTTCTTACTAGAATGTGGGTAATGCACAGGTGGCTAAACCCTTGAGCAGCAAGGGAAACCCATACATTTCCACAATATTAAGACGTTCTATGCATATTATACATGTGCACGAAAGTAAATTAGTTATTTGACACTGTGTTGTAATACCTTCATTTCTTAAAAAGTTACCTTACTTCTCATATAGAAACAGGATGTCATCAATTTATTCTGAGGCAAAAACCAACTTGACATTCACAGCCTACAAAAGTATATTGAAAAATGAAATTAGAAATTGGAACATGGGAAGAAATCTCATTCAAAAATGTTTTATACACTCAAATGCTTTTTTATTTTTTTTTAGAAAGCAAGGGTGAGAATTGGCACATGCAAATTTTGCTGCCTGACTTCCCCATGACTGATTATAGCTGGTGGACGGTTCATAAAAGAGCAAAGCTAACTGTCAAAGCACATTAGCAGCTGCAAAAGAGGAGACAAAAGAATAATGCCACCATTATTATTTATAGTTGCTCACTGGGGTGAGTTGAGTCCTACTTTCTCCTACCTGAGCAGTGGAGAGAACATGCGGTCTCTAAATATTGTGTTATCTCTCGATACTGTGTTTTTGTTCATGTCAGCATTCAGTATAGCTTTAAAATGTTTGTCGCCAACAAAAGTGAGCAAAGTAGATGTCACATTCAAAATTCCTTGAGGTCGTTAATTGTCTACATTATTCTAAGAGTAAATGTATCTTAGTCAAACACATAGAGTGAAAAAAAAGTAGTTCTTGCAATCAGACTTGTGACTGAGTATGGTTGGTGATATTGAACAGTGTGATACCGAGGGTATAAAAGGGTAAGTAAAAAATATGAGGCCTGCACCTTCAGAGAGCTTACAATCTAGTGTGAGAGACAGATATTAATCAAAATGTGTACCTATTAACTGTACAGGGTGAACTGAGAATAGTGTTTGAGAACACAATACAGAGTAAACTAATATAGAGGGCCAGGGAAGACTTAGATAAGGAAATAATATTTGAGTTGGGCTCTGAAGGGTGAGTAGGAGTTAACCAGACAAAAGGTTAACCAAGGGAGAGTCTGGGAAGAGAAGCAATGGGAATTCTACAGTTGGAGGCAAATATCTGTGAAGGTCAAGGCTTACAGGAGTATGATGTGTCCAAGAGAAAGTTCATATGGCTGAGGTACACAAAGTTGAGGGAAAATAACACAACACCAAGTCAGGGCAAGGTTGGCAGCGCACACAGGGGCTTGCTTGTTGTATTGGAGATTTTGGTCTTTATCTTAGAATTTGAGAGCCACTGGAAGGTTTTGTGGTACTGTGTGAGCTAGAGTGAGTGTGTGTGTGTGGACTGCATGCACACACTGTATTTGGAGGCTTTGGAGGAAGGGTAGTACACAATCATACTCTGAGCACTTCAACTCAATCTCCCTGGCTGGGACACAGAGAAGAAATGGAAGTGGACATCAGATTACATGTCGGGACTGGATAGGAAGCGAATGCCTTGATCCAGGTAAAAGGTGATGAAAACCTGGCCTGAGATAATCAGTTCAGAATGAAAATCTGGCTCAGAACTGGATGGATGGTCCATAGGGACAGTGGACCAGATTTTGGAGGAAGAAGATAGGTTATGACTTTGGTGCTGATCCTGTTGACTTTGAGCTGCCTTTGAGACAGCCAAGTGGAAATGAGAGTAGAAACCTGGCTAGTACAATTAAGAGCCTCAACATAGAGCAAGGCTAAAATCATTTGATCTGTGAGGTGAGTTCAAGGCTAAAGTTATGTGAGCTACGAAGTGAGTTCTAACGAATGCGTAGGATTTTAATACATGGGGACTGAAGGACATTCCAGAAAGAGATTTGTAATCATACTAAAGCTGGAACATATTGGGTCTGCTCTTTCATTAGCCACTAATGTAAAGCATTTTCTTTTATAACATAATTTAATCAAGACTTTAAAAAAAAACTAGGCCTTAAAAAGGCATTAATCCATTATTCTCTTTCCTTAGCCCAATGGAATGTTAATTTTAGAGTAGGCTCACTTAATAACTGCCTTATAAAGGGTGAGTTCCTACATCCTATGAAATTTACAACCTTCTTCCTATAATCACAATTTATTCAAAATTTTCCAGAATTTCCTTCAAGATTATGCTTGTTTTTAAAGGCAAAATAAAAATACCTTTTAAGTGTCTCAACTATTTCTGTAATTTGTTATAATATTTGATAAAATTTTGCCTTTGATTTTTTTTTTTTTTTTTTACTCAGACCCAGTGTATAGAATGCCCGTTTGGTCAGCTATCATCCGCAATTAATTTTTTTAAAAATCCACAAAGATTGCAAACAAGTTAATTCTTTATTAAATGAGTTTACATTCAAGGTTACCCTTTTAATCAAGATCAGTCCCTTTAGTTATGTATAAATATGCTTTTTCGAGAGACAGTAAGTGTGTGGAGAAACAAGAAAACTCACCTGCTTCACAGACCACAGGTGTCAGATATGTGACTGTCATCTCTCATCTGTGCTGTGGTGGAAGAAGTTGAGAACTGCTCTAAACACTAAAGTGTAGAATGTTATGAGCAATAATGCACACATTTCTCTTTCTATGCAGGTCAGGTCAGAAGAAAAATTCTGGAAAAGAAGTCATTACAAATAGTAGACTGATCTGTTTTTTTCAGATACAGAAGAAGAATAAATTTTGATGGCAACATACACTAATTTTTTTCCAACTAAGGAAAAACTAAAAAGCACAAGTAGATTTACCTTCTGCAAACTCCTTGCAAAACAATTCCAATATTTAATTTAATTGCTTAATTTGATGTGACATGAAAGAGAATGCCATCAGCACAGATTCGTTTAACTGAGCACACTGTGAAATTACACCCAAGAAGCCAGCTACTGATTTCTTTCAGTTTTTTGTGCGTCAAAACCTAGAACACTGACTATGTCCTTTAACCATTTATCACCGGGAGATTGTGAAAAACAATAAGTACTGCAATGGATTATGAGAAAGATTTCTTTTTCAACTTGTGAAAAAGGTTTCCAGAGAGTTTCCTTGTTGACATAAAATTTATGTTCCAAACATGAACTCTTGAAAGGATGGCATATATTTGGATGCAAAGATATTAGTCTGTAACAACTTTTTCTTATATTTCTTTATTTCAATATGTATATTATTTTACAGTTATTAGCATTATAAACTTGCTATTTATTCCATTTTCTCAGGTTTAGAAACACAAAAACTTGTCAATCCTTTGGTACAGGTGCCATACAATCAGCAATTTCATAAATTTTTTGAGTACCTGCCATGTTCAGGTTCTCCTCTAGATCCAGGAGAACCAGAGATTTAAAAATAAACAGTCCCTGCTATCAAGGGACAAAAATCTATTGGGAGAGAACAAGACATATAAACAAAAGAAGTAATTACCTTATAGAAGCAGAGTAAAAAGACTGGGAAAGTGATCAGAAGTAACATCACAGTGATGTAAATTTTGAGTGTAAATCTGAAAAACCAACAAGAATTTGGCAGGTATACAATTTGAGGGAGGACATTGGGGTGAGAAGGCACAGTATGTCCAAGGAGAGTAGACCTAAAAGACCTTGAATGTTTATGGAGCCATAGTTAATTATGGATGACTGAAATTCAGGAAGACTGTAAAGGGCATTGTACCAGAAAAGTAGATTTGCAAGTCAACTGCAAGAACATATATTACTGAGTAAATGATGGCAAGTCATTAAGCAGTTTTCATAGAGAAGTGACAAGGTTTTATTTAGATTTTAGATAGATGACCCCAGTAGCAATGGGCAGAATGAAATCTACCTCAACCCTGGCAATTAATACCACATTTTGAAAGAAACACTGAATTAATTAAAAAGTCAATCCTTTCTAATGATCTATGGTTTAGTGAAACTGAATTCAAATGTCAATAAAGTTGTTGTTGTCATCATGTTTTGTTTTGGTGGAGAAAACATGACAATGATTCTCAAATTCATCTTAAATTGCTAAGCTAATTGCTTTATATTAAATATCTCATTTGATCCAGCAACCTTAAGAAGTGAATATCATAATTATGCCCGTTTTTCAGATAAGAATTCTGAAGATGGGCAAGTTAAATAACTTATCCAAAATAACTTTGACCCCATAGCTTATTATCTTAAAAATATGGCATATGACTTCCTTACGACAATATTAATAATACCAGAAATTTTAAAATAATCTAAATGTAAAGCTATAGGAGAACAGATACATAAATTATGGCATATTCATAGAAATTATATTATAAAATCATGAAAATATACTTTGAAACATACTAATGACATGGAAAAATGCTTATAATGATGATTAGAGGATAAATGCAGGAAAAATTTTAGATATATTATTATCAAATTACAAGGAAGAGAAAAACAAAGGAGAAAGAGGAGGATGAAGATGAGATAGGATGAGAAAAAGAGACAGTAGGGATGGGGGGCATGGAAAGTGGGGAAAGAATAAAAAAATTATGCAAGATAAAACTTAAAATAAATGAGTAATTACGATAAACATAAAAGTCTACACATATTGGTTTTATAACAGACAATTAAAATCAAGTTATATGCTCTTTCTAAGAGATATGCCTAAAACATAAAGATTCAGAAAGATTGAAAGCAAAAGGATAGGAAAAAAATCTTAGGAAAAGATACTGACTAAAAGAAATCGACTCAAATTAAAACCATATTCATACCAGATAAAAAGATTTAATCAAAATCATTCCAGAATAAAAAGATTATTATATAATCATAAAAAGATCATTTCATCTAGAGAAAAAAGCTAATTCTAAATATATATGCACCCAACAAGATGGCCTCAAAATATATAAGGCAAAAACTGATGGAATTATAAGAAACTGACAAATACACTGTGAGAGTGGAAGTTTTTAACACATTTTTCCCAGTATCAAGCAGACAAAAAAATTTTTAATGTAGATGTGAACAGTACAAAAATAAGTTTGATCTAACTGACATATATAAACATTGCACCAACAATTTCTTTTCAAGTATACGTTCTTTTTAAGTATATATGGAATATTTATAACACTGACCATGTAAAAAGCCACAAAATAACTTCAACAAACTTCAAAAAATTGGAAGCATGTAGATCACAATCTCTGATTGCAATGCTATCAAGTCAAAACTGACAAAAAAAAGTAAATTAAATCTCTACCTGTATCTTTGAAAACAAACAATAAATAAACTTCTATACTACTAAATGTATGAATAACTGATATTTTAAAAATTCGGTTTATAATGTTGTTTTTTATCATTGATTAACACCCAAAGATATTAAAAGTACATAAATTTGTAAGAGAAATATTGAGACCATGATAGATAACTGCTAAAGCACCTAAATACCTGAAAGGAAAGTCAATTAAAAAATAAACATAAAAAGGAAGGTCTAATCTCAGAGTTTAAGAAACACAGATTAACCCAACACCAAAATATTATGTTATACCGATTAAATTATCAAATTTTTAATTAATTTCAGTCCTCATTGCTGATCTAGATGACAATGAAATTGTAATATTTACACATCATGGATGACAGCGCAGCCTGGTGTGATTTTGGAATGCAATATGGAAATATGGCTCAAGAACTGTAAATATGTTCCTAATCTTTTTTTTTTTTTTGCGGTACGCGGACCTCTCACTGCTGTGGCCTCTCCCGTTGCAGAGCACAGGCTCCGGACGCGCAGGCTCAGCAGCCATGGCTCACGGGCCCAGCCGCTCCGCGGCATGTGGGATCTTCCCGGACCGGGGCACGAATCCATGTCCCCTGCATCGGCAGGCGGACTCTCAACCACTGTGCCACCAGGGAAGCCCCCTAATCTTTGATATAGCAATTCCACTACTGAAAATGTTGCCTAAACCAAAAGATGGTGAAAATCTACATATACAAAGATGTTTGTTGCAGCATTATTTACAAATATTTGGAAATCATTCAGTAGAGAAGTTAAGTAAATTAGGGTACAGCTACTCTGTGGAATATAAGACATCAAAAGGATAATTCTGAAGACTGTGTAACAACGCAGACAATGAAGTTTCTGAGTTTAAAAAAAACAAAATATAAAAATTCTCTCTGGTCTGCCATGATGTAGAATGTGTACAATTAAGGATAATGTCTGTGAAAAACCTCAGACTACTACCCAGTAAACATGATTGGGATTAAGATTAAGATTTTTCCTCCTCTTTGTTTAGAAATCCATTTACATGGTTGTGATATTTGTGTAATAAATGTAACTACATTGGAATTATTTCATGCACTCGAAGATTGTACAATACAATTTATAAAGAGATTTTGTAAAGATTGTTTTCAAAACTGATCTTTAGAGATCACTTTATTTTCTATTTTCTAGAAGAGTAGCCATTATTCCTAACTCTGCCCTTATTGGTTTCTTATTCTTCTCAAGAATTTGTTTTAATAACTTCTGAAATGGATGTTAAACTTTTACTAGAGAAAAAAAGTAAACCTGAGAAAATAAACTAATATCAAAGGTTTAATGTACTCTAAAAAAACTTTAGTTAAGTGTATGTGTAAATGAATAAATTAATGGGGGGAAAACAATTTAAATGTGTTACTTCATGACACTTTGATATTAAATACTTTAATAATACAAATTACTGGCAGAGTGGGCTAGTTTTATTGGTATGCTGACTCCTGGGTACCCAAGAACCTAAATGAAGCTGAGCACACTCCCAGGTGGTAAGAGTAGACAGAAATTATGACCCAATTCCATACAAAGAATGAGGCAAAGTTCTAATCATGGGATTCTTTTGTCTGATTTTAGTATTTCCCAAACTTCAATCAGTGGAATACTAATGATCCTGTACACGAACATCCTTTAAAAATAGTGTGGTTAGAAGTTAAATAAGATGAGAAACATTGCATGTTGCATCTTTTTCTTGGAGATTCCTAACGCACTTCAGTGTTTCACTCCTATGATAAAGAGATTTGTTTTAACCCAACTGTTTCCAAGCCTATTTACCAGAAATTCTTTTACTGATTGATGGATCAATCTATGAATATCTATGGGATTCTAAGAATATCAATCTGTTAGTATCTCATGGGCTACTAGGAATACAATTTAGAAAAGAGTTCCTTTAATATAACTGGCTTATCCTTGTTTGATTGTAGGAGCTTTGCTTTTGCCACAGCTCTTGGAAAAATTTTGTTTCCTTCATCCAGAGGAAAACAGTACCCGTTTCTTCCATTAACTTCAAATGGCCACATCCCTGTAAAAGCCAAACATACCATTTTAAAAAAATAATCGGACTACGTACCACTAGATAAGTATGGGAAATGCAGAATAGGGCCACGATCATGTATGTTCTATGTTGCACAAATAACAAATATTTTGCACCAACAGTTATTATTCCCTATAAGGAAAATGCATGTAACAGGTCCCAAAATGAATGAAGAGAAGGTTTGTAGTTTTGTACATTACTCTGTTCTTGGCTAGTCTTAGCTTATCTCTCTGGGAGGTTTTCTTCTTGGTTTGTTTTGAGGAGAAGGAGAATGGCAAGTGAACTTATCTTCTTCTAAAAAAACTATAGTAAAAAATTTCAAAACCCTCATGTAGTCCAGCCTGCACAGATGAGAGTTTATTATATTCATGATATATTATTATTATATTCATTCTAGTGGCCATGTTAGCCATGTGTGGGAGGAACTTGGATCCGTGACCTCTGCAGTCAAAGGCTGAACTGGACAGACCAGGGAGTAGGGGGCAGAGAACAATAAACAAGATGGCCTCGGGGTATTGCACGTCTTGCCGTAACACTGAGCATCCTTGGAACTCACTGGAGCTTCCTTCCTGGTACACTGTTATGCTAAAAGGTAACAACAAAGCTACACCAATGGATAGTAACCAATGGATGGCTCAGACAGGAGTAGAAATGCTTTTTCTCCCTATACTACTAAATTTAGAGCAGTTTTTCAAAACCGCTATACTCCAAGCCCACAGACACGTGCAATGGAGTTGGGTTTATAAGAGAATTACGTTTGTAGGAAAATTACCATTTATTTAGTGTTTGTTGTGTGCCAGACTATGTTGATTATTTTGCATGTATTATTTCAATGAATGTTCACAGCAACCCATGGCATAGACCACTTCATTTTCACCATCTTAAAGATGAGAAAACTGAAACACAGAGAGGTTTAGTAACTTGCTCCAGGACACATAGCCTAGTAGGAGAAGAAGTCTGGATTCCAATGAAGAGGAGGTTGTAGGCATTGTCATTATCCCCCCTTTTTAATGACAGAAAACCTGAGACTCAAATGTTCATTCTTGTCCAATATTCAATAGAGCACATTGGGAAATGACAGGCCCAGGAGTTGGACCAAAGTAGTGTGTATTAACCATATGTCATATTATCTGTATTCTAACACTTTGACATCCTGACTTTGCTGACCCTAGAGACTGTCCCTCCCAAGGTTAGCCAATTCCTAGAGATAGTAAACAACTACCAGTCAGGGTATATTTCAAGTGCAAACCAACCAATCCAGAGCCTACACCCCCAACCAGCCCCCCTATGGCCTCTCACACTCTGGACCACTACCCACCTGCCCTAATCACTGCAGGGCCAGCCGACCAGGGGCAGCCCATAGGCCCCGGACCCTACTGAAATTATTCAAATTGGACAATCCTAAAACTGCTTTTTCTGCCTCTTCTGTTCCCTCCCATGGAAACCACAGTAAACCCTCGCCCAAATTTCCCTCTCGCCCTCTGCCTTCGAACCACGCTGGTTCTTCCCTGTGTGGCCCTTCATGGTATGACACACCCCCCTTCTCTTGGGATCTGTGAGTATAACCAACTGTCTCTTCCATGGCAGTTGTCTCCTGATCTCTTGGCCTCATCATACCTGTAATCATAAAACCTATATTTCAAACATGCTGTGATGTCAGTACCTGTAGTCTTTCTACTGTACTGTATACACTACTATTGTCATTATCGTGTGTATACGAAGCTTTCTACGGCCAGGTAGGTAAGCCCTTTCTATATCTAACAAGGGCTTCTAAACATGTAAATAAAAATGCCATCAACGTCTTCCATAACCTTTCATCAGTTTAACTTGTTGATTTATTGCTCTGCTAAAATGCAAAGTGATTTAACAAGTTCTACAAAGAGTTACCCCAATTTCTATAGCCAGGTCTGATTAATAAGTAAATTAATACTGTGAAGAAAAGAGACTCATTGGTAAATTTTTTGCAAATAATGATTAGTTTCATGGCCTAAGAAATTGCTTGTCTTTCTAAATTGCTACATCAATCTGTATTAGACATTGAAAATGTACATTTGAGAGGTAGAGTTTTGAGACTTAACTTTTCTCGTTAGAGTTGTAGGAATGTAATTACCATCAATTTCAACATCTGGACATAATGTGATAAAAATTCAACATTTTTGAAATTTCTGTAATTTTAGATTATTTATTTTAAATAGCTAAATTGATTTCTTCTTTTCAAAAAAAAAAATTGTAGGAGGAGAAATTCTCCCAGGCTAAGACCTGATGAGCAGAGTTTTAGCCTAGAGCAAATTTTTACAGTTCAGTTATAAACCCTTGAAACAGGAGTTCATAATGGAAACAGCTGCTCAACCTTAACTCTTGCGGGTGCCACTATAATAAAAACGGCAGGAGTTCACATTAACATTGGCTTCCACTTACACTCTTTCCTGTTACCCATCCATTAACCAAACTACACTACCTAATGGAGATAAAGGCTGCAGCTTTCTTTACTCCCAACAAAAATAACAAGAGAGGCAACTTACAGGTGGTAAATAACATATTCCCCCAAACATCAGAGGGTACAAATAACCCCTGGAGGCTACTCTCCAATCTAGAGAATAACATCTCACTCCAATGATTTCAAATTAGGAATAATATCCCGGACCAGAAAACACTAGGCAATGACACCTATTTCCTGTTTATTTTTTGAAATGTATTACATTTGCAGTACTTCTGGAGAGAATATTTTTTTAAAAAAACCAAAAAAAACCCCACCTCTCCTTTATAATGGGGCTATCTTTGTAATACATTCATAGAATGCTGACAGGTAGATGATTTCCTGAAATTAGAAACAATATTTGAATTGAAGTAACTGAATATTTCACTCATCAATACCACCACAGTGTGATCCAGACTAAAATAACAGAGGAGTTTCACTTGACTGCCGTCTTTGAAATCCCTAAGAATGAAGAAAGGACCGATACTTTTGAGTGCTGATAATATACCAGACGCTTTGCATCTATTATTCAATTCTTAAAACAAAACCCTACTATTACACCTCCCATTTACCTACGAAAAAACTGAGGCTCAGAGTTTTCTGAGGCAGAAATGCCTCTCAACCATTGCAAAGAACACGGTGGTAAATAACTTTTTCTTTTCATGAGAAGTTTCTTTTCATGGTAAGTACAGGAGTAGCACGAGCTGCAGCTTTCGTCTGATGGTAAAATACCTGTGCCGTTCACTTACGAAAGAAAGGAGAAAGAAGCCACCATAGTCATCAATTTTTTTTAATCTGAAGATAATTGCCATGGAGAGTTTTAACATTTGAAGACATTATTTTGAGAGTCTGTAAGGAGTACTAGGTGACTTTTTTTTTTTTTTTTTTTTTGCGGTATGTGGGCCTCTCACTGTTGTGGCCCCTCCTGTTGCGGAGCACAGGCTCCGGAAGCTCAGGCTCAGTGGCCATGGCTCACGGGCCCAGCCGCTCCACGGCATGTGGGATCTTCCCAGACCGGGGCACGAACCCGCGTGCCCTGCATCGGCAGGCGGACTCTCAACCACTGCGCCACCAGGGAAGCCCAGTACTAGGTGATTTTATTATGGTTGCATAGAATTGGCAGCCAAGCCTCTTGTGCTCACCAAGAGGACTGACCCTTCCAAGATTTCTCATGGCTTTTAAAAGCCTGGCAAACTCCCCATCCACTGAATGCCTGCCTCCCTGGGTAAATATGATGCTGTAGAATTGCTTCATGGGCACCTTCCTTACAATAATACCCTTTTTGGACTTCCCTGGTGATGCAGTGGTTAAGAATCCACCTGCCAATGCAGGGGACACGGGTTCGATCCCTGGTCCAGGAAGATCCCACATGCAGCAGAGCAACTAAGCCCACGAGCCACAGCTATTGAAGCCCACGTGCCTAGAGCCCGTGCTGCTCAACAAGAGAAGCCACCGCAATGAGAAGCCTATGCACCAAACAAAGAGTAACCTCCGCTCGCCACAACTAGAGAAAGCCCGCATGCAGCAATGAAGACCCAACACAGTCAAAAATGTTTTAAAAATTAAAAAAATAAAATTCACTTAATAAAAAAAAATAATAATAATTTCTTTTTTGAATCTTTAGTATAAGCAACCTCTCCCACCACTTGATGTGTTTTCTTTATATAATTTTTATTGGGGTATAGTTGATTTACAATGTTGTGTTACTCTCTGCTGTACAGCTAAGTGAATCAGTTGTACATATACATATATCCACTCTTTTTTAGATTATTTTCCCAAATAGGCCATTACAGAGTATTAAGTAGTGTTCCCTGTGCTAGAACAGTAGATTTTGAGTTCCATTCTCTAGATGACAATGTGACAATAGCAAAGTTCTGGCACACAATTCCCAGTCTGTTTCCACATGAAGATGAGCTTTGTTCTGACATCACTTCAAGCCTATTACCAACCTGTTTTTCATTTGAAAGCCTTTAAATCAAAGACGTCACTGAATAAAATAGAAACATTCAAATGTCTGTTATTTTAAGGTAACCATCCTCTGGACCATTTTAAAAGAAAAACTGATAACTTAAGGGTAGAAGGAGTGAAGATTAAAATCCCACAGTCCCCATGAAGCCGTCTTGACAAACTGGAAGTGGGGTGTTGATTTCTACTCAACAAAATTCTGTCTGAGCAACATCCCTGCCTCTCAACCATCGCAAAAAATACTGTGCTGTCATTGTCTCTAGTGTAAATGTGTGAGATGTTTACGTGGTTTCTGAACTGAACCTTCGTTTATGTTGTCATCTGTATATCCTATGGTTTGTTTTTTCTTTTTCCAAATTGATTTTTAAAAGTAAGGGAGCAACTACCACATTTTGATATGTTTTGGGGACACGGCCCAGCATCATATCCAGGTGGATATTTCAAATCAATCGTTTTAATAAATATTGTGGTGATTTTAAAAATAGCTGGTATTAGCATATACAGATTTGTCTATATTACAGGTATAATTTCTAAAATTAAAAAATATTTATTATCTGAATAGATCTGGGAAGCTCTTGGAAGTCAAAGAGCCTATTTCTGGAAAATGTACAATTCACACATATATATACAATATTTTATATATGATTTCAGGGAAGTTAAAAGATCTCTTTGCCTACCTTTGGACCTCCTAGACATACAAAAACACAAATTTAAGACCCTTGACTTTAGGGACTATAATAAATGCAATCATTTTCAAAGATTCTGCAGGAATATGTATGAGAAATGAAAGTCAGGGAGAGGAATTTAGATTCTGTTCTTAAATCTCTTACTTCATGACTTAAAAAAACAACTTTTTTACCCTTCTTGACCAGTCTTCTACCTTCCACCATGATAGGACTGGGGGTAGTGAGGGCTCAACTCAGCACATTTTTACATCAGATCATTTATAGGGGGAGAAAATAATGGAAAGGCATCTGACTTACTCAATGCACGCACATATATACACATATGCATATACAAGCACACGTACACATATACTATACGTATAGCTTTTTAGGACAGAAGATATTTGCCTTGGAAAGCTCTAAAATTTGAGGGTGTTATTCTAAAATGTTATAAGTTGTATTTACATAGGTTTCGTATGATCTCTTTGAGGCTCTTTTAGCAAGCAGGTCCCTGGGCTTAACAAAAGGACTGAACATGCTAAAGGTTGGCCAAAAAGTTCTTTCGGGTTTGTCCATGAGATCGTATGGGCAAACCCGAACGAACTTTATGGCCAACCCAATACTTGACCTCGGAAAATACAGAGAACCCAGCTCCACATCTCGTCAAACAGTATTGCACAACACGAAACTAGCGGCTCTCAAAGTGAGGCCCCAGACCAGCAGCCAGCAGCAATACGTAGGAACTTGTCAGTCATGTAAATTCTCAGCCTAACCCAAGACCTGCCCAAGACAGGCAGAAACTATGGGGAGGGGGCCCAGGAGGCATTCCAGGGGTGTCTGATTGGGAATCACCAGACTACAGCCATTTCGCTTCCACAGGAAGCTGTATTCTAGCAGTAACCTGAGCCCCCAGGCACCCCTCAGCCCCAGTAAAGACCACTCCAGTCTCCTCAACTCCCCAAGGCTGTCAAACTTGTCCCCTTAACTACGCCCCCTCCCCCCAGCCTTTGACATTAAAACTTGCTCTGAACTCTCTGTCCGTAACAAGATGCAAAAGACTATGTTTAAAAGGATGAAACAGACTAATCTCTGGGCATTTGAAGGAGGTGTAAGTTTGCTGCAGGTCAAAACTCTTTTCAAACGGCATCTTCCTACTGCTTAGATGAGTAAAGACAATCCAATTTAAATCAGCAAATGCACCTATTGTTCTTTTAAAAAATAGACACATATTTGTTTGTTTAAATTTTGATTTAGACTCTTCACTTTATAAAAGTCCAAGTGAATTTTACTAGCAATTTCCCCCAGAGAATCACAGATGATAATTATCACTGAAGAAAAATCCCAACACTTTAAATTACAGTTAGAAATCATATAATTTTCTTTTACTTTTCACCATATTGTACAAATACATCTAATTATTCTCACTCTATATTGTATGCTATAAAGCACCTTAGGGGACTGATTGGTTTATCAATTCAATTAGAAAGTTGGTTGTTTTGATTAACGTCAACTATTATCTATTATAATGAGTATCATAATGCCATCTAATTAAGACAAAGAAAGCGCTTTAAAATTTCCAAACCTATTGCCTGTACGGGTAAAAATAAAAACAACAGGAAAAAGCTCTCTGGTTCCATTCAATATAGAAACAGTCCTACAAACCTCTGTCTTTCTCCGGAATCATTGAATTCTGAAGTCTGTAAAAACTGAACACTGCTACATATATAATAGATAACCGACAAGGACCTACTGTATAGCACAGGGAACTCTACTCAATATTCTTTAATAACCTGTATGGGTAAAGAATCTGAAAAAGAATGGATAAATTTGTATATATACAACTGAATCACTTTGCTGTACACCTGAAACTAACACAGCATTGTAAATCAACCATACTCCAATAAAATTTTTTTAAAAAAACAAAAAAAACAGCTGATCTACATGATGGCCATCCTGAGGGATCAAGAAAGGGTTCAGTCATGCCTGTTTGTTCTGTTGAAGAAGGCAGGGAAATGGAGCTGGTGAGAGGAGGTAGCGTTGAGTATGTATTATTGGATTCAAAGCAGTAAGAAAATGAGGGGCAACGTTCCTTTTCCATGACAAATGCCCTAAAGCTAATACTTCCAGGGATACCTCAGTGCTTTCCTGGCCTGGGTCCCAGAGGATCTGGGACACCTCTTAGCAGCCGTGGGTGACTTAGGCAGTAATACTCTAAGACAGGGCAGAATGGCAGGGTCATCTGCCCACTACCCACCACTAGAGTGTTCCACCAGAATCTCCAGAATCCTGGGTACTCTGAAAGGAGAACTCCAGATGCCTGGGCTATATGTCCCTGGGCAATCACTTAATAGTTGTGTGCCTCCATTGTCCTTTCAATATGGGATTGTCTGAGAACTATTATAAGAGGAAATTGATGATCCATTTGGAGGCCTGTTGAAGAGTACAAAGTAATAACAAAATACTACAGATGTGGGGAGTTCCCTGGTGGCGCAGTAGTTAAGACTCTGCGCTCCCAATGCAGGGGGCCTGTGTTCGATCCCTGGTCAGGGAACTAGATCCCATATGCATGCCGCAACCAAGGAGCCTGCCTGCTGCAACTAAAACCTGGTGGGAAGGAAGGAAGGAAGGAAGGTAGGGAGGAAGGGAGGGAGGGAGGGAGAAAGAAAGAAAGAAAATAGTTTTTAAAAAAAATTCTACAGAGGTGGTAGCTTAAACAATAGAAATGTATTTCTCACAAACCTGGAGGCTGAAAGTCCAAGATCAAGATCTCGGCTGATTTGTTCCTGGTAAGAAGTCTCTGCCTGGCTTGCATTCAGCTGCCTTCTCGTTGTGTCTTCACATGGCAGAGAGAGAGAGAGAGAAGTCTTGTGTCTCTTTTCTTATAAGGACAATAGCTCTCTTGGATCAGGGCCCCACCGTTATGACCTTATTTAACCTTACTTACTTATTCCAAATACAGTCACATTGGGGGTTAGGGCTTCAACTTATGAATTTGGGAGGGACACAATTCAGTCCACGTCAAGAACTATACAAATGCAGACTTTTTTAACCCTATAGGACCAATCCAGAGATAGTACACAGCTCACACAGCATTCTAATTTTTAGCTATGGCAAAATCATATTTTTCAAGTTTCCTACCTGAGGAAAAAGAAACTTAGAGTAGTTAGTTAAGGCTGATGAGAGGGCAGAGTGTTCTGAATATGGAAAAGTCAGACTTAAACGGGAAATGTTACCAAATAGTTATATAACTAAGACATTTCTTTGGGTTGTGCCTGAATGTCCTGAATTATCCCTGCAATTCTCAGTGTGTTTATGCTTCACTAACTTCCCTCTTTGCCTGTGGATGTTAAGATTATCATTTCATGATATGTCCAAGCAAAGGAAGATATTTGGGTCAAAAGTATTAGATTCTCCACATTCTCTTAATCCATTTTCAAAGAATTTTTTATCTATGAATCAGGAGTATTTGGAAACTTGGATCCTGAGTCCTGTGGACCTTCCACATTTTTAATGAATTTGTTTTTGTGGATGATGCAGATTTCATACACAAACTTGCTTGCACCGAGAGCTATGGTAATGTCACTGGACTTGATCATAAATGAGTTTTAAAAGTTTGGGTATTTCATTTCATTTTGGGATACATACCTCTGTGGGGAAGTGGTTTTGATGATAAAACTTATGTTGAATGAAAGGGCTTTTGGACCAAGTTCCTAGACCGAAATGACATTTTTTGTTTGTTTCTGGTCTAGAACAGTCCTGAAACCAAAATCATCAGTATGTAACAACTGCATATGTATATGGACATGTATACATAGATGCAGGTGTGTGTGTGTAGTCACTTTACATATATGAATATACTTGTATATATATGCGTGTGTATGTTTGTACACACAAGTGTGAGTGTATGATTTTTCAGTGGTAGTGTAATCTAATCTAATGTCTCTTTCCAATTCCCATGATCTATTGAAAGCAACAGTTGGTTTTTGTCCCACGAAGGAACAAATTCAGGTGCAGACACTAGTTTCTTACTGGCAAAACCTGAGTGCTCTAGCAAGCTGATTCAGCAAAATGAACTCTCCGAGTTGGTGTATTAGTCACAGTGAGAGGAAGTTACAAACCAGAATGGCTGTTCATTGCACCACTACTTACAATAGCCAGGACATGGAAGCAACCTAAGTGTCCATCAACAGATGAATGGATAAAGAAGATGTGGCACATATTATACGATGGAATATTACTCAGCCATAAAATGAAAGAAAATTGAGTTATTTGTAATGAGGTGAATGGACCTAGAGTCTGTCATACAGAGTGAAGTAAGTCAGGAAGAGAAAAACAAATACTGTATGCTAACACATACATATGGAATAAGTTTCTGATGAACCTAGGGGCAAGACAGGAATAAAGACACAGATGTAGAGAATGGACTTGAGGACACAGGGAGGGAAAAGGGGAAGCTGGGATGAAGTGAGAGAGTAACATTGACATATAAACACTACCAAATGTAAAATAGATAGTGGGAAGCAGCTGCATCGCACAGGGAGATCAGCTCGGTGCTTTGTGACCACCTAGAAGTGTGGGATAGGGAGTGTGGGAGGGAGACACGAGAGGGAGGGGATATGGGGATATACGTATGCATATAGCTGACTCACTTTGTTATACAGCAGAAACTAACACAACATTGTAGAGCAAATATACTCCAATAAAGAGGTTAAAAAATAAAAATAAGAAAATGAAGAGAGAAAGTGGTCTTTGAGAGAATGGTTCTTCTTTCCACCTTTGATCATATTTCCTCTCGTGACTGACAGGTGTCAGCTGTCAGGTAGCCAAATTCACCTGGAAAATGTTGCTGGCGTAGGACGAACTCAAGTCTATGGTTCGATACTGTTTTAGACAGAAGTAGTGCAGATGCTAATGGATAACTTTATTTTCTCCTATTTTTCCTTCCCCCATGTCACAAAGTTGCAAGGCTCCCAAACACTTCCCATCCACATCCCTGTGGCATCCCAGGCAAAATAAATACTACACATCTTCTCCTTTCATACTGGTTGCATGACTGTGAGACTGCTTAAACAGAGCTATGATTCTTTGTGTGTGTGTGTGTGTGTGTGTGTGTGTGTGTGTGTGTGCGCGTGTGTGTGGGGGGGCGGTACGCGGGCCTCCCACTGCCGTGGCCCCTCCCGCTGCGAGCACAGGCTCCGGACGCGCAGGCTCAGCGGCCATGGCTCACGGGCCCAGCCGCTCCGCGGCACGTGGGATCCTCCCGGATCGGGGCACGAACCCGCGTCCCCTGCATCGGCAGGCGGACTGTCAACCACTGCGCCACCAGGGAAGCCCCAGAGCTACGATTCTTGACTACATTTTCCCTGCATTCCTTCAGGTTGAATCATTTGTGGGTTAACAAACTATAATGATTTAGAGACTTTTAGAACAAGAAGTTAATTTGCCTCATGTAAATACTACGTGATCAAAAAAAGTGTGTGTGTGTAAGATTATGAAGAAAAGTCAATATATAAGAGGAAAAATGAGAAGTTTGATCTACATGAATAAGGCAGCACTTTTTCATGATGCCTTGATGTTGTCTTTTTATTTTAAAATGTGCTTTGTAAGGCAGAGAAATGTCTAAGTTCATATTCCATGAAATCTGTGAGCTTAGCTACTGCTTCTTCTTTAATGTAATGTCTTCAGGACATGAACCCATTATGATAATGATCTGATTGGTAAAGAGAGTTCATTAGATAGTTTTCTCCAAAGAAATAGCTGTCAGAAAGGCATAGCAATTAGAGGTAGGAAAGCTTTGTTTAAATCTTCCTGTTTTGCCATTTTATCCATAGTAAAAAATTGATTCTTCCATGCTCAATAAATTCCCAAGAGAGTTTTGAGTTCAGATAATAGCAGATTTCTTTATATGCACAATATTTGTTGAAAACTCATTATGAATGGGTTTCCTAACTACATTTTTGATGCATGCATATTGTTTCAATGAATGAAAATGTGCATGCACTGGGGGACAAAATACATCAGGTTTTTATTTTGGAAGGAAGCTCAGTGTTTCCTACATATTTGCAAGAAAATATATTTGTTGTGTCTTTTGCTGGAATTTTTCATAACATACTTAGGAAGCAGGAAGTTTTTTTAAAATTTCTTTTCTGAAACATGACTAATACTACCATTGTGAAAATAAACCATAACGACCACATAGTTGCAGACACCAGAACAAACCAACAAACAAAGCTGTTGCTTCTTTTGGGGAATTATAGTACCAGGACTGAGAGAGGATTAAGCCAGCTTGGGATCCCGCTAAAGCCCCTTGTAATAGCTAGAGCAATGGCATAGGCATAGCAGCTGTGGATCTGTGAGCCAGTACATCAGGGCAGCCACTACGAGGAGGGACAAACAGAAGTTTCAGATATTTAGGGAACAAAACAGAAGTCATACTGTCAAATTAGTGTTTGTGCCAATGCTCTGTAACTTGTAGTAGCAAGGGCATCTTCCACTGGAAAGCATGATACTGAGTACTTTGCTTTAAAATATCAAGCACAGGGGACTTCCCTGGAGGTCCAGTGGTTAAGACTCTCAAGCTTCCACTACAAAGGGCACAGGTTCTATCCCTGGTCAGGGAATTAAGGTCCCACATGGCGTGGCCAAAAAAATAAATAATAAATAAAACAAAAATTTAAAAAAAATTTTTTTAATAAGTAAAGAAAATATCAAGCACAGAAAAAAAAGCGATCAAGCTACTTGAATAATCTATTCTAACAAATATAAAACCTACCAAGTTCACTTAATTATTACTCATTGTATATATATTCCTTTTCAGATTTAGGGCATGTATCTGAATATTTCCAGCTCCTTTTTGAGTTCATAAACTGGAAATGCTCACTAAAAGGTCACGATCTTTCAACTGAAGGGGATCAACTACCAGTTATTGTTACCACACATGAGGGTATTCTCTGTATTTTTAAATCACAGCAATGGATTCAGATGGGTTCTTTCACAAAAGATTTTTGAATGTGTGACCTAGGAAAACTAGGAGAAGTGGGGACTGGAGGAACGTTTCAAACAGAAATCGTTGTTGATGGACAGGTCAGTAAGGAGTTCAGACTTTGAAAGTAGAATTTGATAAATAAATCTTCAGCAAATGGAAGGAAAGTGTTTCTATGAATCACTTGGTTAAATAATATTTATTTAGTACTCACTGTGGGCCAGACAAGAATCCTTGCCATCACGAACCCTACATCCTTGTGGAATTTACATCCTAGTGAAACTTCTAGTGAATTGTGCATCCCTCTAAAAGACATGGAGTCATTGGAGAAACTCATTCCAGATGCTAGTTTTTAAAAAGTTAAACAAATTGTGACCGAGTTCACAATCAATGAACTCACCAAGTGATATCAAGAGAATAAATCTCAAGTTAGTGAACATATTTCAGGCGAAATAAATCACAGAGATTTAGAGAGAGAGAGAAAACAGAGTTGAAATATAAGGGTTTAATCAGTTTTCTTGATTTTTGTTGGGAAGGTGGTAACTTTTGACCTGTATGCCATCTCAGTGTTTCTTGCCTGTTGTTTTATTTTTCTTCTGCTGTGTAACAAATTACTATAAACTTATTAGTTAAAGACACCAAAAAAATATTATCTCACAATTTTTGTGGATCAGGAATCCGGTCTCACCAGGTTGAAAGCAAGTTGTTGGCAGGGGCTTGACCTCATCTGAAGTTCAGCGTCCTCTTCCAGGCTCACTGGTTGTGGGTGGAATTCATTGCCTTGTGCTTGTAGGACTGAGGTCCCCAGTTGCTTGCAGACGGTTGGCTAGAGGTTACTCTCAGCTCCTAGATGCCTCCCACTCGCAGGCCCTCTCATATCATGGCTGTTGACCATACCAGTCTGTTCTTAACAGGCTGAACAGGCTTAAGGGCTCAACTGATTGGGCAAGGCTGACCTAATTGATGAACTCAAAGTCAACTGATTTACAAAATCCCTTCACTTTTGATATATCATGTCATATAATGTAACCTAATCACAAGAGTGTCAGCCCATCGTATTCACAAGTCCTCTGTTCACTCAGAGGGAGGGGACCACACCAGGTGTATACAGGTGGGGATTGTCAGGGGACCATCTTAGAGGTCTGCCTACCACATGGCCAATCCAACACCAGCCCTTCTGCGGTTACCTCCAGAGCCATACTACCTATCTCCCAATTACCCAGTGTCAAGAGTTTACTTACCTAGAGTAAGGTGAAAGTGGTACCATTTAGTGCTTAAATAAATGACTTTGGCATCAGACAGACTTCATTCAGCTTGACTCATAACACTGCCTCCTGACCTCAGAGTCCTCCCTTACAAAATGGGCAAAGAGTTGTTAGGAGGATAAAAGGAGGATGTACCCAAAGTACTTGGCACAGGCCCTGACACACAGCTCCATGTGGGGAAGAACCATATCCTTTTTTTCTCCTTTCACTGCTCAGTGTGTCTGGCACAGAGCTGGTCTTCAATAAATATTTGTTAAGTGACTAAATAATTAACTAAATAATTAACTTGAAGTGATAGTTATTGTTTTCTTAGATGTTTCATAGACACCAAAACATGACGACATATGCAGAGTTTCATATATAACCTACCAAATATTAATAGTAAGACAACAATCCTTCCATATAAATTTCTCGCAAAATCTTTTTTTTCCTTTTTTATGTCTTCTTGGTTTTAGTATTTCAAGCTGTGAATCACTCCTGTTAGGCCTGATTACTAAAAGAAACAACTGCAGAAATGAAAAGGAGAAGTAATGGAGAAGTCAGAGTAGGAGTGCTGGTGTTTTGCAGTGAAATCTTGGGGAAGATAAAGGAAGATGATGGAAAGAAGATCTTGGCCATAACTTAACTTCTGTCAAGGGAAAGATAGCTGAGAAGTGTGTAGAGGGGTAAATGGCTCATGTTTTTTTTGTTTGTTTTAATTTATTTCATTTTTATTTATTTTTGGCTGCGTTGGTTCTTTGTTGCTGTGCGTGGGGTTTCTCTAGTTGTGGTGAGAGGGGGCTACTCTTCATTGCAGTGCGTGGGCTTCTCATTGCAGTGGCTTCTCTTGCTGCGGAGCACCGTCTCTAGGCACACAAGCTTCAGCAATTGCGGCACACGGGCTCAGTAGTTGTGGCTCGTGGGCTTTAGAGTGCAGGCTCAGTAGTTGTGGCGCACGGGCTTAGTTGTTCCATGGCATGTGGGATCTTCCCAGACCAGGACTCGAACCCATGTCCCCTGCATTGGCAGGTGGATTCTTAACCACTGCACCACCAGGGAAGCCCATGGCTCATGTTTTGGTGTGAGATTTTGGGGGGCAGCCAAGTTACTGGATATCCCCAAGGTCTCAGGAGGACCCTAAAATGTGCTCAGAGGCAAGATGCCTAAAATCCGGAAGACACTGAACATTTGGACGGAGAACCAGACAAAAGTTTGCACATTGACTTCAACAAAGCTAAATGATTTGCTAAGCTGCAACTCATTAAAAATTCTGTGAAGAGAGTTGCTGAGAAGTTTCTAGGTGAGCAAAGGATGACAAATGAAATGAACAGAACTACACGCTGTATTATAAAATATCATTGCTTTGGGATGTATTTAGTGTTAGCAAACTTCTGGTCACCTATTACAATGTGTGTGTGTTCGGGTGGGGGATCCTCACACTAGCAGGCGATGCTCCGAGGCCTACTGAGTGAGCATCCTACGGTTCAACTCAATCCTGACACTGTTTACTCGGAGACTGTCTCAGATTTCACAGGTTAAGGGCTCAGTTCCGCAAGGCTTGCCCCACTTCAGATTCCACTTACAAGTCCAGGTTATTACCTGTGCTTCTGACCAATTGGCTATAAATCAGAGCTTCTCAAAACCCCCTCCTTGGGTTCAATTAATTTGCTAACGTGGTTCACAGAACTCAGAGAAACATTTTACTCACTAGATCCTCAGCTTATTCTAAAAGGATATAACTCAGGAAGAGCCTGATTGAAGAGTTGAATAGGGCAAGGTATGCGGAAAGGGCACAGAGCTTCCCTGCCCTCTCCAAGCCCCCCACTCTCCCCTAATCTCCAAGTGTTTACCAACCCGGAAGCTCTCCGGACCTTCTCCTTTGGGGTTTTTATAAAGGCTTTATTACATAGGCATGATTGATTAAGTCGACCACTGGCCATCAATTCAACCTCCAGCCCCTCTCCCCTCCCAGGTGGTCGGGGGATGGGACAGAAGGTTCCAGGCCTCTAATCACCTGGTTGGCTCCCCAGGGAACCAGCCCCTTCCTTTGGTTACCTAGGTGATTCCCAGAAGTCACCTCATTAACATAAAAAAGGCACGTCTATCGCTCTCAGGGCTTAGGAAATTCCAAAGGTTTCAGGAGTTCTGTGCCAAAAACAGGGACAAAGATGAAATATTTATTTCTTGTTATAAATCACAATATCACAGTTGGTATTTGTTGTTTCTATTAAAGAAATTTATAGTATCGTAAAAGTCACTTTTGACTTCAGTTCCTCAACCATATGCTTTTCTTAAGGTCTCAAGGACTTCAGAATTTCTAGGGACAACCGTGTATGTGTCCTTTTCTGTGTGCATGCGTGTGCAGTGTGTTGGTTTAAAACATATAGGTGTGTATATATGTATGTATGTGTGTTTGATGATATATACATGATATATATTTTATATATATTTATACGCATGGGTTTTTTTTTGTTTTGTTTTGTTTTGTTTTGCGGTACGCGAGCCTCTCACCGCTGTGGCCTCTCCCATTGCAGAGCACAGGCTCCGGACGCGCAGGCTCAGCGGCCGCGGCTCACGGGCCCAGCCGCTCCGCGCATGTGGGATCCTCCCGGACCGGGGCACGAACCCGTGTCCCCTGCATCGGCAGGTAGACTCTCAACCACTGCGCCACCAGGGAAGCCCTATATACATGTTTGAGTATATATGTTATTATATATACATGTACATATGCACACAGACGCTGAGTATCTTGTTCTCCTTTAGAATATGCCAAAACCCTTGACAGAGCGTCTGTATCATATGGTTCTCATATAGTGCAACATTTATAGCATCGGTTAAGTGCTCAGCACAACATGAACACTTAACAGATACTAAAAATGTTTTTTAACTTTAAGAGAGAAGAAGTTTAAAAATACAGTCCATTTTAAAGCGTTTAAAGTAGCATAAAAATTCAAAGGCATAGAGGTACAGTTTGGTTAATTAGAGCATCTTCTAGTAAAACCTTTGATGCGGCCGACTGAACAGTAAGTGGCAAAATGGTAGCATTCACAGGATAAACCTGAGCACAAAAATTCCTGAGACAGAGGAAAACCCTTGGAAATATTTCTCTCTAAATTAATTCAACATTGTACAGTGTCTTCTAATTTTTATTATTCTTTCTAAAGACTAGGAGGTGGAAAGAGTAATCAGCAGAATTTATTTGAGCAACTCAAATATTTGAGAAAATATTTCCTTAAACGGTTTATAAGTGGAAAGAGATACATGGTATTGGAAGCACAGGAAGGAAGGAGGGAGTGGAGGAGGGACAGAAAGATGGAGAGCAAAGAAGCAAAAAGGCCAGGAGAGAAACACTGTATTGAATTAATGACAGACCAGAGTACCTGCTTTCTTCATCTTAGGTACCCTTAGTATATTCATGAAACCTCCAGAGATATTTCCATAGTTAAATAGGCCACCATAGTCAAAGGAACTTCCACAATACCCTTGTCCAAAGATCAAAATCCTTTAAGGAGATTTAAAGGTATCCCCTTAGGGGGGCATTCAGGGGTGAGGAATGGAATGAGAACGTTAGCTTATTTGTACCTATGTCCCCAGGACTGTACAAGCTCCCCGTCTTAAGAATATAACCTTTTAAGATGCAGGAAGAAGGGGAAGCAGCAGCTTGATTGTGCATCTGGGAGAGATTTGACAGGAGACTCAGTACAACACGTCAATCTCACTCTAAAACCAAAATTCTGATGTCATATAGAGATGACACACTGAACGTCACTGGGCTTAAGTGATTTCTCATCATACTTGTTTGGACACTATCCCTTTTTAAAGTCTTGGTCTTTCTCCTGTTTGATGAACACTCAACAGGGAGACAGTAGGTCTATCATATCCCTTTTTGCAGAATTAACATAAAATGCATAACGAGGCCCTGGGTCTTGCCAGCAGTGTGGGTAAAAATTCTCAGCAGGCTCTCCCTTAGTGGGCTTGAGACCCTGTAGCAAGGACCTTGGGTCCAAAGGGACTCACAGGGAGAAAGGTCTGAAGGTAAAGGAGTTGGTCTCAACCAGACAAGAATGTGAGCCAGACCAGAAGTGACGGAGGGAAAGGAAGGTGGCAGTATTTAACCACCTCAGTTCTAGAAAATTCAACGCTCCTTTCACCACCACACCACCGTCACTCCCTCTTGCTCAACATGGTGTGTCAAAGGAGATAGGTAAAGGGTGGGTCGTAGGCGGTAGGATTGAATACAACCTTCGGCTCTCCAGGCCACCTGGATTGCCAAATAGCTGTCAACTCATCCTCTCTGTCTTGTGGCTTCTGAGTTGCCCAAAACAAAGCCCAGTTCCCCCCCCCGCCCACCCCCCCTCTCCCTTTTTTCCGTCTTTCTCCAAACTTTGAAGATAATGAGTCTTACACATTTGCAAGTAATTAGAAGGTGTGGCTGCCAAGGAAAAGTGAGTAGTTTTCTTTCAAATGGGCTTTTCGCACATGTCTAATTATATCACATGCATTTATGTGGTCCCTGATAAATTGACCGGGCCCTGTAGGAAGGCCACACCTAGGAACTAATGAGCCCCTGCTACAACAATAATAGCCATTAGGAACCGAGAAGCCCGGTGTCATCAGGGGTCAATTATCATTTACTGACAACTTCATCCTTCAACTTGCTTTTCAGCTTCGATTCATTCACAGCTGAGGGCAGGGGACTGTATACTCCCCTACAGAAAACAACAACCAAAAAAAGACGATTTAAGAAAATACTACACGCAGTCCCTTTTGTTATTATACATATAAACAACTTGGCTGAAAAGAAAAGCACCGTCTATCTCTATGTCCATTTTCAGTACTTCCATAGTATATGTGTTTGTGTGTGTGATAAAAGGACACATACAATTTGAATCATGAGCGATTCTTTATTCTCCATTGCTAATGGAGAAAGGATCAGAAAGGCCTAAAAGAAGAAAATGCATTAATAAACAGATCACTAGGATAAACCTCCTCACCCATAAGAATTATCCAACAGCTACCCTCAAGGAAAAATACAAAAATGATGGCTTGGTTTATTCAGTCATTCTCTCACTTGATGAATCCATCTCACAGGGTAGGGAATAACAGATGATGAAACGGCCAAAAATGAGCAAAAACAAGCAAAAAAAAAGTTGGGAAGTTGCTCAAAATCATCTCACCCTGTGGGCTTGGCCAAGATCTATGTAGTAAACTTGCCTCTCTCATTTCTGTCTCAGATGCAGAAGGACGTTTAAGGTCACTTAGCCCAATGCCTTCATTTTGCAAGGAGTAAACTGAGTCACAGAGAGAGGCTGTTTACATGGCCCGGGATCACACAATCGGTTGAGGACAGATTCAGAGTCTCTTCCGGTCCCCCGTCAATGTCACCCTCATCCTTCTGCAGATCTAGCCCACGTTCCCCTTCAGCAGGACGCCCCAGCTTGCTGAGAACGCTCAGAGGGCAGCACCCAGGAAGCTGGGTAGTTAAATAAAATCACCCGGAGTCCTTCATAATGATTCTCCTTTTAATTTTGTAAAAGAAAATATACATTTGGAGATAATCATCAAAGTAGCAGTGTGGGCTTCTTCCTCTTCTCAAATATGTGACCATGTGGTGACTCACTTATTCTTGGAACTTCTTCTGTCTTTTATATGTCTCATTGTCCTTACCATTTCAAAGTGTGTGTGTGTGTGTGTGTGTGTGCGCGCACGCCTACACAGGTACGTATGTGTATAAATATTTTTTCCCCGTTTAAACTCCCCAGTTCAGGTGGGCACATGAAAAGACAACACTTGTCTCACCTTTTTGAGTGTTGACATTAACACAAATATGTAAGAGGGGCTTTCCTTGATGAGCTGCTGCTATAGCTTCTCAGTTTTTCACCTGAATGCAGTTCCCGAAGACAAGATAAGGTCACGTAATAACTTTGGAAAGGGGACCTGTTTGTTTCAGTTTTTTGTAGGAATTCAAAGTAGACAGGGCAAGAACCCAGAGGTCCTTAGGTCATCAAAAGCAGAGGTACCCACAGACACTGTCATGAGGGAACTATATTGTTTTGTTTCTACATTCCCACCTCACGACTTGTTAGTATCCTTTCGCCTGAGAAACATGGGAGCATGAGGCATTGTAGCATTTGATCAATCTCTTAGAATTGAAGGAAAAGTCAAAAAACTTTGAAAGCAAATAAGCCATCGAGTAATAAATGCAACTAGATTTAAATCCCATGCTTCTTTGATGTCAGTCACTGTTTTAAACTTTTGACATGTATTAACTCATTTAATCCTCATGACAACCCTACCAGACAGGTACTATTATTATACTCACATATCAGATAAGGAAACTGAGACACTGAGAAGTTAGACAACAAGTTTACACAACTGGTTGGCACAAGACCTGGGATTTGAGCCTGTCCTTTACCCCATTCCACACAGGCTCCTGGTATCAAGGCTGGCTTAGTTCAAGACTCCAGGAAACATCAAAGTTGGCATCCTAAAAATAGAAAGTTTCTGGAAGCTTCAGGGCCCTCTTCTTTTGAACACTCTTCCCTACTCACACCCTGATCTAAATTAGGCTTGAGAAATCCAAGTAAGATCGGAATGTCTACAGGGGTAGATTTCTTGCAGGACCGTATAGGTGAAAAGGGTTATGGCTGGTCCTGATGCCAATTCGCTCCGAACTAAAGCAGAAATCTTTCTTCCAGGTGGTTGCCTCTCTTACTTTCAGTTCCCAACCCTGTTGGCCCAAGAATTCTCTCATAAATTTTGAGGATGGGATGAATTTTCATCAACTTTTAGGGAGTGAACTATGGACAAGGAGAGTAGTTGTTTCAGAAGCAGATCCAGCCAGGGCTACTGACTTCAGTTCATCTCAACACAGCTCTGCCAGGTGAAGAAACAGACACATAAATAATTCAGTACAAGACAGGCCATGAAAAATGTGGTAACCAAACTGCAAGGTGCCAGGGAATATAGGAAGACAGCTCATGAAGAAATCAGGGCCCCTCCCACCCATTCCACTCCTGGTTTCATGGAAGGGAGGCGTTTCAGGCATGGTATTTTTCACCAGGCACACAACGGAGTTAGGTAATTTCAGAAAGAAAGAGAGGATCCAAATAAGGAGAGGCCTGATGGAGTGAGCTAACAATGTGCATTCTTGGGTGGGGAGAATATAAAACATGCAACACTGAAAATATTCAGTTCATCAAAAGGGAGCGTGTATATTTCAAGCTATTTCTGCTTCCATGTTGTCTCAATTAAAAACACATCAGTTACACAACATTATAAATGAACTATACTTCAATTTTAAAGATGCATAAAAATTTTTTAATAATTTTTTTAAAAAGGGAAAAACAAACAAAAAATGGGTTAGAATGTTACATATGTCTGTTTTGAAATTTCCCAACTTATTTTTCAAAGAAGTTTGTCAAATCCTATGCCAGTCTCTATCTTTGTTAATTTAGGAATGTTATATACTCACCAAAATAATAGGATGAAAAATATATTTTTTAAAGAGAGAGCAAATGTTCTCCTTTTCAGATGTATCTTTTAAAGGAATAATTAGACTAGAAAGAATTTCCTTATTAAAGTATAGAAGCACTTTAATAAACACACTCATAAAGAATAGAGCCACTGCAAAATATAAACTAACCAACATAATAATACACCTTTGTATCTCTAGAAGAATTTATGGATTTTTAAGATTTAAAAAAAGAAAAAACACAATTCAAACGTTAAAACTTAAAGAGCTTAAAGTCTCTCTTTCTTTCCAGCCTCTAAACATGAAATTCATGGATTAGATGTCACTATCTAAAGCTGAATGAAGATAAAAAACAGTAGGTTGAATTTTTTACATACATACGTAAACATTTTATTTGATGAACTGTTTTAGCTTTTATTCCATACCTGTGGATTTTGACTGTTTCAGCAATCTGTATCTAAGAATGCAGTGGGGAAGTGGCAGTAATTTTCAGAAGATTTTTTTAGCCCTTATGTAACACTTGTTTCCATTTGATTCTGACAACACTGGGAGGCAATTTCCAGCTTGACTCTTAGAGAGTTTGTTCAATCTGATAAGGAGGTTCTTATCTCTTTTCTGGCTTTTTCTCAACCAGAGAAGAGCTTTGGCCCACCAGAAAGAAACTGAATTGAAAAATGCAAATTTTTGCACCCAGCTCAATGAAGTTGGGATGACTTGATATTCAGGTTTGGTTAAGAGTGATGTATAATTTAGGCCATTAAGTCAATGAACACCTCACTGCATTAAAAAAAAAAAATGGAATTGATCCTTAATAAAATTTTGCCTTCAGTTTACATACAGATATGTGTGTGTACGTAATAAACATATAAATGTAAATCTGCCGGACCTAAGGAAATAAAATACTCTATAACTTTGAGGTACACATATACAATAGATCTCCATTTTTCAAAGAAATGTTTTTCTTTTCCATCCTGCCAACGGAGCAGTTCCGTATTTATCCCATGAGGAGAGGCAGTGTTATGATGGAAATCAGCAAGCAACCTTTGTCCCACCCTGGTTCTCATCTCTAAGTTTTCCTGTTGGAGTTAAGATGCTCGCTGACTTGTTGGAGGGCCAGAGAATAGAGCTAGTTATTTGAAAACTGGATCGATAATCCATTCAGCATGGAAAAGTGAAAGCTGACTTTGTATCCAATCATAGGTCAGAACGAAGAAAGAGAAAGAGCTTTGCAAGGAGGAAATAATATAGGTAGTTCCATGTATTCTGACTTTTTATCTGTTTGTTGTCACAGAAGTGACAATTATTTATTCTGAGGGCCCTACTCCTAAAAGATGAGTTGACGATTATTAAATCATTACCATCAGCTACTTCCAGAAAGGCCAAAGTAGAGACTAGCAACCTTGAAGCTTCCTTCCAGTTTGACCCCCGTAGTTATCAAGTTCATAAAGAGTAACCACTGCTCCAATGGTGAACATTATAGCCCCTTCTAGAAAAACAATCTGTGTTTGCCTTCAAATCAATACACACCTAAGTAAGAGAAACTACTTCACTGTAAGAGCTGCAAAATGTTCAAAACCAGCAGCGTCGCTGGACTCTAGGAAAGGTATTTGTCCTGAAGTCAAACACCTGGGCACTTTCTGGTAGTGGGTGTCCTCAGACTAAATCCTGGAACTCTGTATTTCTGCTTCTCAGCGCCACAACGTTTGCTTTTGCTCGAAGTTCATAAAATGCATTCAGGCTCTCAGCAAAACCAAAAAGTTCGATCATTAGACTTTTCTACCCTTGAACACTGTGTTTTATTGAAAATAAGCCCAGAAAAGGGAACTCTAACCCAGCTCCCTCGTCTCAGTGAGAACTCACGTCCCTTCTGCAGTCTCCCTCGGCAGCCTCCTTCCCCTCGGTGTTCCTTCCTACGCTGGCAAAGCTGTAAGGACTTGTTGAGAGGACAAAGTTCTGAAGCTCACCCCATCTGATCCTGCCAGAGGCGGGGAAGAGAGCCTAGAATGTTGTTCGCTATACAATATGGCTCAGACCACTTTATGTGCTGGTTCTTCTAGTCAAGGTCTAAAAGCAACTATTCTTCCAAGATCAGTGTCAAAACCCTATAATTTAAAAATTCTGCCGGTGGCCTTTGAAAATTGCTGTTTCTAGCATTTTTTACATCTAGACCATAAAACCCACCATTTAAAAATTGATGCATTTTCTCCTCATCAGTTATTTATCATTCTCAGACATATTCGTTTGCTAACTGTTCAGCCACAGTATTGATATTCGTAGGTAATAGGAAAAACAATTGCAGAGGAGAAAACATTCTGGCAAATTGCTAGTGATTACATTTCCCATAAATAATAATTATATAATAGTGTGGTTTGTGCTAATAAAATGTACTGTGCTTTACTGAGCCTACAATTAGCACCAATGTTTTTAATACCGGCCGTATGAGTTTCATAGTTGACACTTCCAGCGCCTATTAGTAATTTGCAGTCTTTTGGCTTCGAATTCCAGCACCACCTACTGATGCCAGAGAATGTTTAGAAGCACTAATGACATTGAACTAGAACTTCGGAATTCTATCTTTTATAACCTTATTCCAGGGTTGCCTCTTTTGATGTTCTTTTAAAGCTCTGACAGTTCTTGTTTTCCTGGAGTCCTCTGAAATATAATAAATAGATAGCTGATAGGTACATAAATAAAAAATTTTAAACACCCTGAATAGAATTGGACAGCTGATTGCACAAAATGGACTGTTGCTCAAGATGCCAGAGGAGAGACTCAACATTTTCATTTTTCCAAACCTTGATTTTCCTAAGAGTGTTTTATGAGAGGTTGTCTTTAAGAAAATGCAAGGGTCTTGGAGCATGACAGGTGTCCCCTCAAGACTGGAATGTGGGTCTGAGCTTCCCAATGACCTGGCCGGTGGATCACACAGGAAACTTGCTGCACTGATTGCCTTTTTAGAGCAGGACAAGCACCAGATGAGAAAGGAAGGCCAGTGTATTTATTATTAGTCTCCTGGAGGTGAGTAATGGTGGTGAGCCTGGAGGGAGGAAAGGGTACTTGGGAAAATTAGAATCGATTCTGCTGATATTAGGATGTGTTTCCTGCTTGATCAGAATAGACAGAGAGGCAGAAAATACATAGAGCAGGAATTTCCGAGTGTGTCAGGATGAAGTCATTTGTTTAATCTCCCAAAGTCACATCTGCACCTGGAAGAGGATGGGTAAGGGTGTAGCAGTGGAGCTGACGAACAGTGGGAAGGAACAGCACATCATCTGCAAAACAAACTGGTAAAACTTGGAGACCCACCAAGAGAGTCTGCCTGGAGATGGATTTTCTGGAGAGTACAGCGAGTGCTGGCCTTTTCCCCTCTTCATCTCATCGCATCAGGATCAACAGGTGCAGTGGAAAGAGCCCAGGCTCTGTAGGCTAAGATTCAACTCCAAGACTGGTCCTCACTAGCCATTTGACCTTGAGAAATTGACATACTTTGTCTCGGTTTCCCCATTAATAATACTGGCAACTACATGACTCACTTGATTGTTCATTTCTTTCACTGCTGTAGGTCCTGTTCTCCTTCACTTTGTTGGGAGAGGTAGAACAGGGCTGCTCTGAAGTCAGCTTACGTCTTGCTTATGTGGGATATGGAAAATTACCCGTAAGGATGTAATTCCCTTTCAAAAGCCGTAGTCTTACAAAACCATTCCAGCTTGTACGTTTAAGTCGTCAAGACGCTTTTTAATAACATTGCCACACAAATGGAAAACACTGAAATGAATCTGATTAAAGGTTTTTATACTAATGGTGGATTTTTTTCTGTCTGTATTTCAATCAGTGCACTTGTTTTCTATTTATCTGAAACAAGGAAAAACAATCATGTATTACTGATTGGAAAGGTTTTGGTGTGACTTATAAACCTCAAAGCCTGATTTTGGGACATTCCTTTTACTAAGTTTAAAGTTTTAAAAGCATTATGCTCTGGAAAACATAGGACAATTAAATAAGATTTGGTATGTTTTGGAAGCAAATAGCTACAACACAAGGTACCCTAGAGGACCAAAACCTAGGTATCTTTTTTACATAATATATATGTGTGTATATGTATATATATATATATATATATATACATATACACACATATAAATACATAATTAGATTATATTTTATCAAAAGAATGTAAAGTTTTTTTCAAATAGTAAACTGTATTTTTCTTTTTCACTGCAGCCAGGCAACTTAGATAAGGGCTGTGCCCTGCTTCACATTTCAAAGTGGAAAGTGAAGTACAGGCAGAAATAAGGGCAGAAGCAAATGCCTCCTAACTCCTATTCTTTGTGCAAATTTTTGGACTGTCCATCTGTTTCGCTGGTGATCTTGGCAATCTGTTGGTCAGACACAAATAACTTCTCTGTAGAAAGAGGCTTAATTAGGATCATAAACTCTTGAACCTATGAAGGTCTCATGACAAGAGAATGTTGTTCACCTACCGAGGAGGGACTGGAAAGCAAAGCAAACCCGTAAAGACTTTCTCAAGGTCAGATAGTCTGTTAGCAACAGCACGAAGTCAGAATCTATGTCTTCTGGGTTTTTGGATTGGAGGAGTCAATGCATTTTCTGAAAAATCTAACTTTCCCCCAGTAAGAATCCACCTGGTAAAATAAAATTCTGAATTGGTTAATAGTGAAATTGGTTCATAGTCAATTCATCGTATCCCAATTGAACAACTTGGTTATAACAAGTTTTAATGCCTTATTACATCACATTTTCTGCATCTCAATTTTTAATTACAGCCTAGTTGTTTGGACCCCTGAATTTAAAATTTTAGAGGTGCTTGTTTAATTTATCTCAACATATGACCTTGTAAATCTTTTCTCTTGGTTCTTTATGATAAGTGGTCAGTGCCGAGCAGTAAACCTTCAATGAGAAACGTCTTCCAAATACACTTCTCTTGTCTCCTTCAGAGTAAAGACACTGTAACATCTCTATGCATTTTACCTGGCATTTCATGCCTTGTCATTTCTGTTCAATGGTTTGTATCAATAAAATGGAAAATTTGCATCATGTGCTAGCTAGATGTTACTATCCTTAACTTTTAATGAGTGTCAACAGTGCTCTGGGTTCTACACGAAAGAGAAAGAGAACACCACCTCTATTTAATCTGTCTAAATAATAGATTGAAGAGCAGGTGCATGTGTGAATATTAATCAATATGCATTTACTGCTGCTATAAATGACACTAAAACACAGCTACTTCCCAGGTGTCATTACCACCCACAATAACCCAATGGGCATTTTCCTACTTTGTATTATTAAGTGTTCCTGAAAAGTTGCATGTAAATCAAATAGTGTTAAATGCTGTCGAGGAACCCATTATCCTATGGAGAATTCTTCTATGAAGCAATAGGTAGCATATTATTAACTTACAGAAATTTGATATAAAATTCTGGACTTTTCTCATGTAATCACCTATCTGGAAATCTGTAAAGCAGGACTTCCCTGGTGGCGCAGTGGTTAAGAATCCGCCTGCCAGTGCAGGGGACACAGGTTCGATCCCTGGTCCAGGAAGATCCCACATGCCATGGAGTAACTAAGCACATATGCCACAACTGCTGAAGCCCGTGCGCCCTAGAGCCCGCGCTCTGCAACAAGAGAAGCCACCGCAATGAGAAGCCCGCGCACCGCAACGAAGAGTAGCCCCCGCTAGCCACAACTAGAGAATGCCCGCGCACAGCAACGAAGACCCAACGCAGCCAAAAAAAAAAAAAAACTGTACAGCAATTCTTTTCATTCAACATGGTTAAATCCCCACTATATACAAGACCATATAGAACAGAATGCCTACTTCAAAAATAGGAGAGAAAAGCCATATCTATAACAAAGGGGAAAAGGATGCATTCCAAAAGCTGCAACAACTCAAGTACTATAGAGGTATTAGAAAAATTCAAAGTGAAAAACAAACCTGACAAATTAAAACTGCATTTACAGAAATTCTCACATTTTATACACAAACAAAGATGACTACTATTAGAGAGAAGTTTATGTAAGCTTTTAGTTTTATTAACTCACTGATAAATATGTCTGGATGCAATATTTAAATCTCAAAATAAAATCAATGTACATCAGTGGAGAGAATGGCACCCACTGAACCCTTCACCGGATATACAGTGTTGCTAACTCTGCCATAACATGAACCAGCTATTTGGACCCGCTGATAAAGTGTCTGTTAATTTAAAAGAACCTGTTTGTTCATTGCTTTCAACCCAAGTCATTTTGTTCCTGCACTTTGAACCCCAAAGGTAGTTTGGAATAAATGCATCTGGGAATAAGAAGTAATTCATTCAAGCAGGCACCCGTGGCTGCAAGAGCTGGGGATGGAGCTGCAACTGGTGCGTGTGCTCTGAGGCTCTGATCCCGCTGGTCTGCTGTTAGATTTTTTTTGTTTCCTTTTCCTTCTGCAGTCTAGTTGCACGCTACAACTGGAGCCTTCTGCCAAAGCCGGCTAGCCCCCCAGCCCTCTGGCACACTGCGTTGATCAGTAGATAAGACCTTCCCAGCAGTCAGAGCAGCCCCTGCCATCCACGAAGCCACAGCGGTGTGCAGGGGGCTCCGTGAGGCTCACCAACAGCTGCTCTACCTGCCTCACCTCCCTGGCACCCCGAAGTTCTCCTTGGTGCTGGTAGTCATGGTGGTTGCTTGACCTTGGGCCTTGCAGCTGGCTGGCTTCCAGAAAGTTCCTCTGATGACAAGTGTGCTGAGGATTGTTTTCACGGCATTCAGGCACAGAGCAGGGGGTTGGGAAGGAAGGCCTGCTGCGCTTACCCCCAGCCCCGGGCCCGGCCTCCCCTCGCA
>NW_020173498.1:546299-598956 GCF_003031525.2 Neophocaena asiaeorientalis asiaeorientalis | reverse complement strand
TGCAAGACCAGACTCTGAGAAACAGCAAAAAAAATAAAAACAAAAAAATGAGAGAAAGAAAAGAATTATAGTTTGCTGGTCTGTCAAAGATCGTTTTGCTGCACGCTCCAAAAAGAAAGGAAAGGGAAAAAAAACTGACCTGCCAGCTATTTAAGCGTGACTGTAACGTTTGAAAACATAGGTGACTCACACTGCTTTTTATCTGATTGATGCTTCTCTAACTCTTTGAAGACCTCGGGCCATCTAGGAAGTTACATCCACTTATAATTTTCCAGTGACTCTGTGTGTGTGTGTGTGTGTGTGTGTGTGTGTGTTCCCAAATGAAGAACTGGCATTAGGGCGATGGTTGCTGTAATATTCGTTGGTATGGTTGACAGCAAAAATCGCGCTCAAAAGGTTGAGCTGAGGTGGAACCAGCCAGACTGGTTTTCCCACAACAAGTGCTACACCCTCTGTGAAGAGCTGCTTTTTCTTGGCAAACTCATTTTTGCTTTAATGGAACAGGGAGGCGTGTGTCATATTGGGATGGTTATACCCAGTTTCACCAAGGCTGGGAATTGGGAGAACTTCAGACAAAAATGGAAGAGCCTTTCCTAAGTTAAACCCAACATTCTGCCAAAATTATAGAAATGTGATAAAATAGTTGGATTGGTACCTTTTATTTAAAGATTCCTCTCTCAAAGGACTCAATTTGGGGACCTTAAATATATAACATCTGGGTTTTTTATCTTAAAGAACTCAAAGCAATGGTAATATCGGCCTGTTCCTCCAATCTGAGTCAAACAACAATTTGTATTGTGTTTCTCTCTTTTTAAAAAAATAGCTTTTTCTTGAAGTTTCAAGAAAAAAGTGATTGGAACTTGACCTGTGTTTTTGAACCAAACGATGTTGAAATAAACAGATTTTGAATAGAAAAAAATAGGCTTCAAAGCCCTTTCTAACCTTTTTTTTTAGTTGGATTCTAACAAAACTCTGGTGAGAAACTCCTTTCTGCAGGTGTGTAATATGAGACTGGGAATAACGAAAGAATGGCAGTTACCCTGACTGATAAACGGTGGCCCTGGGATTCAAACACAGCTCTTCTAACTGCAGAGAGCAATTTTCAGCTTTGCGTCAAAAATTCTCCATCTTGGGCTTCCCTGGTGGCGCAGTGGTTGAGAGTCCGCCTGCCGATGCAGGGGACACGGGTTCGTGCCCCGGTCCGGGAAGATCCCACATGCCGCGGAGCGGCTGGGCCCGTGAGCCATGGCCGCTGAGCCCGCGCGTCCGGAGCCTGTGCTCCGCAACGGGAGAGGACACAGCAGTGAGAGGCCCGCGTACCGCAAAAAAAAAAAAAAAAAATTCTCCATCTTTTCCTAGCTTCTCTGGTCTAGAGATAGTACAGGGTCACAGTAGCCCCTGCTCGGGACAAACCCTCACCCTTAGGCCTGGGAATTAATCAAACTGGCCTAAAATGGCAGAGAAGGTAGTGTGCTCTCCACCAGAGTATTCGTGCCCACGACAAAGTTTGGCTTTTCATCATACTCTGTTAATCCATCTTTGTCTCCTTTTTCTTTCATCACTTATTTATCAGGACCAGCCCTGAGGCAAAGTGAAATGCCAATTCCACTTTGTACGTTTTTGTTCTCTTGAATTATTTTTTGTTATCATTGTCACCATACAAGTCCACAAGCAACCTCTACGTTAGGTTTCTTATGCACTTGTTTGACTAATCAAACACTTAGGAAGGGTTAGGTATGTTCAGAACTATATAGGTCAGGGTTGCATTTCTACTTTATGATGACTCATATCCATATCCCATAAGAAGCAACTGATTATTATCCTCCAAGTTAAAAAAAAAAATGTCTGGAATATATTACAAACTTGCCCCAACACCTGCCTGTATTTTTTAAATTGAGGTTTTCCTTCTCAGAGAGTCACACAGAGGAATAACATTAATTTTCACAGCTATGAAGTTAGCAAAAGCCTCCCTCCCACATCAGATTCCTGGAAAGATTTTTAAATTCATCTTCCTAAGTGAATGCAATTCACTCTCATTCCTTCCATGCATTATGTTTCCCATTTGTGCTCTCCCTGCTTTTAAAGTCACTCCCTTCATTTCCAAAGCCTCTCTTCTGCCCTGCATTCGCTGCACATCTCTCTTCCTCTTATTTTAAAAAGCCTCCCTAAAACTCCACTTGTTCTGTGAGGTTTTCCATGCCTAAGGCATGAGGAGGCCATACCTGGAGACACGCCCTTTTACACAATAACACACACGCACAATCTGGACTATGCTATCCAGAAACTCTGTCTTTCACCAACCTGCCACGCTCTCCATCCGTAGACGGAGAGAGAAAATTCTACATCAAGGCTGAATGGCGTTCAGAGACTGGTTCCACACTAGGGATCCCTGGAGTGTACGTAGCACCACTCTTCCAAGGTGCCCAAAGTGCTCCGTAAGTACTTTGCACATTTTTTACAACTTCTCTTTGACATAGCTTGTCAACAAACCTCACTATTCGTAGATAGGAGCTGATGGCGACAGAGCTTTGGGGAATCAGGCAGCTCCCAGAGCCAAAGCAGGACAGAGATTCTGCGTCAAACAGAATCAGAGCAAACCACGCACATAGCAGAGACTCCAGTGAAATACAGTCAGTCCAGGGACAACGCAAAATGGTTGAACAAACAGACAAACTGCTTTCTGTACCACAAGCAATCTCTGTGAACAACTCCTCCAGAGTCAAAATGATAGTTAATAAAATAAAACTGACACCCATGTAAGACACTCCTTGCTAGACAATGGCCACTGAGCCATCAAGGAAAAGACAGAGAAAACACTGCACACCTTTCCTTTCCTGGGCCTCCCTGGGAAGACATCACTCGACTTACCTGAGACCTCTGGACACAGGTCACTCCATTTTTTCAAAGGACGTCAACAAATCTTGGGTACTTTTCAGAACAAAAGAGGGGAGACGTTGCCTTTATGGCCTGTCTTTATATGAGACCAGACGGAAGGTCATGGGTACAAAATAATGCTAACTTGCTTTCACCTTTTCTTAGAGCTAGCCTGGGATTTATTTTGTTGCATGTATTTTGTATCCATTTGGTCTATTTTAGAATCATATTAATAAGACATTTTCTACAACAGAAACCACGCCACCACTTCTGTTGAACACGACAGATGGTCAGATTAAAATGAAAGGCCTGGCTCTGTATCCAAGGCGGGGCATCAGTGCCGGACGTGTTGGGGACGCTATTGCTTCTTGTCACACGGAGGCGGGTGGCAGCGGTGGCCATCACGGTGCTTGCCTGTCTCTGGAACGCTAATTTCCGAGGAAGCTTGTGATGAGCTGTGGTGTCATCTCAGGCTCTTTAAGTACGCCACCAGAAGACATTTGCCCATATCAATCTTTTCTCTACTTTTTATGCCTTTCTCTTAAAAAACTCCCTTCTTTGTATTGACATGTTTTGGGGTTAGGAAATTTATTCAAAATCTATCATTTCTGCAGCTTCCAAAGAAAAGGGTGAGGGGAAAGCAACATGTTCCTTTATTTTTAGAGAATAAGGATCAAGAGCTATTTTTCTCATTTCATTATTGCTGACATTTCTATTCTTTTTCCATTTTAAGCTAGAAGTTCAGGTTCACTTTATTTCTTGCGTAAATCTCATTTTTTATTCCATCATTCTTTCAGAAATTTAGGAGTTGAAATCAATGTGGTTTGTATGAACCATAACTTCCTTGCCAAATATTCTACAGAAACATTTTTTCATACGTTTCACAAAGCATTTTTATATCACTGTTATTCTTTTTTCGAAGTCTTTGGGAGGAAACCAAAACCTGTTTCCCTAGGCAAATATTTCTGTTTGATGAGGGAAGAAAAGACTCTCTCATCTTCCTTCCCTTTCAATTTCATTGTTGCCTGAAAATATTTTCTTTTTCTGTCCAGATACTTTCTTAATCTCCCTTGTGCTGTGTAGGCTTGACCTACAAGCATATGGTGAAGGGGCTGAGGAAGGGCGCTGCCTTGAGAAACAAGCAGTGCCCCTCTCATGCATGGGGGAGGTCCCAAGTCATAAACCCACAGGGAGGACCTCAAGAGCCCACAGGGAAGGAAAGGACAAACTGACCTTTCACCCCTGCTCTCCTCCTATCCCGTCTCCACAAAGCGTCTCCACTTCAGTTTCTGATCAGTCCTACAGGAACCTTGTCCATTCTCTCTCTTTCCCGCACATCCAAATCCCTTTTAGCTCCAGTACTCTGTTGGCAGGGATGGGGAGGGAAAAAGAGGACGAGAGACTACAGTGCTAGCACATTACCTCTAAGTGGGTTCAAACTCAATGTTCAGTTCAGCATCAAGTGCTAGGAAGCTTCCAAAGAACTCTCAAGGGAGAATCCCCTCCCCAGGGAGCAGGTTTTCTCCTACACACTAAAATCCCATGTCCAAGACCCTCTAACTTCTAAAGAACAGCTTCCCACGGTGCTCACAAGACGTCCCATCCAGGAGAGTCTAGAATACACCAGGATTACACAGCTTCATTTACTGGAAGGTGGGTGGCTGTAGAAATGGTCTCCTCTCAAAGGGAAGCAGGCTAAAAGTAAACTCTAGCCAATGCCAACTTAACCTAACGTTATTCACACATGTACCCAACGTGAAAACTCTGGACGTGAGCTCATCAGGGACAGGCCCAAGGTTCATTTAAATAATTGGGTCTCTACCTGTGTTATCTGGGCTGTTGGTTGCTCTGCCCCTGCCCATCCCATCCGCTCATCTACCCCTCACAGGAGACAGAAGGTCTTTTATTTTCTATTATTTATAACCTCAGACTTGGGCTCCTTCTTCTTTCTTCCCCATTAACTTAAGTGACCTTCATGAGAGACACAGACAGAAGCCCCGCAAAGATGATTGAACAAGAAATTTTACTTTTTATTACATTTAAATTTTTAAAAAAATAAAATTCTATGGATAAAGATGTCGTATATATATATGTATGTGTGTGTATATATATATATATATACATATACATGTACATACAGTGGAATACTACTCAGCCATAAAAAAGAATGAAATTTTGCCATTGGCAGCAACATAGATGGACTTCGAGGGTATGATGTTAAGTGAAATAAATCAGGCAGAGAAAGACAAATGCTGTATGCTATCACTTCTATGTGGAATTTAAAAAATACAACAAACTAGTGACTATAACAAAAAAAGAAGCTCACTCACAGATATAGAGAACAAGCTAGTGGTTACCAGCCGGGAGGGAGGGGAGGGCAACACAGGGGTGGGGGGATGGGAGGCACAAACTACTGGGTGTAAGACAGGCCACAAGGATGTCTTGTATAACATGGGGAATAGAGCCAATATTTTGTAGTAATTGTGAATGGAAAGTAACCTTTAAAAATTGTATAAAAATTAAAAATCTTTTAATTAAATAAATGAATGAATGAAAATTTTAAAATTAAAACAAAATTCTAAATGTAAGAAAAAAAAAAAAAGAGCAGTGGAAATTTTACCTCTCCAGAGCACCGGTGTTAGCCACTGCTATAAGATGATGTGATGGTGGTTTGTTTTTTTGTTTTGTTTTGTTTTTTGCGGTACGAGGGCCTCTCACTGCTGTGGCCTCTCCCGTTGCAGAGCACAGGCTCCGGACGCGCAGGCTCAGCGGCCATGGCTCACGGGCCCAGCCGCTCCGCGGCATGTGGGATCTTCCCGGACCGGGGCACGAACCCACGTCCCCTGCATCGGCAGGTGGACTCTCAACCCCTGCGCCACCAGGGAAGCCCTCTTTTATGTTTTTAAAGCAAGGATTCCTTCAGTAGCCCTTTCCACACCTACACTTACACACACACACACACATACACTTCTGAAATCAGAGGGCTTGGTGCGGTGTTGGTCTCATCAAACTAACTCTGAACGTGCTCCTCTAGTCCACGCCGTCCCTCCCCCTTCCCACCCTGCCCAGTCTTGCTCGCTCTATAGGTAAAAGGGCTCCTCTGGGAAGCTCCCTGAGCTCATACCCTCCCTTTCTGCTGGGTGTCTATGCTAATGGACCTTGACCATTGCTTTCGGCTCCTAAGCTGAGTTCATTTTCCACTGACCTGTAAGGTGTTTTGTGCCATATCCATCATCACCAACAAACTTCGCAGTCCTGCTGGCCTTCTAACTTGTGACTCTAGTTGCCCCATTGCCATAGTGTATCCAGCCCTTGGTCCACCACGTTACCACATGTTGGTTTCCTCGTGCTGCTTTCCTGATCCGTGACGGGATATGACACTTAGAGACTGAGATGTGCGTGCCACCTCCTTAATTTCTGTGTCATCCAGACACTCCACATCCTACACCTTTCCTCCTGTTCCCACCAAGTGGTGTCTGAACTATCTGAGTAGATGGGCTCCATATGCCACTTTCCTAAACGGATACTCCTTGGCTCGTGTTCTTAAAGAGGTTGTAGAACAAAGGGTAAAATTCTGGAAATGCCACAGGAGGATATAATATGTACATGTTCAAAGCATCCTTCAAGGTAGCCAGTTGCTGCTTTGATGTGACAATCAGAAAAGCTGGTTTGACACTAACCTGTGGAAACTCCTGACAAAGGCTTTTATCTCACTAGATCTGACTTTTTCCCATAGGTAAGGGTTAAGTTTAGAACTCAGTCTCTATCTAAACTGGTTCATTAAAAATATGAGCAAACCATTATTTGGTGACTGGAAGTGTATAATAGAGAGACGGATTGCACAAAAGCATATATAAAGAATGGATGATACATCTTGCAGGCAAGTTCCATTAGGTCTTTAAGGTTACCACTAGATGAATCATTTTTCTGAATGTACTTGAGTGTCATAAGAGATACCACAAAATGAAGTCTCTTACTTAAGGGTAGTATATACACAATTATTAACTATGTAATAATTCAGTTGAGTAAAGCAGTATGTAGAATAAAGTACATAGCCCAGCACTCAATAGCAGAGAATATATTTCACACATGAATAAATGCTGAATGTAATGTTCATCTATAGTCTGTGGAATACTCATCAGAATTTCTGCCAACTCATATCCCAAAGGAGCCTCCTGCCTAAGGCCACTGCTGGTCTATATTTTGTCCCATGTAACCCTACCCACCTTCTGCCAGCGTTGAGTGGATGAGGAATGAGTACCTGACCGAGGGAGACCCAAACAACAGGCTGTCCAAAGCTCATGTCCTGGGGCCTCACGATGAACTGGCTGAATTCAATTCCTTTTGGGGAACTGGAAATAAGGACTTCGGGCTCGAGAGGCTAGTGAGAGCCAAAATTATGAGGGAGCAGAAACTCTGGGTGAACAGACGTATGAAACATAGCTGAGTCACTCTAACAACAAAGCACTAGGTGATGAGCCATATTCCCCTGCTGCTGGGTTTCTGGATCCCGCATCACCCTCCCACTTGAGTATCTGTGAGGCTCAGCCATACTATAGTCCTAGATCTTAGCGTCCATAATAACCATTTCCTTATACTGGCTTCTTCCTTACAAAGCTTGATCCAGCTTGAGTGAGTCTCTATTCTTTTTAACCAAAAAATGTCCTGAAGCCCTGATAAAATATATATATATATATATATTATATATACTCTAAAGGTTTAAAAATCAAAGTGAATATTTTTTCTCATTGCAAAACAGGGAAGTCAAAATGGTCAATATAATTAACACGTGCTCAGTATCATAAAATATCTGCATAACACTGAATTTCAGGGATGATGGTGTTGGAATTGGCCCCAACATGTGACTGATACAGGTATCTGCGTAACCCGTGTGAAGTTCGAGGGGAAAATGAAGGGTTTTCAGCCACACACACAAAATATTTCTGCCCTAAAGTTTAATGCTTCAGACCCATAGCTTTACCCTTCATATTTAACAATTTGATTATTTTAATACAAATAGCCCAGGAGCAAGAGAGGCTTAGTTCTTGAAGTACTGGTAGTCATTTACACCTTAGTAAGATTAAAGGAGAGTTTTTGCTGAGGGGAAAGGAAAGACACCATGAGGGCTCCTAAAGAAAAGTGACATGTAGACAGTACAAAGTAAGAAAAGAGTGGGAAGACTAGGGAGCTGACCTCATACCTCATTGTTTTTCCTAAAATCGGACTTGTTAGTTTCAGGTAAAGACGAACTATTAGCAGAAACTTTCACTTTGCTCCTGCTTGTTACAAGTAAACCTTTGACTTGATTGGCCTATAAATCAAGCTCACATTTGGTAGAACTACTTCCTCTTTCCCTCACCTGCATACTCTCCCCACTAAAGCTCATCTGTCACGTTGCTTTTCTGGCTGTATAGGGCACCCCTCTTTTTTCTGAGTATGAAAGACAGCAAACCCACAAGACTGTTAGGATTTGTGCTTAGAACGCAGGATGAATCCCGTGTCTATTTGTAAAAGATAATTACAATCCACAGAGTGCTAAAGGCAGTCATCCCAGCGTTTCATTTATTGTATTGGCAAACAGATGGTCCTCAAAGTGTTTAAGCACATTTGAACACGCAAGATCCGTTATTTATTGCACGAGATGGCGAAGAGAGGCGGAACTTAGTGTGAGCCGTTAGCAGGTACGGAAGGACTTCCCTGGTGGCGCAGTGGTTGAGAATCCGCCTGCCAGTGCAGGGGGACTTGGGTTCAAGCCCTGGTCCGGGAAGATCCCACATGCCGCGGAGCAACTAAGCCCATGTGCCACAATTACTGAGCCTGTGCTCTGGAGCCCGCGAGCCACAACTACTGAGCCCAAGTGCTGCAACCGCTGAAGCCCGCGCACCTAGAGCCTCTGCTCCACGACAAAGACAAGCCACCGCAATGAGAAGCCCACGCACTGCATCGAAGAGTAGCCCCCGCTCGCCGCAACTAGAGAAAGCCCGCGCACAGCAACGAAGACCCAACACAGCTAAAAATAAATAAATTTTTTAAAAAAGATCTTTATTCATTTTTAAATAAATTTAAAAAAAAAAGAGCATACTGAGGCAGGTGGCTTCTGTGCAGCCAAAGAGAAAGCTAGCCTCTTGTCACATTAGTTTTCTAGTCACAGAGCTGTTGGACCAAAACATACTTCCATCTCCTCCGGAAGCACATTCTGGATTTCTGTGTATGTGAAAGTGAATCTGTCTCTTTTTGTTTTGCCAGAATTCATTGGCAAACATGCAAGTTTACAAAGGGAAAGAAAAAAACCTGGTGTTGGTTACCAAAAGGTTGCTTAAATTTAGACTGTGAAGGTCCAGAGAGTGGAAGGTGATTCATTCGGAAATGAAATGAGCAAAACGTAACTTTCTTGAAAAGGAGCGCAGGCCTCACCCCCATACTCCCTCCTTCTCTCCCCATCTCCCCTCCTTCTTTATTATTGATACCTCTCTGCTTTTTGATCTCTGCACTCCTTTGTTTCGGCTTCCCAGGTGTCAAGGGAGAATGGCTAGCAGTGAATCCTCTAGCTCTTCGCCCTCCCTCGGCAGCCAGCCCCTCTGGCTCAGCCAGCTGGATCACAATGATTAGTCAAGTACTTCATTATCAACCCTCTCTACACATTCTGCTCCAGGTAATAAACGCCCAAACAAGAGAGCCAGTGCCTTCTGCTGCGCTGTCTGTGAAGTTCCAGGGTCCAGGCCCGTCCCGCGGCTCAGCTCCGTGCCCTGGGAGGGAGGGCATCACTTTTCATCCCTAGCCTGCAGAGCCTCCCAACTGCATTCGGTCAGAGTGGTTCTCTGACCCTGGAGCTGCGGATAACCGGGTGGCTGCGGAGCCCTCCGGAGGGCTGGGGTCTCTCCCGCGTGGAGTGGACAGAGCCGAGCTGGAGCCGGTTGGGAGACCCAGTCCAATTACCACGCTGGGACGGATGTCGTGTTCCGCGGAAGCTGCTCTTGTTAACAGGCAGTGGGGCTTGGGGACCCGAGGCAAGGCGGTTCTGACAATGGGCTGGCGAAAAGCAGATCCCTGGGCCTGGTGGGGAAAGCCACAGGGTGGAATTTTTAAAAAATTATAAAGTGGCCGCCCTTCAAGACTCGTGTCAGAATAAATCATGATGTGAACGGTATGACCCTTTCCCCTATTAGTAGATACACCGAAATAAATGTCTGCTTCACCTTCGGCGGAAATTAGATCCAAGTTGAGACTTCCAGAACCAAGCAAATTTTCTCAGCAGAATTTTCTCCTGCCCTTTGGCCTTTTTCAGGAAGAATTGGCATTGAGCTCTTGGCTTCCAGGCCTTCTCTCTGGTTGGGGTTTGGTGGGCGCTGTACCTGAACTCAATAGACTTTGAGTTCTGCTCTGTCCCCTCTCTACGAGCGCACTAGAGGGCCTTTTAGGGTGACCAAGCTCGCAATATCATAGAATTGTAAACACATTTAAGAAAATTTGGCTAAAGAAACTAACATTTCAAAGTAACACTGCCTTAATGTAAATTAAGGGGAATAAAATGATCTCTAGGCAAGGTTAAAATTCAGGGTTGATGTGTAGCCCCTTTTTAAATCAAGATAGGATTCTTTTTTTAACATTCCTGATCTAAGTATTAGGGGCAGATTCATGAAAGTTGAGAGGGGATGAGCAGATCAAATCTTATTACATCAACATTAACAGTACTTATTATCAGAGAAGGAGCTCTGGCGTAAGTGATGGGGTGCCCTCCTTCCCGGCCTCTCTGCCTCCAAATCGGTACAGGACTGAAATGACAGAAAGGGGTTTGTCTGTTCACAGCAGCCTAGACTGCAGCATTTAGATAAAAATATCAATGGCAAAATACGGCTAATTTCATCCACCTTCTTTCGATTATTGATGTCCTACTGTTTTGTGCCTGAAACAACACACAAGATGCATCAGTCATTTATAAATTATTCCTTCAGTTATTTTGGCTTTCAGTGCCTTTCCATTTATCAACTGATAAATGTACAGAAGATAAGAAGGGGAATTTTATAGTCCCTTGACATTTACCTTTGACATGATTTTCATATTTAATAAGGGGAAAACACTAATGAAATACGTTCGACAACACCAAAGGCATCACAGTGAAATGAGCCACGGGTATTTGATCTCCCGGCTTTGGCCAGGAGCTCCTAGAAGCTCACCAGCTCTCTCCTGTCTCCTGCTTTAAGCTCTCAGCTATGTCTGCCCAACAGAAGTGGGCATAATTGGGGGTTTTGCTTTTGTTTTGTTGTTTATTTATTTGTTTGGTCTGAAAAGTTTTACTATGTGGCCTGAACAGGGGGAGGCATTGTTTACATTTGGAGGTTTTAGCTGGGTGGTGGTCTAAATAGTTTTATTTTCTAACATGTATCTGCCAGGCAAATTGAATGGGTCTATAGGGAAGGGATTTGCCTAGTGGTTTTGTTATTTATGCCAAAGCAGCTCCCTTGAGCATTCATGCCAATCTCTCCCCACGATTCTTGAACAAAGTTGCAGTGGATAATCCCTCGGTTACCTACCTCTCCACGATAACTAGATCTTATCTCTGCCTGCATCTCACCTACCTTCTTGCTTGCCTTTCCATTCGACTACCCTTCCCTGACTAAAATTCATATGTGGGGTGATCTGGAGAGGAGCCAGGTCACAGGTTATCAGATGACCCTCCAGGGACTGATCTAGGATCTGGGTTTGGGGCAGGAATTGTAGCCAGATGGAGTGGGTTGCAGAAGTTGAACTACTGGCTCTGGCCAATCCGAGGTCAAAAGAGATAACAGTGGCAGTAGTTTCCTTCACGCTCACTAACTAACTGATTTATTTAAATGCTTCCCCTACATCCAGAAGCTTCATCCACATAATTTTGTAAAATATATAGACATGTTATGAGAATAACCTAAATGGATTCCGGAAATGAGGTCAGATAGATAGACAATTTTCATTTGGCTGGCCTCTGGAAGGAACTAGGGATATAAATGTCATCTAATTTTAGAGTAACTGTGATACTGGACAAGAAACCAGGAATTCAGGAGTAATACCTCATGGGTGAATTTATCAGGATCGTTTAAGTAAAGTACATGATAATGTTTGTAATCAACAATGTTATACAGCTATTCATTACTGTTTCACTCAGAATTTGGTGATTTCCTTGAGAAAAGGAACCAAATTACACTCACATTAGTATCATAACTTAGCACAATGTCAGGCAATTAATAGGCATTCAGTAAATATATGTTTTACCTATTCAACATTTATCAAGGGCTTACCATCTGGCAGGTACTGTATTAAACACTTGGCACGAATTATTTTATTTCATCAGCCTCACAATACTCTCAAGATTAGCTCTCAATACTATAAATCACTTAGAGATTAGGGAAATAAGATTTAGGGAGGGTAATTTTCCCAGGGTCCCACAGGACTAAATGGCAGAGCTAGGGTAAAAACACAGACGATCGGATGCCAGCGCCCACACACACCACCTTCTGGGCTAAACATATAACACTAGAAAAGTGTGAAAGGCAGCTGCTGGGTCAGAAAACCAGCGCAAAGCTGGCCTGATGCTTTTACTAAGTCACTGGGCTAAAGTTTTTCAGTCTCTTACGTATTATCATCCCAAGGGGCTAAAGCAGGAGCCTCTGGAGGTATATAGAAGATGAAATGCACAAGTCAATACCTGTACTTTTGTTTCTAACAGCCACTGTGGACAACAGTATAGATGTTCCTTAAAAAGCTAAAAATAAAACCACCACATGACCCAGCAATCCCACCCCTGGGCATATATCCAGAAAAAAACATAATTCAGAAAGATACATGCACCCCAATGTTCATTGCAGCACTATTTACGATAATCAGGACATGGAAACAACCTAGATGTCCATCGACAAAGGAATGGATAAAGAGGATGTGGTATACATATGTAACGGAATATTACTCAGCCATAAAAAAGAATGAAATAATGCCATTTGCAGCAACATAGATGGACCTAGAGATTGCCATACTGAGTGAAGTAAGTCAGACACAGAAAGACGAATATCACGTGATATCACTTATATGTGGAATCTTAAAAAAAAGAGGGTACAAATGAACGTATTTACAAAACAGAAGTAGAGTCACGGATGTAGAAAACAAACTTATGGTTACCAGGGGATAAGGAGGGGAAGGATAAATTGGGAGATTAGGATTAACATATACACACTACTATATATAAAATAGATAACTAATAAGGGCCTGTCAAATAGCACAGGGAACTCGACTCAGTACTCTGTAATGTCCTATACGGGAAAAGAATCTAAAAAAAAAAGAAGAGTGGATATATGTATACGTATAACTGATTCACTTTGCTGTACTCCTGAAACTAACACAACATTGTAAATCAACTCTACACCAGTTAAAATTTAAAACAAAAACAAAACACCTTGTACTTTTGTTTTTATAATGGCAGGGGGGAAAAATCACCCAGAAACAATACATAGAAAAAAAAAAAAAAAAACAGAAAAGCAACTCTAAACTCTTTCTTTAATAAATCATTTAGACTTTTAACACTACAACTCTAAATGATTTCTTTAAAGAAATAACAAACACCAACTCCCAATGAATTAGGCAGAGACTCCAGATGCAAAGGTCAAGCTATTGAGAGAGAAGGCCCTTGGCTACAGATCTCAGCAAGGCCAACGGGCACATTTCCTGAAGGCGAGTGGCCCTTCCTGAAAGGTAAAACCAACCACCTTGTGTATTAGTTATCTATTGCTGTGTGACCTGTTAATTTATAACTTAGCGGCTTTAACCATCATCATTTGTTGTCTCACAGTTTCTGTAGGTCAGGAATCTGGGCATGGCTTAGCTGAGGCCTCTACTTCTGGATCTCTCCTGAGCTGCAGTCAAGGTGTTGGTTTCCAATTTATGTTAAGACTTCTGCAGATTTGGTCTTAGGATAAAGCTTATGTTCTCACTATGAAAAAACAATTTAAAGTCGCATTTTTTTATGAAGGTATTTTAAACAAAGATGTAAGGTGACTTTTCCCCTCCTGCCTTTCTGTCTGTTTCGTACTCCTGAGACAGCTCCTTAGTCCCCAAGCTTGGCATGTTCCTATCAGTCACATACTGGTGAGAAGCTGGATGAGGTCATGTCCAGTCATTAGTGCTGCCAAACTCAGGACTGAATAAACATAGATCAGATCTACCCCAAAATACATGGAAAAACAACAAGGTCACCATTCATGAAGCTAATTAGGTGGTATATTTTTGTCAGCCTATGCTTATAAAAAGAAAATGTACGATTTTATGAAACCAAGACAGAAAGGAATTCATGCTGCTGTGGTTAAAATTTGTGGGTGAAGGGTTATCATTATAACTTTCCAGATGGAGGCAGGTTTTGGAAACTCCCTGAGCCTCAGTTTCTTAATCTGTAAAATGAGAATAACAATAAATGGAGTCTTACTGAAGTTGAAAGAACTGAGCATATAAAGGACAGTTAAGAAGTGAGTGCTTCCTTCTGTCTTGTAATAAAGTTATCTTGTGGACCTCTAAGATGTCAAATGAGAAGGAAGGCATCCTAAGGTCTGTTTCTCTGTCTCTCCCTCCCCTCCCACCCCTTCCCTCTTTTCTGGTAGGGGAGTCCAAGCATCTATGGTCATATGACAGCCACCTTAATTATAAGTTTGGATTCATGGAATGGAAAAAAAAAAAAGTCACGAAAAGTTGACTCTGTGAAGCAAAGCCTAAAAACTTACAGTGTGAACAAAAATTATTCTAATGCTTCCTGGTGACTACATACTGCTTAGAAGGAGGATAATCTTGAAGGAATAACATGTGGATCAAATCTAACTACACCAGGCACTCAGCAGAGATGGGTGTATCTTCTTTCCTGTTACGTTTGCCCAGCCAAGTTCAAATGATGTAAAAACATACAACATAACTCTCCTCAAATAAGAAAAGCTTGTGCGTGTATTTACACTTACACAGTCACTGAGTTTAAAAATTAAGACCTACACCTTACATTGTAAAGTTTCAGCCTTTAAAAATGACTTCTGCCTGCCTGAATGGACTGTAATATATAATCAAATTTTTCAGGCCTGAAAGATATGGAAACAATCCAGCTTTTACCCATCCTAAGTTAAGTTTCCTGTTCTTTTTCATAAGTACAATTGCACCCAAATGAAAGAAGAGAATCTCCTTCTACCTAATTAGCATCACCCAAATGATCCTGAATTTGTGTCTCAAAGCTTTGGACTTTTCTTCACACGTGGTTTTCCTTGTATCAATACCACTGAATTAACTCTACATCAAGAGATCTCCTTACTCTTCAAATAGGTTCATTTTCAAGGGCTTCTTTCTTGTCTCATCCGCATTTATCATATTCTCCCCAATATCCATACCTCCTCATAATGTCTCTATTCCTTTAAGGCCACCAGCCTTTCATTTACTCAGGTAACTTCTTGCCTGGCTCCTTTCTGCTGTATTACAGGCACAGTAAGCTACCAAGTCCAACTGATTCTACCAGTGGAGAAGGTGTACATCCCACCGTACCTCTTCCTTCCCACCACCAAAGAACTACTTCAGACTTTCATCACCTTCTGGCTTGTACCATTCTCAACAATTTTTTCACTAGGGATTCTGCTTCTTTCTCCATTTCTAATCCACTCCACTACCTCTAGATTACAATTCCTAAAAGCACAACCTTGAATAAATCACTCCTGGCACAGTCATTCACTCAAAACCTTTTAATGACACCAGTTTGGCCTCTTAAAACATTTTAATGACATCTAAGTAAGTACTGAAGGCCCATGGTTAGCCAGCCTCATTTTACACTTCCAGACTTTTCTCCACACCACTGCCTTTTTCTCACACCAAAGTCCACCTAAATTGTTCAGCATGCAAAACTGCACCGTGCTTCCCATCCTCTGGGCTTTTCCTGCTTTTCTCTTCCTGCTGCTTCCATATATTCTTTCTTTCTTCTCTACCTCCCCTCACTACTTGAAATATTAGTCACGCTTTAAAATTTGATATAAATCCTGTGAAGGACTGCCTGGTCTCTGGAGTTAGGAATAAGTTTGCCTTCCTCTGAGCTTCCATACCATGTTGGATTTGTCTTTCCAGACTCAACCATTCATTCGCGTGATTTATGCACACATCTATATTTTCCTCTCTACGTAGATATGAGTCAAAATCTGCCCACTGGGGGATGATGCTCCATGAATCTTATTCTTCTGCATGTCTTCCATGCGGAGACTCTGACCGCATTTGTTGCAGATGGTCTTCGCAAAGATGATGGTTACAGAGCAGTGTTGGAAGACAGAGGTCATAGCTCCCTTCGGACCACAGCTGGGCATGCTTACTTCCTCTAATAAAAGATTCAGGCTTCCAGAGCTCACAGTTCCTCTCCTGTAACACATCCCACTGTAGGTATAGGTATCGTCTGGCCCTTTTTACATTGTCCTTTGGGGACTGAGGCTCAGGGAACCAGCACAAATGCTGATACCGTGGCTACTCCTATTGCCGTGAAAAATCAAGTTTTTTGTGCCTGACCCAGGAGCCTCGTGCCTTCTGCGGCACCTGTGAAACTCGGGCAGACTCTGGGAGATAAACTCTACAGTAATCCCCATGGTCCCTATCTCTTCATATTAATGCCCTGTGCTGTGCTCTCCCCTTGAGCGTGGGTAAGAGCTGTGAGTTGCTCCTAACCGACAGGACATAGGAAATGTGACAGGATGTATGTGATTATATGTACATGATTATGTCACATATATTAGTAATATTTGTCCTATAATTCTGTCTTCCCTTGCTGGCCTTGAGGAAACAAATGGCCATTTTGGGAAGGACCACGTAGCAAGGAACTGAAGGTAGCCTCCAGCTGAACCAGCAAGAACTGGGGCCCTCCGTCCACAGCCTGCAAGAAACTGAATGTTGCCAACAACCATGTAAGCTTGGAAGCAGATCTTTTTTTAGTTGAGCTTCAGGTCTTGATTTCAGCCTTGCAGAGGACCCAGCTAAGCCATGCCTAAACTTAGGACCCATAGAATCTGTGAACTAATAGATGTGTTGTTTTGAGCCACTAATGTTGTGGTTCTATTGTTACTGAGCAGTTGATAATGAATAACAAGCTTACTTGGTAGCTTGCAAGTAGGGTAAAATCTCAGACCCTTCATAGTTCTTGACTGTTTTGGCAACAAGGATTGGATGCTGACAGACATGTGGCTTTTTGGAAGAGGAAGTAGGAGGGCCTTGTGGGAAAATTGATGGGAACTGAGGAAAGTCCACGGAAATAGGCAGTAAACGTGTTGACCAAATTGTATGGTTAACCGGGCAATAAGTGATCCTCTACTTTATTACCTGTTACTGAAGAGAAATTGTCTGCAACCTCCAACCCAATGGTTATAGGCTCTCAAGAAGCAGATTTTAAAACAGCAAGCTGAACAGTGCCCTGGTTATCGCTAACTCTCCTCCCGCAAGGGAAACTTCCTCACCAATCTGACAGTCAGCCTCACATCTGACCCACTGGAACAACTAATACTAAGGTTCATCCTGGTGGGGACCAAAGGTGCTGACTTCTATCAGGCAGCAGTTACAGAGACACCCACTTATACTGTGCATTAACGGAGGGGAAATTTGCAACTACTATGGACAGGAATCCATAGCATTATGACCATACCCCAAAAATGGCATTTATCTCTTTGGGGGAAATTTTATTCCTCACTCCATTGCCAAAAGCAAAGCTGATGCTCAATGGAACCCTTTGGCATGGACGTGGTTCGCAGATAGATGAGCTACACTGAAGCCCAACTGTGTCCACGGAGCTGCTGCAGCTGCCCAGCTTCAATGTCACCTTTGGAAAACAAAAAACGCACATGCTTACTCTCATCTCAAGTCTATTCTCACAGTTCTAGCCACTATTCCCCTTGACGAACTATGTTATACTTTTACTGGCTCTTCGACTGGAGCCAATGGCCTAACTGTTTGGTCTGTGCACTTGGAAAACTATAGACTGGCAAATTAAAGACTCTCATACTTAGGGCCATGGAATGTGAAAATAAATCATGCTCCTAATGGAACCATCTGTGTCCCTCATGTAGGTGCCCATGTAAAGGCTTATTCTCTGATGAAACGAGTAGAATCAAGCTGCTGATTGAGTCTGTACCACCCAGGTTGCCACCGTCGCTACCTGAAATCATCATCTTACTGGACATGGCAACACATCTACCATCTTACACTGGGTCAAAAATAAAGGATTTCATGTCCTTGGAGGCAGAGTTATCATTGCATGACAAGACTTCTGACTCTTTCCAAAAGTTGACCTGACTGTCTTACAGTGAGGGAAGCAACACTGAACAGGGTGTGGCTTCCATCCATACCTGGCAAGTCAACTACATCAGACCTTTAACTCCCTCTCAGTATAGGTGGTACCTCAGTGCTGCTGACACTTTTTGGTTTAGGGTGTTACTTTTCCAGTCTGATCACCAGAATCTAGCCACAGCGTTTTTGTCTTTATAACTAAATTGAGTCATGTGTTTAGTTCCCTGGATCACTTGCATTCTGACGCTGCTGTGCCTTTATCAACCAAAACCACTCAATAATGGGCTAATAGGCAGGGTATACAGGGCATTGTTGAAAATAATAGTGTAATCAGCCAGCAAGTAATGGAGCTTAACAGCTGAGTGTGGTCAGGGGATGAGACCCTCAAAGAAAGCCCTGCCCAAACCACTGTCACTCACAGTAACTGTGAGTATACCCAAGGTTGTGCTCACTCAGGATCAATATCAGAGAAGTAACACTGCAGGCAGGGAGAAAGAGACTTCACGAAAACAATTCAGCCAATTGCTAAAAATTAACAAGTAAATAAAAATAACGAGCCCCAAGGTGGGGAGGGGGCCACCAGCACTCAGAGCTGCTTTAATGTATTATATAAAATTCAGTTTCCAGCAAAAAGTTATAAGACACGCAAAGAAACAGTAAAGTATGACCCAAGCACCAGGAAAAAGGCAGTTAACACAAACTGTCTGTGAGTGTAACCAGATATAAGATTTAACAGAAAAAGTCTTCAATGTTGTCATTATAAATAGGTTCAACTGTCTAAAAGAAAATAATATTAAAGAAATAAAGGTAAGTATGATGACAATGGACAACGTTACATCAAATAGAGGCTATCAAGAAAGAGATAGAAGCTATAAAAAATAATCAAATGGAAACTCTGGAGTTGAAAAGTACAATAACATAAATTAAAAATTCACTAGAGAGACTCAGGAGAATATTTGAATGGCAAAAGAAAGATATAGCAAACCTGAAGATAGATCAATTGAAAAATAAAGAAAATGGAAGAGAGAAACGTTAGACATTATAAAGTGCACCTACATATGCACACGTGAGAGTACTAGAAGGAGGGGAGAAAGAGGAAGTAACAGAAAATATATTTGAAGAAATAATGGCTGAAAACTTCTTAAATGTATAGGAAAATAATAATCTATACATCCAGGAAGCAAAACAAACTCCAAATAGGATAAACACAAAGAAATCCACAAACAGACTCAACAGAGTAAAAATACTGAAAGTCAAAGACAAGGAGAAGCTCTTGAAAGCAGTAAGAGGAAAACAACTCATCACTTAAAAGGAACCCCGATAAGATTAACAATGGACTCATGAGCAAAAACAATGGAGACCAGAAAGCAGAAGGATAATATATTCAGTGTTCAAAAAAAAAAAAACCTGTCAGCTAAGAATCCTAAACAGAAATCTATCTTTCAAAAATGAAAGCAAAATAAAGACATTCTCAGATAAACAAAAACTGAGAGAATTTGTTATTAGCAGATCTACCTTATAAGAAACACTAAAGGAAGTTCTTCAGGCTGATGTGACCACAGACAGTAATTAGAATTCATATTAAAAAACAATGGGCATTGGTAAAGGTAATTAGGTAATTATAAAAGACCATATAAATAACTATTTTTTGTTGGATTTTTTAAATTTATTTTTTTATTTTTGGCTGCACTGGGTCTTCATTGCTGTGCACAGGCTTTCTCTAGTTGCAGTGAGCAGAGGTTACTTTTCGTTGCGGTGTACGGGCTTCTCATTGTGGTGGCCTGTTTTGCTGTGGAGCACGGGCTCTAGGTGCACGAGCTTCAGTAGTTGTGGCACGTGGGCTCAGTAGTTGTGGCTCATGGGCTTCAGAGCACAGGCTCAGCAGTGGCGGTGCACGGGCCCAGTTGCTCCGCGGCATGTGGGATCTTCCTGGACCAGGGCTTGAACCCATGTCCCCTGCATTGGCAGGTGGATTCCTAACCACTGCACCACCAGGAAAGCCCCCTAAATAACTGTTTGTTCTCCTTTCTTAACTTATTTAAAAAGCAATTGTATAAAGCAGTATGTATGTACTATATTGTTGAGCCTGTAACGTATGGACACGTAACATATTTGCCAATAACAGTGCAAAGGAGGTGGATAGGAGCAAAGCTGTATCAGGCTAAGGAAACATCTCCAGGTGGTAACTCAAATTCAGAAGAACAAATGAAAAGAACTAGAAATGATACATACAAAGTTTAATGTAATGAAAACTATATTTTGAGGAGATAAAAATGTTCTGAAATTGACTGTGGTGGTTGTTGCTTACTGTGAATACACTAAAACCATTGAATTGTACATCTTAAATGAGTGAATTGTATGGTATGTGAATTACATCACAATAAAACTGTATTTATAAATTTATAAGTAAATAATATATCTGACTCAACTTTCACACAACTTAGTGAGGCCGTTTGGTCACTGAATGTGGCCGGATCAGGAAAATAATCATCTCTTCTCAGATCCTTCCTGGGAGATGATCAGAACAAAAGGTACAGAATCTTATATAGATCTATTTTGGGGTTTTTTGTGTTTTATTTATTTATTTTATATAGCAGGTTCTTATTCGTTATCTATTTTATACACATTAGCATAGATATGTTGATCCCAATCTCCCAGTTCAGCCCATCACATAGACCTGTTGGGAAAATTCAGGATTCTACCCCAACAATTCCTGGATGTGATATTTCTTTTTCTCTCCCTTAATGATGACCTCAGGCTGGCCTGCTTGTGTCATCCTCTAAGTAGCAGCCCAACCAAAATGGGGAAGAAGGGGCTCAAACTTACTTCTGGCCCAGCCACCTGGATTCTCTTATCATATCGACATAGTTTTACACTAAAAGGAGAATGACCACTTGCTTGCCGAGTCCCTCTAAAGTGGTCCACATGGGTCACGAGGGGTCCCTAATAGGTCTCTGTAAATTTTATAAAAGCGTCCTTGCTTGTTTTATACCTGACCTTTCCAGGCAAAATGTATGGGTTGAGTAGAGGATGAATAAAATAAAGGTGAAGTTATATCTCCTGGAATAGGACACACCAGTTTCGTGGAGATGTAAGTTGATCAACAGCCCCAACACCTGGAGAGGGAAAAACTTAGACTTGGGAGGTATTAGGGAGGGAAGAATATTAATGATCTTTGTTTTTCAGGACTGCCCTGAAGCCTTCTTTGCTGAGAAAGACGGCCCTGTGTAGGTCTCCCAAAATATTGTAGGCTCCAAAACTTTAAGTGACTGCTGGGTCTGGTGTCATCCATCTCCACAATTTGGTTACCATTTCTCTTGGCTTTACCAAGAGTTCCATCAGAAACAGCAAGTCATGGCTATAGCTTACTGCACCTCCCAAACAAGACACCTGTCACCCCCTCCAGATGGCTTTCCAACCCCCATTCCAGTAGCCATTGATCAATCAATCATTCCAAGACACAGACAAATGACACGTGGCTGGTGGCATGGACAAACAGGACACGAGGACTCATTGCCCTTAGGCAGTCCCTGCAAAAACAATACTGTGCTCTATTATTTGAGCCACAATAGGAACCTAAGGTCAACCAGTTGGCTAGAAGACCACATTGGCGGTGCTGTCCACCTGTGTCTCCAAACTGATAGAAATCCAACTTGGGAGTCCCCCAAATTGTAAACAATTTATTTCCAGGAATACCATATGTGGAAGCCAGTATTATCTTGCCTTCCTCCTGAAAACATGGTGACTTACACCATAGCTGGAGGGGTTGGTGGGTGGGGGTCATACGGAATCTTTAAAGAAGCTCCACCAGTAGATAATGTAGCTCTCAGGTGACTATGGAGATCTATCCTAATGAGCCTACCAAGGACTTACTCAAAGGAGCATGCCAGAAGGGAAACTGACCTGTTATTTATGCTCACTCTACAAGAAGTTATCCCTATGTTAGGATTATTCCAATTAGAAAAGATGATACAGATTTTGACCCTGATTTTATTAGAAATGTTCACCACTGCCATTCAGGTCGGTATAGCTCACTGGCCAGTGTTGTTATGAATGGTAGAATTGCCATAGGCTTCCTCTTTTCAGACCAAGGTAAAGTCTGTACAATCACTAATACATCCTACTGTACCTGGATTAACACCTTGGGCAGAGGAGAAAAGCCAATATGGAAAACTAAAGGAGAAATCTACCTGGTTTTCTAAGGTAGATAGATCTTGATAAGTCATCAAAGGATTCAGTCAGCTAATTGAGTCTGGGACCCTTGAGGTCATGGTGGGTCAATACTGCAGGTTGGCCTCATCCTGAAGCCAGGATGTCCTCTTGACAGAATGGAGCCCTATTGATAATAGTTTTGAGTAAATGCTGCATGAGATAAATTGAATCGATCTGGTCCCAGCCTTGGTTGGTCAGTTTAATCAGAGTGGCAGTTGGAGTGACAGACGCATGAGTAAATTGACCAGAATCCAGGATGGTGTAGAAACGAGCGGTAGATACTGTGAGAAAACAATTGTCTATGGATCTCTCTCGTTTCTGTACTTGACTATTTTTGTTCCAAGATGTTTGTATAGTGAACAGCTTTGGAAGACAGGGATGCAGCCTCCCTTTGGAGCAAGGGGCAGGTGTGCTTACAATCCGGTATAATAAGGATAATGTCTCCTTCCTAGACAAAGGGCAGGCATGCTTATTGCTTATTACAAAAGATTCATTCCCTAGGTTCAGGATTCTTCTTCTATAATTCAACCTCCTACATGTGCAGGTGTCACCTGGCCCTCTTTATGCGGCTCTGGGACAACTGGGATTCTGGGAACAAGAGCAAATTCTGGCTACTGCTATGGCTGTGGCTAATAAAACCTTTTGTTTCTGACCTGAGAGTCTTATGTCTTCTGCCGACTTCTATGAAACTGTGGCAGCTAAACTTGTTCATGGTTTCTTTAGAGTTCTGGACTATGCCTGTGGCCCACTCATCTTTGTACACTCCATTCCTTTTTACTAAATGAATAAATAAACGAATCTGTATTTGAACCACGTACAGACACCCAAAAATATAGATGCGGTCCGCTGGTCAAATTCATGCCTCTTATGAGATATATACTCTAAGCACAATGTATATGATTTAGTATGGTCCATGGAAGAATGAAATATCACTTCCAAAATATATATTTGCCCAAACAAAATCCTCAACATAGCATGTCTATTCATTTCAGTTATCATGAAAGTTTTCCTAATCCCCGCAGCCAAATGGGCTGTGACCTGGTCTTTAGGAGTCTCTAACGTGGCTAAAATTAATGCATCCATGTCCAATACAGTTCATCTCATGCACATCAAAAATTCTCATTCTAGGGCTTCCCTGGTGGCGTGGTGGTTGAGAGTCCGCCTGCCGATGCAGGGGACACGGGTTCGTGCCCCGGTCCGGGAAGATCCCACATACCGCGGAGCGGCTGGGCCCATGAGCCATGGCCGCTGAGCCTGCGCGTCCGGAGCCTGTGCTCCGCAACGGGTAAAAAAAAAAAAAAAAAAAAAAAAAAAAAAAAATCACATTCCCAGACTAGGCCCTGCAAATCCTTCCCACCTTCTCACTGTTACTTTGTTTCTATTTGGACTATTTCCGTTTCCATGAGCAATAATGGGTCAGAAATAAAACTGTACACTGTGATTCCACTTTTCAGTTACACCTCCAGGACAGGTGTGTGTTCACCTTGCCAGTGAGGGTACTTTTCTTGCACTTGTTGATTTTACCGTGTGTTACAGCACCTGTGAAATCATCATTTTTGGAAACAACCGTTTGCTGCCAGAAAACTAATCACCAAATTAATTAATTAATTAATAAGCCCCAGAATCACAGAGCCCATGGCCTGCCTCATTCTGTTGCCATAAGGATCACGTCTCACTTCCTTTTGAAACTCGATTATAACAAGCAAGGATTCAAAAAGCTTAAAGGTCACCCTAAATGGCTCTGAAAGCCAAGCACGCCTGCCAAGATATTGTTGGTACCATAGAGCATGGAAGGAGGGATGGAAGCTGGGGTTCTCCAGACTTGTCTGAGTCTGCAAACCAGGCTAAAAGAAGGAGAAAAGAGAAAGGTTTTTGAGTCCTCTGCCCCCTGCTTGGAAGTTTTCAGACGCCGTAGTTTAGACCAAAGAACAGTCTTGGGCCCATCTAACCCTGACCAAAATTGATTTTCCATCCAGCAGCTACTCAAGCCCTGGGTTAGCTCATGCCCTGTCTCACAAAGTGCTTTTGCTAAATATGGTACCATAACCCATAAGGGATCTTTTATAAAGTTTCCCCAAGAGTGACTATATTCTCTTCCTATCTACCCCAGAGTTTTCTTTTGTCTGAAACTGCAACCTCATTTTTTGTAATCTCATGAATGAAAAACTATGAATATTTACTTTAGAAAGAATTTATGTTATGTGGCCACATTTGTTGATTTCTTAAATAAAGCTAAAGTTCTCTCTAAAGTATGGTAAACCCTAGGGCTCAGTTCAGATAAGTGCGCTGTGTTTCACTGCCAAAAACAACATCCGTTTTTTTCTACAGTCACCATAGACCAACCATCCTAGAAAAACCTGCTTTGTTGTCCTCAAGGCGCTATTATTGTTCAGAATATTTTGCATGTAAGTGAACCCTGAGAGCTGTTCTTCCTTTCTTTTATAATTTGTCACTGGGAACTTCCATTTTTATTTATTCTTCCACTTTTAGCACCTGAGTACTTACGGGATTTGCAAAAGTACATATTGAAATATGCAAATAGTATATAGCATGTGAATGTCAGATGCATGGAAATTAAATCAAATACAGGAGGGAAAAGGAAACAGAGTGCATTAAAGCTAACTTTATGGCCCCAAGCTGTAGATAAATTGTGGTCTGTGGTAGTTAAACAACAGCTGTTCGGATTTAAAATAAAATTATGATAAGGATCCCCAGAAGATAACACTTCTTGAGGTAACAGCATTTACCTAAATGCATCTGTTAGCAACCAGCACTGACAAGAGTGTTTATGTGAAAGTTTATTCCCATTTGTTTGCCTATGTTCTATCATTCCCATTTCCAGTGGATAGCAATTCTCATGGAGTGAAATTTATGTTTAGGTTCTAGTACAGCCTTTCCTTCCGTGTCTAGGCAGGTAAATTTCTGCTTCTAGCTGGTTGTGGTCCACAATGGCAAGAGAATGTCATCAAGAAAGACAACACAGTGCCACAGTGCTGGGGAGAGAACAGCGGGGCTCACACTCTTGTACCAGGGGTCCATCCAATCAAACCCAGTCAGTCTTTTCTTTTTTTTTTTTAAGTGGTTCTTGTTTACATGTTTAATCTTAATAAACATACCAACTCGACACACTAATCTTCAGGACACGAGCAAGGAGTAGGCAGCTGGGCGACACAGCGGAAGTCCACCAGTCAGTCTTATACTCTTGGTGAGCGGCCTTTCTTTAAGAGCTTTACACCCAATAAAATTTAAACTTTTATATATTTTTCTTCATTTATTGTGCAAGAGTTTTATTTCAGACACATAGGAAACCACCCAGATGGAATTGCTAAGAGTGGAAACTGTCATTTCCCTGGACACCTCAAACCTATGTTCATCTTTAAACACAGCTGATTATTTTCTCTCTCTCTCCTGACTGGTTCCATCTTTTGTTCCCTCAGGATCTTGAATTCTGTCCCCTCTCACTATGTTCACCACCATCATATCCACCAAAGTGCATGTCCCACAGCAGAGAGGCTATATACCTAAAAATACATCTTTCCTCCTATATGTTCTTCAGTAAATAAAATATTTGCCCAAGGCAAAAGAATGCACAAATTCTTTAAACAACTTATACTTTATTTGAAACATGATATTCATTTATATACTTTAAGGATATTCAAGAAATCAGTTTTGAACTGAAAACGTTCCCACAAATCTTCAAGTCTATATAGAGAGAAAATCGACATGTAGAAGCACCCTCTTTGCCTTCCTGGAGCCAAGAAAAATCCTAATGGAGGATTTTCAAATACAAATGGATTTTAAAACACTTTGCTTTTTTCAAATTAACTTTTTAAAAATGTGTTGGTGGGGCTTCCCTGGTGGCACAGTGGTTGAGAGTCCGCCTGCCGATGCAGGGGACACGGGTTCGTGCCTCGATCCGGGAAGATCCCACATGCCGCGGAGCGGCTGGGCCCGTGAGCCGTGGCCGCTGAGCCTGCGCGTCCGGAGCCTGTGCTCCGCAACGGGAGAGACCACAACAGTGAGAGGCCCGCGTACCGCAAAAAAAAAAAAAAAAAAAAAAGCATTGGTAAGGAAAGGTTATTATCAAAATAGTAGCAAACTTTTAGAAATATAATTAACTTTGTAAAATCTGCCAGTGAATTGAAATATTACAATTTGGGTTGTTTTATGATTTTCACTTTTTTGATAATAAAAAATTTGTTTGTTGACAATCTTATTGTTTGCTCTTTATAATATGAATAAACTTTTTTCTGAGCCAGGGCAAAGTCCATCTGACAATCACAGATTGGGTAACTTAATTGAAAATGTATTCTGCAAGGAAGCTTAATAATAGCAAGATACTCATCCGTTTATATTTAGCCGAATGGCTGAAGAAACAAAGTAGACTAAATATGCAACTGGATTGAATGTAAAGTAAATAGGAAATGCTACTGATTCACCTATATTCATTAATTAATTATGAATTGGTTTAAAATACCATGAAGTGTAATCCTCAGTATTACTCACATATAAGCTAAACAAATGAATAAATAATTATTGATATCATGTAGAAAAATCAAGTGAACCAGATCACTGCTAGAAAACAAAGCATTTAATTCACAAAAAATTGCAATTGTCCTTTAAGATAATAAGTCAATTAATAAAAATTATTGATTTATATTAAACATATAAATGTAATCCTTACAAGTAATTTTCTTATAGATAAATTATGCTTTCCACAGTTGTTAGGCAGAGTTTACAATAATCTATATGTTAAGAAAACTAAGACAAACACTAGTCATCTTTAAAGGCACCTGCCAATTTGTATGCTAGAAAATAAAAGCTGTCGGAGTGAAGGAAATGGCTTTGATCAGAGTTTAAAGCACCCTACTGGATAGCCTGCTTTAATAGCATTAGGAAAGCAAAAGTTCTCTGTACCAAAGACAAGTAAAACGGGAAACCACAAACCAGGATGAAACTCCATATAACCTAATGGCATCATATCTAGACTATATAAAGAACCTCTCTGCTACAGACTGAATGTTTGTGGCCTTCCAAAATTCATATGTTAAAATCCTAATCCCCAAGACAACGGTATTAGGAGATGGGGACTTTGGGAGGTAATTAGGTCATGAGGATGGAGCCTTCATGAATGGGATTAGTGCCCTTATAAAAAGAGACCCCAGAGAGCTCCCTTGGTCCTTCTGCCATGTGAGGATACAGTAAGAAGATGGATTTCCATGACCAGTAAGTAGACTCTCACCAGACACCAAACGTGCCACCACATTGATAGTAGACTTCCCAGCCTCCAGAACTATGAGAAATAAATTCTGTTATTTATAAGCCACCTAGACTATTATATTCTGTTACTGCTGCCTGAAAGGACTAAGACACTCCACAAATCTATTCTATGTTTTATTTTTTTAATTTAACTACAGTTGATTTACAATATTGTGTTAGTTTCAGGTGTACAGCTTCAAATTCTTTTCCATTGTAGGTTATTACAAGATATCGAATACACTTCCCTCTGTTATACAGTAAATCCTTGTCATTTAACTATTTTATATATAGTGATATATACCTGTTAATCCATGTTCCTAATTTATCCCTCCCCTCTCTTTTCCCCTTTGGTAGTAACCATAAGTTTGTTTTCTATGTCTGTGAGTCCTTCTATTTTGTAAATAAGTTGATTTGTATTCTTTGTTTAGATTCCACATATAAGTGATATCATATGATATTTGTCTTTCTCTGTCTAGTTTACTTCACTTAGTATGATAATCTCTAGGTCCATCCATGTTGCTGAGAATGTCAATATTTCGTTCTTTTTTATGGCTGAGTAATATTTCATAGTATATGTGTACCACATCTTCTTTATCCATTCATCTCTCAATGGACACTTAGGTTGCTCCCACGTCTCAGCTATTGTGAATAGTGCAGCTATGAACATTGGTGTGAATATCTTTTTGAATAAGAGTTTTTGTCTTTTCTGGTTATATGGCCAGGAATGGGATTGCTGGATCATATGGTAATTCTATTTCTAGTTTTTTAAGGAACCTCCATACTCTTTTCCATAGTGGTTGCACCAATTGACATTCCCACCAGCAGCATAGGAGGGTTCTCTTTTCTCCACACCCTCTCCAGCATTTATTATTTATAGACTTTTTGATGATGATTCTAACTGGTGTGAGGTGATACTTCATTGTAGTTTTGATTTGCATTTGTCTAACAATTAGCAATGTAGAACATCTTTTCATATGTCTGCTGGCCATCTGTATGTCTTCTTTGGAGAAATGTCTATTTAGGTCTGCCAATTTTTGATTGGTTTTTTTTTTTGATATTGAGTTGTATATTTTGGAAATTAAGCCCTTGACAGGTTGCATTATTTGCAAATATTTTCTCCCAGTCTTTTTGTTTTTTTATTACAAATCAATTTTAAAAAGACAAACAACCCAATAGAAAAGTGGACAAAATATGTAAACAGAGAATTTATGGAAGAGAACATTCAGATAGTCAAAAATATGAAAAAAATATTCAATCATAAAAAGAATTACAGATATGAAAATTAAAACCATGAGATTTCATACCCATCAGATTGATGAAATTTTCCCAATTCTAATAACACATTGTATTAGCAAATACATGAAATGACAGGAGCTCTTATGTACAAGTGATGGGAGTATAAACTGTTACATGCAATTTTGAGAAAGTTTGGGGTTATATGTAGCAAATTTGAAACTACTCACAACCTATGACTCAGAAATTCCAAACCTGGAGAAACTCTTGTACATGTGCCCAAGAGGATATCCTCAAGAATTTTCATAGCAGCATTGCTAATTAATGAAAAACTTAAAAAAAACCAAAGCTCCATCAAGGATGTAATGTATTAAAAACTGTGATATATTCATGAAGGATTTAAAATAGCTATAAAACATTATATATATATGTGTGTGTGTGTGTGTGTGTGTGTGTGTATATATATCAGCATGAATAAATCCCCAGAGCACAAAGCTGAGAGGAAAAAGCAAGTTGGAAGGACAAGTACAGTTCAATAATATTTATATAAAGTTTTTAAATACATGCAAAAAAACACTATGAATTACTTATTAATACTAACATATATTATAAAAAGAAACAATATGTATGGAGATGATAGACACCAACTTCAGGAAACTAATGATCTCAGTTGAGGGAAAAGAAGAGGGCAAAAGGGTAGCAGCCTTAACTGGACTTGTAATGGTTTCTTTTTTAAGCTGAATGATGAGTACCTTGCTGTTCATCAGACTATTCATTATGCTTTTTGTTTACTTAAAACACTTCGTAATTGAAAAACAAAAATGCCATCTATCAGCCCCAGCACAGCCTTTCTAGCTTCCCACTAAAATACATAAATGAAGGTAAATAAAAAGACAATGTTCAAAATAATGTTTGTATTAGTTTGCTCGGGCTGCCATAAAAAAAATATATACAGACTGGGTCTCTTAAATAACACAAATATATTTTCTCACAATTCTGGAGACTGGAAGTCCAAGATCAAAGTGTTGGCAGGGTTGATTAATTCTGAGGCCTCTTTCCTTGGCTTACATATGGCTGCTGTGTCCTCACATGGTCTTCCCTCTGTGTGTACATCCTTGGTGTCTCTTTGTGTGTCCAAGTTTCTTCTTCTTATAAGGACACTAGTCATATTGCATTACGGTCCACCCATATAACCTCATTTAACATAAATTACCTCTTTAAAGACCCTATGTCCAAATACAGTCACATTCTGAGCTACTGGGGGTTAGAACCTCATCATATGGACTTTGGGGAGTACAATTTAGTCTACAACAATGTTGAAATCTAAGACCAATAGACAATTGATTCCTAGAACGTGGAAGGAACTAACACTTATTATGAGGATGATGGAGCAGTTTGAAAATAAACGGTCGGTTACCCATGTTCTAGCTCAGGAACCCGAGCAGTCCTTCTCCACTCCTACCTCCCATTACATATTCTCACCTGAAAAGCAAGGTCTAGCCACAGTGTCTGTACCCATGGAGAATGTCAAGCCATTTTATATTTTAAAAAAAAAATTGTTTTTACCTGAAATAAGTAATACTTTCTATTTCTCTGAGACTTCAAGGTGATTTTTCCCCTAATTCTGCAATATTTTTTTGTAAGCCTCCTGTTGGTATGTTTCTTCTTTCTCATTTTCATAAAAAGATAAATTTTGTCAGCTAGGGATAGGATCTTAAATTCTACCCCGACTCCCTCACTTCCCCCAGAGTTTATCCTGAGCCAATGAAGTACATGGAAAACTCCATTTCCCAGAATGCCCCGTACCTGATAAGGACCACATCTCCCAGTATGCAGTGTACCTCCTGAAGTCTTCCCAACTGCCTGCACCATTTTCATTTGTTTTGTTTTTTAGTTAAATTCTCTAAATGGATATACAAAGTATAAAGACAGGAATATCATCTGAGGTGGAATAAAAATCAAGCTGTCTTCAGGTTTTTTCCTTTTAGCCCTAAATGCCAGAATACAGTACAACACTGTTTACAGAATTTTGAGAGAGAGAAAGAGAGGAAAAAACAAAAAAAAAAACCCTATGATCCTCGAATTTATACCCTGTCAAGTTTTATTTGATGGCAGAAGGCAACAGAAAGAACCTCCGTCGTGGGGCAGTTTATCGGTCTTTACTAGTTAAACAAAACCATAACTTTGCTTTTTCAATATACATTTTAAAGATACAGGAAAAATCATTACCCAAGCATGTTTTTTTTTAATTGATTCTGCAGCCAACGAACAGAGCTTTTCTCTGCAGTGCTTCACCCAACTGTTCCTTTGCTGCTTCTGAAGCTGTTAATTTCCCAGCATCAGAAATGCTTTTTAAGCTACATGTTCTAGATTCTTGACTTCTTTGACAATCACTTAAAACAAGAAATAATGCTGTTCTGTGCCAGCATTTACTAACAATGACCAAACTTTTCACACGCCTGATACAAAAAGAGCTCTTTTCAAAAGAAAAAAAAAAGAGCTCTTTTCACCCTGCACAAAAAGCAGAACCACAAGCACCAGCAAAAGGGCCATTTTCATTGCCAAGTTTCTTGGATATTAATTTTTTTCTGCATCAGGAAGGGGAGGGTGGGACGAACTGGGAAATTATGATTGACATATATACACTACCATGTATACAATAGAGAGCTAGTGGGAACCTGCTATAAAGCACAGGAAGCTCGGCTCGGTGCTCTGTGATGACCTAGATGGGGGGCATGGCGGGTGGGGTGGGGGGAAGGAGGTCCAAGAGGGAGGGGATATAGGTATACATACAGCTGACTCACTTCATTGTAAAGCAGAAGCTAACACAACATTGTAAAGCATCTATACTCCAATAAAAAAAAAAGATGTATATTGAGACACCTAAGTATGATTTTACATATACTTAGTCAAGACCAGTAAACTGGCCTATTTCATATTTTATCTGACACAAATCCCCCTCTATTACCATCTTCCTTCTAAGACTTGAGAATATTTCTACTTACTTATGATTCTGAAGCAGTCTATTCAATGGTACTGTCAGATTTCCTTTGCAAAGAACAAAATCCACCCTAGCTGGTTTAGCCGGAGTAGGTTTATTACGAGTTTTAAATGGGTTCTGCATTGTTGGGAAACCTGAGGAAACAGCCTCTGGGTTAGGTTTTGGGAATGACTCCCAAAGTCGCAAATCTCAGCCACCAAAGGAGCCTCTTCGGTGACGAGGAAAGCTCGCTCGTTGCAGAGCGGTAAGGACCCAGCTCCTGAACTTCACCACCACCGTCCCACCCATGAAGCTTGCTATGATCTCCACCAGCCAGTGGGCCTCCTCTCCACCCACCACCCACCCCCAGCTCGGTGTTTCAACAGCTACTGAGACTCCTGCTGTAGCAGAAAAACCAATTTCCCACCCATCTGTGCTTGCCAGGAAAATTAAGCACAGCGTCTACCACCCTTCCACCTGCCATATCTTAGCTGAGTGCATCTAATTCATATACTTTCTGGAAGCTAAATTACATTCAGAACCTTAGATACAAGGGATTCAGAGAAATGTACAAGAATACACACTAGAAAATGTTTGGAAAGGATATTGAGCGCTCATCTGTTATATCCACAATTATACAATCCTAATTGTATTCTTAAATAGATGATTAAAAAAAAGGCTAAGGACACATCATGATTCTAATGGTCCATTAGAGCTGCTTGTAACTAAGGATAAGGTTTACAATAGTAATAATTTCAATAATAATATCATTAATTGCTAACATTTGATTTCATGCTCTGTATCAGCCAATATTCTATGGGCATTATGCCATTTAATCCTTATAACAGTCCTAAAGTATGAACTCTTTTTAGCCTTAATTTATAAATGAGAGAACTGCAGCTTCAAGAGGTGAAATAATATGCTCAAGGCGACATACTGCTAAGTGATGAAACCAAAAGAGTCTAACCTGGACGGTTCTACCCCCGAGACTGCCTCTCCGCCGGATATTTTATTCAGTAGTTCTGAGGCGGGGTCCAGGAGACTATGCTTTTAATAAGCTCTCCAGGGTGATTCTCATGGACAAAAGTTTTATTAACGTCCAGTATCTCCCCACTTCAGATAATCCTGTGTTAGTTTTATAACCAGAAAGATGCTCTAAAAATTACAACAAATGTAATTCTGCATATGCCATAGGATCATTGCTGTGTAAATAATCTACACACTGCAAAAAGACTGAAAGTGTTACCAGGGGTGATCTTTGTAGTATAGTGAAACAAGTGCATGATGCTTTGCTATGTTCTACCTTTTGCGTTTTCCAGGAGCTCAAGTGTAACATTACTTTTAGTTCACGTCTACACTGGTCAAGTTCCATCTCTCATTTCAGAGGCCATTCACACTGGCATCCAAGTGTTAAAGATGTAGTCTCTTTTTGCTTGTTTCTTACTTCTTTTCTCTTTCCCTTCCCAATGCAATTTTAAGTCTAAAATCCAGAACTGAAATGCTAACTTAAAATTCCCTAGTCTTTTACGCAGACTAAGACAAGAAAAACAAAATATTGACCACATAAACTCAAGTATTTTATTTCTATTTAATACATTAGACACTGTTAAAAAATTATTTGACGGCTTCCCTGGTGGCGCAGTGTTTGAGAGTCCGCCTGCCGCTGCAGGGGACACGGGTTCGTGCCCTGGTCCGGGAGGATCCCACGTGCCGTGGAGCGACTGGGCCCGTGAGCCATGGCCGCTGAGCCTGTGTGTCCGGAGCCTGTGCTCTGCAACGGGAGAGGCCACAGCAGTAAGAGGCCCGCGTACCGCAAAAAAAAAAATTATTTGAGAAGCCAATTCTGAACATGTATAGCAAGACCTGTTGATCACACTATCTATGTTTCCTCTTTTTCCTGAGTACCTCCATCCCTTCTTGTCTGTAAGTCTAAAGGAAACCTGGCCATGCTGTGAGTGTGGTGACCTCGGGAATGACAGCCAGTGCCGTGCACTGGGCCAGTCCAGCCACTGCACAGGCTCACGGCACACTTGACATCCGTGGCTTCAGCTAGCCTAGCTCAGCAACCCTAATACATCATCCAAGCAAACATTAATATTTTACCTCAGTTATCAAGTGTGCCCATTCAAACTTTTATCTAAAACATTCTTTATCATCTTTTCATTAAGTTCTCAAGAGCTAATGGTTTCTGAGTTCCCCGGGTAAGGATGATGTTCTGAATAATGAAAGCTCATTACTTCTCCACAGAATGCTTGTTAATTCAAATGATGATATTAAAACTATAGTAGCCTTTAGCACTGGGGTGATTTCTAGCATACTTTATCATGTATCAATATATACTCTGTTTGTCAAAACTGCCCAGGGCTGGGGCTGACATTCTCTCTGGAGGGGTCTAATGTTTCAAAAGGCACTGAATACACCAAGGTGACAACTTGCAGAGTTTGCGCCTCTAGGAAATGGAAAGATGAAACTTGAAGTGCCACCACCTCCCTCGACTTCCTTATTAGTATTCATACAGAGACTGAGCCCTCCTTTCTGCTCCTCACGGGTCTCCCTTTTGAATGGAATAAAAAGAAATCAATATTTTGAGAAGGAAGCACACATAGGGGGTTCTACACACGAGACGTTAATTATTTCCATTTAACCGATCCCAAAATAATCTTCACACAAAAAAAGACTGGTTTAGTTATTACCTAGACATACACACGTGCATACACACAGACTGCATTCAACCCAGCGCTTAAGGTGGTTGATGATATTCTTGGACAAAAAGTATTGGTTCTCTGGATTATTTTTTTATAGGCCATTATCTTGTTCATTGAGATTTGGGTCTCTTAAAATACGTCGTACTTAATCTCATCGCAGTTTGTACAACCAAGCGGGTTCCCATGGTTACCATATTGCTGTAAGTTTCTTGAATGGGGCTCCTCTTGTCCAGTTTTGACGGCAGGATACAGACTTATCTCGTTTTATTGCACTTTGCTTTACTCCGCTTCCCAGATACTACATTCTTTTACAACTTGAAGGTTTGTGGCAGCCCTGCATGCACCAAGTCTGTATCGGTGCCATTTTTCCAACAGCATTTGTTCATCCTGTGTCTCTGTCACATTCCGGTAATCCTTGCAATATTTAACTCTTTTATTATTGTTCTATTCGTTGTGGTGATCGGTGATCTTTGATGTTATTATTGCAAGAAGATTATGATGTGCTGAAGGTTCAGATGATGATTAGCATTTTTTAGCAATAAAGGGTGTTTTTGTTTGTTTGTGGTATGCGGGCCTCTCACTGTTGTGGCCTCTCCCGCCGCGGAGCACAGGCTCCGGACGCGCAGGCTCAGCGGCCATGGCTCACGGGCCCAGCCGCTCCGCGGCATGTGGGATCTTCCCGGACCGGGGCACGAACCTGCGTCCCCTGCATCGGCAGGCGGACTCTCAACCACTGTGCCACCAGGGAAGCCCAATAAAGTATTTTTTAATTAGTGTAAATGCATTGTTTTTTTAGACACAAAGCTATTGCACACTTACCAGGCTACAGTATAGCGTAAACACAACTTTTAGATGCACTGGAAAACCAAAAGACTCATGGGATTCATTTTACTGCAATATTCGCTTTATTGTGGTGGTCTGGACCCAGACCTGTAATGTCTCCAAAGTCTGCCTGTGCTTCTGATGTTGACAAACCCACACTCCTCCCTTTCTCAGTGTTTTGAGTAAAAGGTTATATGCAATTGAGAAGCATATTACCACCAGGACCACACTGAAAGAGTCAGCCATGCCTATTATAACCCATATGAACTATGCTCCCAGTCAGTGGATTTCCCTTTTCATTTCTCTCCCAGTTACTCTCCACCTTCCTGTTATTGTAAGGATTTGCACAAAATAGAAAATTGCTTCCTTCTGGCAGCTTTTCCGATTCTTCTATTTGTCCTGTATTTTTGAAGCACCTGAAATTCTAGTATCCTAGGAAGTCTCCAAGGAGAGGGCAACTTTCCCCAAACTAGGCATTTTACCTTTCTGAAATGACGTAAAATCTGAAGAATCTCACTGTGCCTCCCTCTAGAACCTGGGAGGGATTGTAATTTTAAAAACCAAGCCATTCTCTAAGATGCTTGGAGCTGCAAGGTCAACGCTTGGGAGCGCGCGTGTGTGCTACAACATGCAATTCTGTACCACTGTCTCTTAATTATCTCTCCTGTGGAAGGCTAGCTGGGTATCTGCCCACAGGCCCTATCATACCAACATGGTGAACTTTCTGCCTCATAGTGGCACTTTTAGAACAGTAACTATCCATTAGAAAAGATCTACACGCATTCCTATATTAATTATACCACTCAATATTTTTTGCATCTTCTATTAATCATATTAGGTAATAGAATGATGCTTATTTAAAAGAAGTAGAAGCCACCCTGTTAATCCAATATATTAATGATAAAGGGCATCTGAGTTAATTTATTGTAGAGGAGCAAAGTCATCCACAGGATACTTCATCATTGGGTCAATTTAAGAAAAATGTGGTGTAAGAAAAATATGTAGGTCATTTCCCATTGCATTCTTGGTTTTCAGTATTCTGATTCAATATTAGGATGTGCCAAAACATCTTCAGGGCATATATACATTCCAATTATATGCAGGGAACTGCATGAACCTCCTCCCAAAGTATAAAAAGAGCTTCAGTCTTAACACAAATAAAATGAAGTAGACTTAGATGAAACTGGTATATATTGATAGTTAATTGATAATTCCATTTGGTCTCGAAGGCTGCTAAGCATTCTTTTCCATACAAGACACAAGAAATAAATGTTATGTCAATTTTTTTTTTTTTACTATTTCAAACCTTATTCTCACCCAGGCAGTCCTTTAAAACTTCAGGCTTCCTTGAGAGTAGGTAACTTTAGAACAAATTAAACATGAAACATTTGGAAAATTGACTTACTGACCTCTAAGAATAGCAAATTAATTTTCAAGAAGAAAAGATGCTTACTGAGATTGACCAAAGAAAGGGGAGAAAGCTAAAGTAAGAGAATGTCCGAAGTAGATTCTACTTTCAAACAATTTCAATTTCAATAAGGGCTCTATTCCAAGTATATTTCTAAAGGACAAAGCCAATTATAAATGTTTGCATGATTAACGCTTATGGTATAAGGACATAAGCAATGAAAATAGAGTAAAGTTAATTCCACCATCCCTACCCCCCAAAAAGTAAGCTTAATTGAGTGCTCTACATATGAGAACATACGTTTTCAGAGCTTTGGTTTGTTTTTTGTTTTGAATTCAGGAGTACAAAATTCTTTCAGTGAATCACAAGTTGGACTATGTGTCATCCTCACCTATTTAGAATGTATTGTATTATCTATCACAAATAAATCCACTTGGATGTAAACAGGGCCAGGCGAAGTTCTACAGGCTTTCTTGCTCAGCTGAGGATCTTCACTGATCTCTATCTAATAAAAATATATTTCTTCCTGATCTGTAAATTATTTCTAAAGAAGGAAATTTACTCCTCTTTCCATGCTTTTTAGCTGTACATGTTGCTGTCTATAGAGTAGAGCAGGGATCAGCAAACATTTTCTATAAAGAGTCAGAGAGCAAACATTTTAGGAGTTTTGGACCATAGGGTCACCGTTGCGACTACTCAACTCTGCCAATTGTAGTGCAAAAGTAGCCGCAGACAATGCATAAGTGGATGGGCATAACCATAGCCCAGCTAAACTTTATTCATAAAAACATGCAACAGCCTCGATTTGGTCCATGGAACGTAGTTTGTTGACTCCTATGAAGGAAAACTTGTATTAAAAGCATTCGTTTAGGGCTTCCCTGGTGGCGCAGTGGTTAAGAGTCCGCCTGCTGATGCGGGGGACGTGGGTTCGTGCCCCGGTCTGGGAAGATCCCACATGCCGCGGAGCGGCTGGGCCCGTGAGCCGTGGCCGCTGAGCCTGCGCGTCCGGAGTCTGTGCTCCGCAACGGGAGAGGCCACAACAGTGAGAGGCCCGCGTACCAAAAAAAAAAAAAAAAAAAAAAAAAAAAAAGCATTCGTTTCGTTTACACATAGTGCTGTTATAATTACTTGAAACACTCATTAAAACTATCAGTAAGAACAGAATTATACTGCTTCATCATTTGTGATGAAGTCATATCAAACCTGAGTCTTCAAGCACATAAAGGACTCACCAGGCAAATGAATGTATTTATAAACACCACATAAATCAACCCAATATCTGATGATCAACTGGACGCTTGACCTTACTTACTAAAACCCAATCTTGACGTTAAAAATTTTTAGAGATGGCTTCCCTGGTGGCGCAGTGGTTGAGAGTCCGCCTGCCGATGCAGGGGACACGGGTTCGTGCCCCGGTCCGGGAGGATCCCACGTGCTAACTGGGGAAAAATGTATCTGAGTCCTAACCCCGTGAATGTGACCTTCTCTGGAAACAGGGTCTTTGCAGGTGTAATTAAGTTAAGGATCTCAATATGAAAACATCTTAGATTTAGGGTAGGTCTTAAATCAAATGACTGCTGTCCTTATATGAGAAAGGAGAGGAGATCTGAGACACAGAGGAAAAGACCATGTGAAGACAGAGGCAGAGATTGGAAGCATATGGCCACAAGCCAAGGGACAGCAGAGCCACCAGAAGCCGCAAGAGGCAAGGAAGGATTCTCCCCCAGCGCCTTGAGAGGGATGGTAGCCTACCTTATAGGTTTCAGACTTCTGGCCTCTAGAACAATGAAAGAATAACTCTTTGCTGTTGTAAGTCCCCTAGTTTGTGGTAGCTTGTTACGGCAGCACTAGGAAACTAATACACTCCCCAGAAAGTTAAGACCCAAAGTCACACCAGAAGCCCAATAAGTGTTACAAAAGTGTCCTAAGGACTTCCCCGGTGGTCCAGTGGTTAAGACTCTGCGCTTCCACTGCAGGGGGACGCAAGTTCGATCCCTGGTCAGGGAAGTTCTGCATGCCGCGTGGTACGGCCAAAAAAAAGCAACTTAGCAGCTCAGAGACAGAACAATGGCCTAGAAATTGGGTCTATTTGCTCCAAGTTAAGTGCTCAATCTTCTACTATCCAATAATGTCATGTGCTGACTTCCGTGTGTTAGATCATGTAGAAAAGCTAAACAGTGTAAGTTATGATTCCTGTACTCAGAGCTCTAGCAATCCAGTCATGGATAAAATACAAAAGTGTGTTCATTATTCCACAAGAAGTGTAGCAGTTACAAGCACAGACTCTGAATCCAGACTGCCTGGGTTCAAACACCAGCGCTGCCCCTTGCACACTGAGTTACTGAACCTGCTGGCACTTCAGGAGCCTGATCCGTGTATTTGGTTGCTCACAGTAGCTACTCAGAGGGTAGCTGTGAACACGAAGTGAGCTGACACACGGCCATGACAGTAACTGGCCCAGAGTATAGTTACTATCTGCAAGGCTCTCTGTGTTTGGTGCTGAGGATCAAAGCGATACAGATACAGTCCTTGACTTCAAAGAGCTTACCTTGGGAAGTTCAGGCAAAATGTCATTTTTCCAGCAAGTAACTGATGTGCTATAAGAGTCAGGCAATTTTAAGGAAATAAATAGGAGAAGTAATAGAATAGGTCTAATCTTGGAAGCATATGCTCGTGGGATCAGTGAGGATGCCCTAAAGGAGTAGTTATTACTCCCAAATTTGGGATAGTATTTAGCCAAAACATTGTGAGTAATAAATACAAAAGAGTATACAATCCAATCTGAATTATAAATAATGGCCTATAAGTACTTGCAGGATTTCAGAGCTGGACAGATTGGAACAAGCTTGGAATCATAAAATCCAAGGTTCAGGAGGCCTCTGAAAAGTTTCCTGGCCCAACTTCCAACCTGTGCTTAAATGGTTTCTATATCTCTCAAGCAGTCACATAGCTGAACTTAAATATTTCTATTGACAGGGATCTCACTACCATGCAAAAGAGTCCATTCCACTTTTAAGGATCTCTGGTTATTAGAATGCTCTTATTTATATGAAGCTGAAACTCACCTGCCTGTACTTTTTACCCATTAGTTACCCACTAACCTATTAGTTTATTGATTAGTTCTCATTAAGTTCTTGGGGCAAACAGAACACGTCTGTTTCCTCTTTTATATGACAACTTTCAACTATTGCAGGGATTAGCAAACCTTTTCTGTAAAAGTCCAGGGATTAAATATTTGAGGCTTTTTAGGCAACACTGTCTCTGTCAACTCAGCATAGATAATATGTGAATGTTTGGGTAACTGTTCCAATAAAACTTTACTTGTGACACTGAAATTTGAATTTCATGTTATCTTCTTCTGAGTTTTTTTTCAACCATTTAAAAAGTGGAAGACCATTTTTAACCACAGACCATAGAAAAACAGATAGTGAACCAGATTCAGCCCCCCGGGCTGTCCTTTGCCAGCCCCTGAACTATTTTGATAGGGGATTTCATACTTTCCCCCAGCTGAGCTTTTCCCTTTTCCAAATTAAATATTCCTCGGTATCTTATCTACTTCTTGTAAAACATGGTAATACTTTTCATTATTCCAACCTAAAATTGCTTTTTTTTTTTTTTTGGTTTGGTTTTGTCTTTTTCTCTGTGTGTGGCCATTACTCACATGTATTGAATTATTTGCTTTGACCGTATTCTAATCCATTTAAGATTCATTATCTCTTTTAACCCTCAAGCCAATGCTTAAAAGGAAGTATTATTAATTCATTTCTTACCTTGTTCTAGAAGCTAATATTATCCCTGTTTTATAAATGCGACAACTAAGGCTCAGAGAAGACAAGCGACTTGTCCCAAATCACTTGGTTAGAAAGTGACAAGAAGGATTTGAAGACGGATCTTCTAACTACTAGTTCAGACCACTTCACACCACACCATGTCCTCTGCAGCTAGAGGTCTTGTAACCCTGTAGAAAGGGAATGAGGTTGATCCAACGTGATTCATGGTTGGTGAGCCCATGAGGTTTCTAAAGATCATCACTTCTCTTTATATATTTTGAACCATCTTTTCAATAGAGAGACCTAGCATCTTACCCAGAATTAGAATCGAGGTCTTCAGTTTGTAGGTTGCAGAATCATACTCTTGCCTCTTCTGAGAGCTCTCAGCATCTTGAAAAAACGGTAATCTGAGCTACATCAGGATTTAAAGAGAAAAAAAAGGATGTTGGTAGAAGGCAGGATGGGATTAACAAAGCAGCTTGTCTGCTATGTGCCAAACCCTATGTAAGCAAACTAGCCACTGATTGGTTTCAGGCAGTGAAATCAAGCACTGATTTAATGAGAAAAAAAATGAATCTGTTTAGTTAACATACTCAATGCTGTTCCCCCAGCTCAAATCCAGACACGGAAATTTATTTCACCTGTATTCCAAAAGTAAGACAAAACACTTAGAAAGGGGGGTGGGTAAGCACCAACCTCCAGTAGTTTTGAAGACAGGGGGCTGGTTCTCACTTACTAGCATCATCTTGGTACAAATAAGGTATAATTTCAAGCTTTAGAAAGTGAATTGTTTTTCTTACAACTGAGAAACTATCTTTGGAAGCAATCATAAAGGAGATGTTTCAGAAATGTTTTGCACAGCTGCACCTTTGAAAGAATAAATCCTCCTCTTCACAAAGTGATCACTGTGTAGGAAAGAACTTCATTCAGATACAAAGTTCTGAGGGACTTGTATGAAAATCAGTACTGCTACTTGACAGTCTTTGCGATATCTTATCAAGGATACTTTCCATCCCCCTTTTAAGCAGATTTCAACTCTAACCAAAAATTTTAAGGTGAAGCTACTGTCTTGATGACCCAATGAGTTTTAAAAGATTATCTTGGCCCTTTTCTGTTTTAATATTGTTTTTAACACTGTTGGCATTTCCTTTCAGGAGTTAAAAGGCCACCTTTCAATGTGGGATTCAAGTACTAATCAAAAATACTTTGCGGTTTAATAGAGCCTACCAAGAACTCTGCTTTTTCTAAATTGATACTTTATGATTTAGGGATGGCTGCCTTCACTGATGTTGTCCATTTTCCAACAGAAAGCTCTCTCTAAGGAGACCTGCTGGAGGAGCATTGGTTTATATCCACTGGCCTGGTTCACGTAAATGCCAATCCACGCTTTGTATGCCTGAACAATATGCCTGAACCTGGTGTCCGACTGGTCCCAGCTCTGTTTCATAAGCACCAAGTCTGAACCCCCCAAACCCTGGCAAATAATGTTCTGGCACCCAACTCTCATGGCTTGATTTATAATAACACAGCCCAGTCAACACAGTTGTAAAAAAGTTTTTTTAAAATGTGATGGTCTTAGTGTACTTCCTCTTTATAGAAAGAATCAATATACTCTGTCTACAAGGTTTTAACAGAATATGAAATGTTGCAAATTTTAAATGCCACACTAAGGGCCTACATACTTTGAATCTCTTCTGTCAATCCTATGAAGACACTGCCCCTTCCATTATAATACATGTTACATTGTCTCATGATCAACTTCTCACGTACTTGTATTATTTATTACTGGCCTCTCTCAGCAAGAGTAAAAGCTCCAGGAAGGCAGGAATTTTTTTTTCTTTTGTTCACTGATGTATCCTAGACACCTGAAACAGTTTCTGGTATGTACTAGGCACTTAATATGTATTTATTTAATAGATGGATGGAAGGAAGGATAAACAGATGGATGGAACAATATCTTCTAGTAGATTGTCAACATCTAGTAGTATAACTATGAAAAGTAATACATGCACACTCTTAAATAAAATTCAAACAAACAACCTGTAAAAACATTATGACACTAATTAGGGAGATGTGAACACTGGATAGTTCATATTAATAAATCATTGTTTATTTGTTGAGGTTTGAAATGTATTATAGTTATGGTTTACATGTTGAAATACTTAAAAATATAATGATGGCTAGGATTTGTTTCAAAAGAATCTAGAGGAGAAACAGGGCAGTGAGGGGAGATATATACAAAACAAGACTGGGCATGAGGTGATCATTATTTTGGGGTGATGGATATATGGAAGTTTATACTACTGTATTTGCATTTGCATATATTTGAATTTTTTCAGAGTAAAAAGTTAAATATTCAAGCCATAAAAAAACGGCAAACGGGTAAAAGTAAGTCTCCCTCCTATCTCTGAACACCAAGCTCATTTTCGCTTAAAAGGAAAAGCAAAACCACTAAGCATCTAAAATATACCAGGCACTATTCTAGTTAATGTAGATACAGCTGTTAAGAAGCATTTGCATGCTAGTGAGAGAAACAGACAATAAATAAGTTAGAAAATAAATAAATACGTGAGACAATTTCAGAGAGTGACAGGTGCTGTTAGAAAGCAAAACCAGCTCTTCTCTCCAAAATCAACGAGTGTTCCCAGATATTCCAGGCATTTACCAGCACACACTCAAGTGTGCGTATATGCATGTGTGTACATCGTGCACTCTTTTACTGTACACACCCTTTTTTACCCAGGAGCATCCATGTCATTCTGTACTTTGCTTCTTCCCCTGAACAATACATCCTAAAGGTCTATGTCCAGACTGGGACCTCTTGAGAGCAAGGACCTTCTAGAATTTACTTTGCATCCCCAGGATGTGACACAGCGCCTGGCAGCTGTCAGACCTTCAGCAAATGTTTCATGCATTGAAGACTTAAAATTCTTCAATTTCTTTAAAACCATCAAAAGTGGTTGAACACTGGGCACACCAGCTTCTCATCCTCTCTGCACTTTTGTCTCTCTTACTCCAAAGGTAGATCTCAGGGGGGTTTTGCAGAGCTGCATGGTGCCCGGCACGTGGAGGGCCTTTAACAAATGTTTACCAGAGGAATTTGGAAAGGGATGAGAATCACAGAAAGGCAAAGCCTGTCAGACAAACTTCTCATTAATGACAGCTGGGCACCTGGTGGCCCCGCCGGGAAGTAAATGATGCCGAGTCGCTGGTGTGGACAGGTGTTCTCTGACATGGGAAACAGAAAAGCTATGTTTACTGTGCCTACCCATGGCCTGGACTGGTTTTGGTCTGGGTTGTTAGGGGGGGCAGAGAGGGCGTTGGGGTGTTTTTTGTTTCTTTAACCTGCTCAAACTGTTTTAAACTCCAGAGGCTTTCGGTAATATGTTTGCTCCAAGAATCACCTTTAATCCTCACCAGACCTCGTAGGCTGCTCATGAAATCAATGGGAGGCCATTTACATCGCTGTGTCTTTCCTGAAGGGCTTGGGTCTTGTAGGGTCCAATGTGCTGTGTTAATTTTGAAGAATGTGTTATTAGCAGTCTTACCGATTCTGTCGTTATTTCGCTGGATGGCGTTAACAGCAGAAAAGCTGCACGAGTGCAGTGGCCACCAGATAATGTGGGCCTTGAATTTTACTTCATTTTTAATGGCTTGAGAGAGGTTAGAGGTATTTAGATATGTCCTGAAAAAAATAACTGAGTTACTGATTGGATTTTTAAAAATTGGAGTGAAAAGGAAAAACAAGCTACTGTAAATTGGAATTTATTTACATAGTTCCTAGCGTTACTCAAAGTTGAGTTAACGCCCTGTATGTGTACACAGAGCAGAGGGATGTGATGATATTCTTACCAATAATGCATCAAGATCATTACATTAAGCTTCCCTGGCAGATTACACTATTTGAAAGATGGGGAGACCAGTCCAAAAATAGACCTAGAGACCCCTTCTTCAACCTGAGATCTTGTTGAATTCTCCCTTTTAAAAGTCACTTAAAGGACCCACTTGAAGCAACAGGAGGGTTTAGATTGGGTAGGAGCTCAGACCTTTCCATGAATGCTATGTGTGCTGAGTGAGTTGTATATGTTGGAGTGTGTATAAATGTAAAGAAGAAAAGAAGGTAGAGAAAGTATGCAAGTTTGAAACTGGACAGGAAGATACCAAATAAATGTTAGACACCAAAATTACCATAGAAACCAAGACTGGCTGAAGTACTCAAGGCTCACACAGGCAGCTCACCGTTGTCTATAACAAAATACTGACTGGGGGACTTAAACAACAGACGTTTACTTTCTAACAGTTCTAGAGGCTGGAAGTCGATCAAGGTGCCAGCATGGTCAGTTCTGGCGAGAGCCCTCTTCCTGTTTTGCCGATGGCCGAGTTCTCCCTGTTTCCCCTGGTGACCTTTCCCCTGTGTGTGTGTGTGTGTGTGTGTGTGTGTGTGTGTGTGTGTGTGCCGAGGGGCATCTTTGTCTCTTCTTTTAAGGGCACTAATCCTATCACGGAGACCCTACTCTGATGACCTCATCTGAACCTAATCACCTCCCAAAGGGCCCACTGCTGAATACCATCATATTGAGAGTCAGGGCTGCAACATATGAATTTTGGGGAGATACAAACATTCAGTTCACAGCCACATCCAGAGCAATTTTAGCACTTTATAACTGTATTTTATTTGGTTATTATGAAGATATCTATATTTATAGAAGTCCTCTAATTTAAAAACACGACACAAATGAACCTTTTTACAAAACAGAAACAGACTTACAGATATTGAAAATAAACTTGTGGTTATGAAACGGGCAACGTGGAGGGGAAGGGTAAATCAGGAGCCTGGGATTAATATATACACACTACTACACATAAGAAAGATAACTAATAAGGACCTACTGTATAGCACAGGGAACTCTTCTCAGTATCCTGTGATAACCTATATGAGAAAACAATCTGAAAAAGAATGACTACATGTATATGTATAACTGAATTACTTTGCTGTACACCTAAAACTAACACAACATTGTAAATCAACTATACTCCAATAAATTTTTTAAAAAATTAAGTGTCAGGGCTTCCCTGGTGGCGCAGTGGTTGAGAGTCCGCCTGCCGATGCAGGGGACGCGTGTTCTTGCCCCGGTCCGCGAAGATCCCACGTGCCGCGGAGCGCCTGGGCCCGTGAGCCGTGGCCGCTGAGCCTGCGCGTCCGGAGCCTGTGCTCAGCAACGGGAGAGGCCACAGCAGTGAGAGGCCCGTGTACCACACACACAAAAAAAAAAGTGTCACTAAATTAATAGTAAAAAAATAAAGAATAAAACATTTAAGAAAAACTAAAGAAGTCCTTTTACAGGCTTGCTTTAAGATGATCGTTCATTTGACATTCAAGAAATATTTATCATTTACTCTGTGCCAGGTGCAGTTGTGGGCCTCGGGAGATAAAAAAGGGATAAAAATAGTTGCGGTCCCCTGTCCTCATGGGGCTCACAGCTTAACGAGAGAAGGAGAAAGACAATGAAGAAGTAAACAAACAAATAAATAAACAAGTAAATGAAATAAATCAGTCGCCGCTTGTGATTCTGCTGAAGGACAGAAAAGGGTACAGTCCTAGGAAAAAGTGTGGGGGGGTATTCGAGGGATCCACTTTAGGTGAGGAGCTTAGGGAAGGAGACTTTGAGGCGGTAACATTTAAGCTTAGACTTGAAAGATAAGGAAGAGCGTTCCAGCGGACGGAACAGCGGATGTGAAGGCCTCCAGGTAGAAGAGAGTTTGGCCTGTTGTAGGAACCCAGTGAGGTTCTCGTGTCTAGAACGCAGTGAGTGAGGGGGAGAGTGACGCAGTATGAAGTTGAGGTGGCTGACAGAGCAAGATCCCATGGGGCCTTGCAAGCCAACGTAAGGCATTATTTTATTCTAAGGATGATGGAAGTCATCATAGGTGTCTAAGCCAGAAAAGAGGTGGTTTGCTTTGTGTGACTTGTACTCTCTTAGCTCAGGTGAAGCAGTCAGTAGATGGAAATACAGGAGGCAGGAGGAGACAGAGACAAGAGTCATGGGTGATGGAGAGAGAAGCGCCTTGGATATATTTGGTCCACAAGGATTCTTGCAGCCTTAGTGGTCATAGAAAACTCTTTGTAGATCTAGTGGTGTTTGACAATCATTGTTCAGGTGACGAAGGGACTACGCATTCAGCAGACATTTGTTGGACATCCACCCAGGTGGGCCATATGGCGGCCACATGAAGATGAATAAGACCAAGAGCCCTCGGGCTAGTCAAGGACACCGGCAAAGACGCAGAAGACATTCAGAGAACCTGTTAAGAGCTCTGAGAGGGCTCATCCCGCAGGAGGAGGGCGCAGAAGGTTGAGCCCCTTCTCTGGGCAGGTAGCAGGGAAAGTCTTGTACACGAAAGAGATGGCACCTGAGCAGACTGCTTGAGGAACAAGGAGGATGTGCCCCAAGTGGAGAGACAATGCAGGCAGCAGAGATGTGGGAGCAGGGCCTGTGTGGGCCGCCATGTTGGTGAATGTGGCCAGAGCACCGGGTCCCTGTGGGGAGGGGCAGTGAAGGATCTATGTGCCACTAAGAGGTGAGGGAAACACTAAGACGGATGTCTTTAGAAAGAAGTGGGAAGAACGGTTTTCAAAGAGAATAAAGACAGAGGTAGACTCTGATGCAACAGCCCAGGCAACAATAATAAGTCAATCTGAGGCAAGATGATGATATTCATAATAAGACTGCGTTAAAGCCTTTTATTGTATTCCCTAGACCACCAGGTATGACACCCAACACGTGGTATTTTTAAAATTATTGTTAAACTGTATCAAGTAAATATAACTGTATACGCTAATACACACAATGTCCAGTTCTACATTCAGCAAAAGATAGTATACCTCCACAGAGAGGCAAAGAGCTAGATGTTATTTTTACATATTTATAAGGTCCAAACAGGTTAATGTATATTCTTGACATCACAGATTTATTTCTATGTTAATTCACTTTCAGAAAGCATGTATAACCATAATATACATAGTGAGAAAGTAATTTTATTCATATGTTTGGACATAAAAAATATCATTATGCAGTCTAATAATCCCAGTTGACAGTCAGAATCATTTTTTTAAAAAAGAAAACATATATTAAGAAAGAATTCAAGAAAAGCAACAACCAAGCCCTGATCTGGCTCCTCTGTTTTGCCGGGTGGCACTGATTTATACCAGCAAGTACAGTCATTTGCGAGTTCATTTCGTGATCAATGCCTGGCCGAGTTTGCCTTTATACATTATGAAAAGTCATCTCAACATTTGCATTTGTGTAAGCAGGTCTGCTAAAGAACTCTGCCTATGCTTTGCAGGCAACTGGGAAAGCAGTTCATCTTTTTTTTTCTTTCCCTGTTTTATTTACATACTGAATTTTTTTTTACCCTATGATGACTGCACAGGTATTGATCTCTGGAGAGACACCGAAGTTCTACTATACACCATTTCAAAAGCTTAAATGAGGTTATTTTAGATGTCAGTGCAAATCTTTTCCAAAAACAAGAAAGGACAATTTTATTCTGTTTGGATAACCTTGACATTTTTCTGAAGAGATTTAACCTAGAAGATGTGAAGGTCAATCAGGAAATGCGGTCCTCCCTATCTTCGCCAAGATTGGGGCCCCAAGCTCAGGCCACCTCCAGCCAGCCAGCTGTGGGTAAATCCTCAGCTCCAGCCGAGCTGAGCACCCACACTTCCCTCCACCCACGCTGGACAGAGAGAGAAAATGGCTCCATTCTTTAGGACCACAGATCACTGAGAGCTGCGTAAGATGGCTTTTTTTCTTCCTTTTTTCGCCCTCGCTTCTCTTTACACCTGAAGTTTAGACGAATGACACATCGCTGGCTTTCCACGCAGCCTCTCAGGGGCCCCTCCTTCTGGATAAGCCTCAGCCTCCTGGCTGGCCTGCCGGGGAAACTGGTTCGACACACCCAGGGGAAAAATGACAGCTTTTCACAGCAAGCTGCTCGTCTCATAAATAGCACAGGGAAGCGTCCTCACAGGTCCCGACCTGCCTCTTTCAAAACGTCAGTGCAGCCAGCCTGGTAGACATCTTCAGGGAACAGCAGCAACTCTTTACAGAACTTTCTGGGAAGTGTTTACAAACGAAACAGATCGCAGCTGACATCCTACCATTCTGAGGCCTGCAAGTGAATGACAGCTCACCTCCCTGCTGAAGGCTGGGGGGTTCTTTCTTCTTTCTGAATGACCCTGGGAGGCAGGGAAAGGGAGGGAAGGACAGAGCTAAACAGGAGGAAAGTTAGCTTCGTAAAGAATGAGGTGTCCAAAACCCTGGCAAAAGGCCTATTTTTTTATGCCTTCAGGTAAGAAAGCCAAGTGCTTTTACTGGAACTTGCTCTATATTTCACACCCCTTTTTGCAAATTTCTGCTATATATGCTGAGCTGAGTGATCTGGACAGGAGTGACAAAGTAAGTACACACTAGATATAATTTATTTATAAGCGCTGGAAGAAGTTAAATTCATTCAGGGTTTATTTAACTGCGGTGGTAATCACGGAAAGCTCATGGCATTCCAGCAAAACATCCCCAAAGGCACATTTAAATTCCTTTAAGGCCATATTTAAACCTGGAAGATACAAGTGACTTGCTAATCGCATCATTATATGAGCTTTAAAAACTAATTTTTTTTCAATTTTTGAATTTTATTTTATTTATTTTTTATACAGCAGGTCCTTATTAGTCACCCATTTTGTCCTTGCCTCCTTTGTCGTAGATTAGTTGACCATAGGTGCGTGAGTTTACCTCTGGGCTTTCTGTCCTATTCCATTGATCTATATTTCTGTTTTTGTGTCAGTACCATATTGTCTTGATTACCGTAGGTTTGTAGTATAGTCTGAAGTCAGGGAGTCTGATTCCTCCAGCTCTGTTTTTTTTCCTCAAGACTGTTTTGGCTATATGGGGTCTCTTGTGGCTCCATGCAAATTTTAAGATTTTTTGTTTTACTTCTGTAAAAAAATGCCACTGGTAATTTGATAGGGACTGCACTGAATCTGTAGATTCCTTTGGGTAGTATAGTCATTTTCACAATAATGATTCTTCCAATATAAGAGCATGGTATATCTCTCCATCTGTTTGTGTCATCTTTGATTTCTTTCATCAGTGTCTTATAGTTTTCTGAGTACAGGTCTTTTACCTCCTTAGGTAGGTTTATTTCTAGGTTTACTCCTTCCTCTGAAATTTTTTGGAAGAGTTTGAGAAGGATGGTGTTAGCTCTTCTCTAAATGTTTGATAGAATCCACCTGTGAAGCCATCTGGTCCTGGACTTTCATTTGTTGGAAGATTTTTAATCACAGTCTCAATTTCATTACTTGTGATTGGTCTGTTCATATTTTCTGTTTCTTCCTGGTTCAGTCTTGGAAGGTTATAACTTTCTAAGAACTTCTCCATTTCTTCCAGGTTGTCCATTTTATTGGCATAGAGTTGCTTGTAGTATTCTCTTATGATGCTTTGTATTTCTGCAGTGTCCGTTGTAACTTCTCCTTTTTCATTTCTAATTTTATTGACTAGTGTCCTCTCCCTCTTTTTCTTGATAAGTCTGGCTAAAGGCTTATCCATTTTGTTTATCTTCTCAAAGAACCAGCTGTTAGTTTTATTGATCCTTGCTATTGTTTTCTTTGTTTCTATTTCATTTATTTCTGCTCTCCTTTAGGTGTAAGGTTACATTGTTTATTTGAGATTTTTCTTGTTTCTTGCGGTAGGCTTGTATTGCTATAAACTTCCCTCTTAGAACTGCTTTTACTGCATCCCATAGTTTTTGGATCATCGTGTGTTCATTGTCATTTGTCTCTAGATATTTTTTTATTTCCTCTTTGATTTCTTCTGTGATCTCTTGGTTATTTAGTAATGTATTGTTTAGCCTCCATGTGTTTGGTTTTTTATGGTTTTTTTTCCATGGGGAAGTTCCATTAGCATTTGTTGTAGAGCTGGTTTGGTGGTGCTGAATTCTCTTAGCTTTTGTTTTGCTTGTCTGTAAAGCTTTAGATTTCTCCATGCAATCTGAATGAGATCCTTGCTGGGTAGAGGAATCTTGGTGTTAGGTTCTTCCCTTTCATCACTTTAAGTATATCATGCCACTCCCTTCTGGCTTGTAGAGTTTCTGCTGAGAAATCAGCTGTTAACCTTATGGGAGTTCCTTTGTATGTTATTTGTCATTTTTCCCTTGTTGCTTTCAATAATTTTTCTTTTTCTTTAATTTTTGTCAATTTGATTACTGTGTCTCGGCATGTTTCTCCTTGGGTTTATCCTGCCTTCGGCTCTCTGTGCTTCCTGGACTTGGGTGGCTATTTCCTTTCCCATGTTAGGGAAGTTTTTGACTATAATCTCTTCAAATATTTTCTTGGGTCCTTTCTCTCTCTCTTCTCCTTCTGGGACCCCTGTGATGCTAATGTTGTTGCATTTAATGTTGTCCCAGAGGTCTCTTAGGCTGTCTTCATTTCTTTCCATTCTTTTTTCTTTATTCTGTTCCATGACAGTGAATTCCACCATTCTGTCTTCCAGGTCACTTATCTGTTCTTCTGCTTCAGTTATTCTGCTATTGATTCCTTCTAGTGTTTATTTCATTTCAGTTATTGTATTGTTCATCTCTGTTTGTTTGTTCTTTAATGCTTCTAGGTGTTTGTTCTTTAATTCTTCTACGTCTTTGTTAAACATTTCTTGCATCTTCTTGATCTTTGCCTCCATTCTTTTTCCGAGGTCCTGGATCATCTTCACTATCATTATTCTGAATTCTTTTTCTGGAAGGTTGCCTATCTTCACTTCATTTAGTTGTTTTTCTGAGGTTTTATCTTGTTCCTTCATCTGGTACAAAGTCCTCTGCCTTTTCATTTTGTCTATATTTCTGTGAATGTGGTTTTCGTTCCACAGGCTGCAGAATTGTAGTTCTTCTTGCTTCTGCTGTTGATAAGACTATCTAAGAGGCTTGTGCAAGCTTCCTGATGGGAGGACTGGTCGTGGGTAGAACTGGGTGTTGCTCTGGTGGGCAGAGCTCAGTAAAACTTTAATCCACTTGTCTGCTGATGGGTGGGGCAGTGTTCCCTCCCTGCTGGTTGTTTGGCCTGAGACAACCTAGCACTGGAGCCTACCCAGGTCTTTGGTGGGGCTAATGGCAGACTCTGGGAGGACTCACACCAAGGGGTACTTCCCAGAGCTTCTGTTTCCAGTGTCCTTGTCCTCATGGTGAGGCACAGTACCCCCTGCCTCTGCAGGAGACCCTCCAACACTAGCAAGTAAGTCTGGCTCAGTCTCCTATGGGGTCACTGCTCTTTCCCCTGGGTCCCGACATGCACACTACTTTGTGTGTGCCCTCCAAGAGTGGAGTCTCTGTTTCCCCCAGTCCTGTCAAAGTCCTGCAATCAAATCCTGCTAGCCTTCAAAGTCTGATTCTCTAGGAATTCCTCCTCCCATTGCCAGACCTCCAGGTTGGGAAGCCTGACATGGGGCTCAGAACCTTCACTCCAGTGGGTGGACTTATGTGATATAAGTGTTCTCCACTTTGTGAGTCGCCCACCCAGAAGTTATGGGATTTGATTTTATTATGATTGTACCCCTCTTACCATCTCATTGTGGCTTCTTTGTATTTGGATGTGGGATGTCTTTTTTTGGTGAGTTCCAGTGTCTTCCTGTTGATGATTGTTTAGCAGTTAGTTGTGATTCTGGTGCTTTCGAAAGAGGGAGTGAGCTCATGTCCTTCTATTCTGCCATCTTGAACCAATCTCCCCAAAACTAATATATTATTATTTCCATGTCAGACTATGAGAGAAATAGTGAATGTTAAAATTAAATGTATGATGCTGTGTTTTTAGATGGAATGCTATCAGGAAAATAAGGGGGACATTTCAGGTTAAGTGTGGGGAAGGAAGGAAAGAAAAGGGGGAAAAATAGATTCTCATTTTGAGATTGCAATTTCATTTCAATTTAATAAGATTTTAAGTTTGGTTTGTTTGGCAAGTCCAATAGTATAGCAATAGGGACTAAAGGTCTTTGGATATGTCATTGCATAAGAGGACTTATTGAAGGTTAGACCTTTTTTTTTTTTTTTTTTTTTTTTTTTT